>NW_021604564.1:21282491-21306220 GCF_004785775.1 Grammomys surdaster | reverse complement strand
ATGTGCTGGTATTGTATGCCTTATTGTGACTATGTGCTGGTATTGTAAGCATCTAAGTATCTCTCGTAATCCCCAGGGCTTTGTGTCTCACCTGAGATGCAAAATGTTACATCCAGGGGTCTGACGCAAGTAATCCAAGGATCCATTTTTATTTTTTGTTTTGTAGATATACACACAGATATTCTTAAACCACTATAAATTAAGGATCAAAAGATGCAGTTCAGAGTGTCTTAGTTAGGGTTTTATTGCTGTGAAGAGACACCATGACCAAGGCAACTCTTATAAAATAAAACATTTAATTGTGGCTGGCTTACAGGTTCAGAGGTTCAGTCCATTATCATCACGGCAGGAAGCATGGCAGCATCCAGGCAGACATGGTGCTTGAGGAGCTGAGAGCTCTACATCTTGATCTGGAAGCAGGAAGCTGAAGACTGTCTTCTGCAGGCAGCCAGGAGGAGGCCCTCTTCTGCACTGGGCAGAGCTTGAGCACTAGTTGCCCTCAGAGCCTGCCTATACAGTGACTCACTTCTTCCAACAAGGCCACACTTCCTCATAGTGCCACTTCCCATGGGCCAAGCATATTCAAACCACCACACAGAGGATATGGCAGAGAATCTTGTGACCCCCAGGCCAACATGAGCTGAATAGTAAGATTCCATCTCAAAAGAAAGAAAGTGAAACGAGACACAGGCACAGATACAGTGTGTCCTGTAACTACAAACAGCAACACAACATTTTACAGAGCCTTTCAATGGTAATAATTAAGACCAAAGATGTTGTTTAATCTTGAATGGTGCAGAAAATTCAGTTAGAAAAAGGATATTCCATTGTTTAGTATAGTTCTAGAAGCTAGCAATATCAGAGGAGTGACCTTGTAATATGGTAGTAATTCTATGTTAATACAGAGAGTAAGGGAAGGCTGGGGAAATGGCTCATTCAGTCATGTTCTTCCTATCCAAGCATGGGGACCTGAGTGTTAGCCCTAGGGCCCACTTAAAAAGCTGGGCATGGTGGCACAAGCTTGTGAGTTCAGTTCGAGGCAAAGATAAGTGGATCACTGGGGTTCACTGGCCACAGAGTCTGGTCCAATGAATTCCAGGCCAATGAATCTTACACTCTCCCTGTCCCTGTCCCTGTCCCTGTCCTTCCTTCCTCCATGCATCTCCTCTTCCTCCTCTCTCTGTCTATTCCTCCTCCCAACAGTAGACAGTGCCTAAAGAAGGACACTAGAGTTTGACTTTACATGCATACATGTGTGCCCCTGCACACACATACACACACACACACACACACACACACACACACACGAGCATACATACAAAGAATAAGGGGAATTACGGTTTCGTGGAGAGCTCTTGTCTAGACACCATTGCTTTGCTCTCTACTCTTTTTGTGCAGGTTTGGAGTTTACATGATAGAAACTCTTACACAATGAAGCCTACTCTAGCCAGTGTTCTCGCTTAAATCACTCAACAAAAACCTGAGCCTAACTCAAGAGTAAATACAAGCGTAGTGTGGTCATATCATTCCGAATCCAGTGAAACCACGACCTGCAGCCTGGTTAGAGCTTTAAGAGTTCAACACTCTCCACATAGGATTTTTGTGCTACCACCTACAATCCTTGTCAGACTCCAACATGAAACAATTCATGAAGCTTTGTGGCTCAGATTAGCCTCCGTTCAAAGAGACTCTTTTAGAATGGCAGAACACTCTAAGCTCCAGATTTTCCAAAACATTAAGTAAGTGTGTATAATCCAAGAGGACTGATAAGCAGGGTTGTTCTCCATGTTAGGAGAATGCTGGGCTATGGAGGAAGCAACCTCATCTCATGGCCAGTACTGCACTCCTTCTTCCAGTTTCCGACCCTGGGTTCTGTGGTTGACTTAGCCCTCACTTTCCCTCTTCATTTCTCGTTCTTCTTTCTTTGTGTTTTAGCTCACCTCGCCCCACCTCCAGTTTGTCTTATTTAGATTAAGTCATAATTCATTCAGCTAAAAGTGACACCCAACTATGGTACCTTGTAGTGAATATATACAGATATAGTCTTTCCAGTGACAAACATCTGAACATCCCAGCTGACCTATCTCCACCCTACAGAGTCAAGAGACTTCATGTCCTCCACTGTCCGGTTTACTTAGTGCAGTTTCCTCATAGACAACACTACAGCCAAAGCTGTCCGTTACCTGTTCAGTGCCAGCAGGAGGTAGGACCATGGCAAAGGGCTCCCTCTTTCCCAGTGGTCCTGTAAAGCACTTATAGGACAGATAAGTGGCCAGACTTAGCCCAGTGGATGACTATACACAGTAGCCTGAGAAGTACAGTCATTCATTTCAGCTTATGTCTAGCTAAAAGGTTCACAGTCAGCTACTAAGGAGGGCGGATGACAGGTAGACAGCCAGCAGCCTCCATAGACCCTGAGGTCCCATGGACTGTGCAGTGGTAATATTAACTAACAGCACACGGAAGGATCAAGGATAGTGGCTGGGCTCACGAGTCTTCAGTTGAGTGTCTCAGCAGCCACTCTGAGTAAGTGGCTGTAAGTAGGGGAGCTTCCTTAGCAAACTGCAGGGAGTTTTCATACAGAGGCCACTGAAAATTAGAATCTAAACTTCAATATACCACAACTAAACCCCTGAGCCAAGTTCCACAGAGTTCTCAAAAGCCTGAGCCCTGAAGCACCTCATGATCCATACCAGTGGTCCCTGCTCTTAGCCTGGTCAGCAGCTGCCAGAACCTGGTCCAAGCTTCCTTCTTAAACTGATTTCTAAAACTGGTTTCTAAGCTAGGATTCTTTTTTCTTTTTCTTTCTTTCTTTCTTTCTTTCTTTCTTTCTTTCTTTCTTTCTTTCCTTCTTTCTTTCTTTTAAATGTATATGAGTACACTGTGGCTGTCTTCAGACGTGCCAGAAGAGGGCGCTAGATCCCATTACAGATGATTGTGAGGTACCATGTGGTTGCTGGAAATTGAACTCAGAACCTCTGGAAGAACAGTCAGTGCTTTTAACTGCTGATCCATATCTCAAGCCCCTAAGCTGGGATTCTTACAGCCATTTTCTAAATTTTTTTTCTATATTTCTTGATAATCCTTTTACATTTACCCAATAGGCAGGATTTGGTTCTATGACTTTATAAATGAAGTCTTGGTCCAAGGATCACAAGTTACTGGACATACAGTTTTGTAACTATTCTGAGCTGATAGGTAGAGGTAACATAATGTCTCCATGTACTGTCTGCTCTTCTACCAAAACTGCCGACTGAGAAGTCATTTGGGCTGAAGACAGAGACTTCTCCATCCCCTTGGCTTCTTGGTAGCGTCATCTCTATAATTCTCACGCTATGAGTTCCCTCCCTGGGTCTCTGAGAACGAAGAATCGCCATCAGAGTCTTCTCCTTCCTCCCTGGTTCCCTCACCAGACCCAAGGCTTGTTACTGTTTCTTCCCCAGTTTTTAGCCTGTTCTCTGGGTTTATCCTCCACTTGGTTTTCTGCCCCCCTTTTTATTTGCTGATTAAATGTGATATCCACAGCCCCCACCCCCACTAAAGCTGTGGCTTTAGGCACCAATGACTTGGAAACCTGCCTCGATTTCTTTTCTTATCTCTGGATTTGAATCCGGTCTATTCGATAACTCCCTATGGCTAGCTGACAGATGGCTTCTCTCTGCGTGTGCTTCTCTCCCAGTTGCCTTTGCTGGCATGTTTCTCTCTGGGCTAACGACACATCATCTGCATTGTCATCCCAGTGGGGATGTTTGGACTCTTCTGATGTCACCATGCCACTCTTGCTCCCACTCCTTATTCCACACAGCCCTGAGATTTGAGGATCTTTGTAGAGCATTCAGACCATCACTCACTCTCTGCTCCTCCTGTCTCCTTTCCCGTCCCACAAACCACTTGTTAGAAGAAACCTGTGTTTACTCCTTTGATCCTTTATTCCTTATGAAACATGCATCTCAATCATTTCTGCACTGGGCTGGTCTCCTGTACACATGAACATCTCAATTGATGAATAAATACCGGAGGGTTCTGCTGGTAGGATCCTAGAATGAGCTCCAAGTATCTGCTATTCCTATTTATCTAACAGAAAAATATCTGCACTGTACGTTAGAGTTCACATGCACAGTGTCTTAGGGCTTTATTTCTATGAAGAGACACCTTATAAAGGAAAATACCTAATTGGGGCTGGCTTACAGTTCAGAGATTCAGTCCATTGTCAACATGGAGGAAAGCATAGCACCGTGCAGGCAGACATGGTGCTGGAGAGGAGCTGAGCATTCTACATCTGGATCTGCAGGCATCAGGAAGAGACAGTGACACACTGGCCAGGCTTGAGCTTCTGAGACCTGAAAGCCCTCCTCTAGTGACACATCTCCTCCAAGAAAGCCACACCTACTCCAACAAGGCCATACCCCCTAATAGTGACACTCCCTATGGACATATGGGGGCCATTTTTATTCAAACCACTACAGGCAGGTTTTAGTTTTGTGAAGAAATCAAACCTACTTTTCCCTTGAAAGATAGTTAAAGAGAAAGGCCCCATCCAAACGCTGATGTGTAACAATTGCCAAGGAGTCCTACTGAAGTGTACTCTTCTTCTCCCCAAGGCAGAGCCTGGGACAGGAAGTGAGTTCTACACGTTTGTGTAGGGATCCCAGGAGGTGGGAGCAAGAGACAAGGTGAGTAACAGAAGGGAAAACTAGAACAAAGGAATTTATCTGGCTAGTTCCTCCAAATCAATGATTCCCTGCCGAAGCATGCAAGAATATCTTCTAAGATCGTCAGAGTGAAGAATATCTAGGCATGACCTATCCTAAGGGCCATCTGCAGGGACATGGAGTTTCTTGCACTTTTGGGAAGCTGTTCTTCTGTGTGTTCTTTGGATTGGATTAAAACATAGTGCAAGGACTGGGATGTGGCTAAACGGGTAAAATGCTGGTCTGTGTGCAGGAAGCCCTGGGTTAGATCCCAGAACCATATAGACTGGTTGTGGAGGTGCATTCCTGTAATCCTTGCACTGGGGAGGTGGAACAGAAAAATCAACTGCATAGTGAGTTCCAGGCTAGCCCAGAATATGTGAGACATTGTCCATCTTAGTCAGGGCTGCTTTAAAAGTAATAAATAATGACCAAAGCAAGTTCAGGAGGAAAGGGTTTATTTGCCTGACCATCATGTCCTGACGGAAGCCAGGACAAGCAGGACAGGAACCTGGAGGCAGGAGCTGATGCAGAGGGCACGGAGGAGCACTGCTTACTGGCTTGCTCCCCATGGCTTGCCCAGCCTGCTTTCTTACAGAACCCAGGACCACCAGTCCAAGGACAGCAACACCCACAATGAATTGGGCCCTCCCCTATCCATTGCTAATTAAGAAAACGCCCTACAGGCTTGCCCACACCTGGATATTGTGCAGGCACTTTCTCAATTAGGTTCTCTCACCTCCAATGATCCTAGCTTTGATCAAGTTAGCATAAAACCAGCCAGCACATTGTCATAAAAACAGCTAGGGCAAGAGAGCTCAGAAGTTCATGACAGGGCCTGGGGTAGAGGACTGCCATGCACAGAGCTGTTCTCCCCGGACAACTTCACTCCTTTTCAACCCTGTCCTGACTCCTTTTCAACCCTGTCCTGACGACTGAGACAATACAGACACTGCATGTCCTGTTTCCCAAATTCCTCCTTCTGCACTTCCAGATGATATCATTCTGGTGACAGACATTAGAGAAAGTCTGCTGAGAATGATCTTGTTGTCCTTCCTCTCTGCTGTTGCTTGAACTAATCAGGAAGGTGATGGTCAGAGGTGTAGTGTCTGAGGCCCCATTATGCTGGATCAGACCTGCTATGAAAAGACGGTCGGCTCAGAGAGAATGCCCAAGTTGTGGAGTGCTGTCACATCGACAGAGTGCTGTCGGCCAGGAAAACCCCACTCACGCAGGGGCTGAACCTTTCGTTACACTCTTTCCAGTGGGGCCTTCATCAGTTCACTTCCCAAATCTCCCGCACCGTGCAGCTCCCACTCAGCCACTCTGCCTGCCCCAGCCTGGCCACCCTGGCCACTAGGACGGGGATGATCTAAATCCGTGAAGAAGAGGCCCAGAGAGATGACACCCCCAGTCCAGCATCCCTTCTCAAGTTCTGATCAAAACGGACTTTTCTCAGGTTTCCCAAAGACAGTGTGTGTTAATGACTCTACACGGTATCCACAATGGAGAAGCCCAGGACTGGGAGCTGTAGCGTGTGTAGACACAAAAGTCTTCACAAAGCCAGGCATAAGGAATTTATGAAGCTCTTCTTTTCACATGAACCCACTATTCTTTAAAACCAACAGTTGATTTTCCTCTAAGGGGGAGCTGGAGAAGTCACAGCCAAGAGTCCAAGACTTGCCTGCCTGACCCCCATGGCCTCATTGTGATGCAGCCTCTCTTTCCCAGGATGGGTTTCCCCTTTGTATAGGAGCAAGATTTTTGAGGGCCCAGGCAAGGAAATTCCAACTGTTTATCACATATAAAGGTTCTAGAACAAAGGTAGGTCACGTTTAGGATCTAAGCATGGCCTTGCTCGATGGGTCTGTGATCATCCTTGTTTTGTTCTGGTTTGAGCATCTTCCAAGGCGTTTGATGCTGAACGGCAGTCTTTAGATGGAAATGGAAAATTCCTGTTCTTTTGCAGTTTATGGGCCAACAGAACATTATATGGTAGGTGGTTTCTGTTTAGTTACTGTAGGCAGACACCTTCTCTTTTGAAGACATTGCCTTTTACAGTAATTAAAACTCCTGGTGTTTTTGGCTGAATGAGTCATGGGAGCCTCAGGTCACAATTGAAGCAGGTTCCAAAACCACATGGGAAAAACATTTTTACCAAGGAAACTGAGCAGAGAACTATCCCTCATGACATCACTGTCCAGCTACTCACTGAACTCACAACTAAGCAGCTACTGGGTGCTAAATCACACGTGCTGGACACTAGGACAGAATGAATAAGGTATACAAGCTGTCTTTTCAGCTTACACTCAGGTCGCGGATACAGACAATGTGATTATAAAAAAAATAATACTAGTGTGATTATAATAAGATTAATAAAATACTGTGTCTATAGCATATTAAAGTATAGTTCAAGGGTCCCTGAATTTGGAAGAATGAGGTGGAGACGTGCAGCAGATTGCCATGCAGGACTTGGGAGAGATGCACAAGAGAGTCAGTTCTTTCCCAGATGCCCCCACTCACGGCAGCCATGACACCAGCAGGCATTTGTGCTTAGGAACCACAGGAAAAGTTCCAAAGCACCAGATCAAGTGTCATCTTGTCTATTCTAGATAATGACCTTCCTGAACAGCACATTTACAACCATTTCAGAAGGGGGCACAGGTGAGGGAAGCCATATTATCTGACAGAATTGGCACAGGCAACATGTGAACCATGCTCGTCGGGGACACAGTGTGTACTATAACTTCATAATCACTGACTGTTTGTAAACTAGCTCCTGGTGTCCATGAGTGCTGTAAGTAAGAGATCTTATATAAACGGGAACACAACTTACCAAAGTCATTATGAGAAATGACTGGAGGGCTGAGTAAGAGCCAGGCAGATCTACTTAGAAATTTCAGGTCTCACTTTCTTTTATCTTGGAATTCTTTTTAAGTTTCCAATTTTAAAATGTTCCGCTCTCTCCTACATGGGAAAAAAAATAAAACCTGTCTTTCTATTTTAAGTCTGCAAAAACATGTTCAATGATCTTTTATATCTCAGGAAACAGTCCCCGGGTCATGAGTCGCAGCGCAGCCCTGTGCACTGGGCTCCTTGCTGGGGAGATCACCACAGTCAGATCATCAACTAACATAACCATCAAATTCGATTTTTCTTTAGGACAGAGAAATAAACGAAAGCCTATCAATTCTATGTATAATGTCAAAAGATCACATCAAATGCTCACTATTTCTGCACACTGAAAACAACTTAAATGTTCTTTATTTCCTGTCAAGATGTCTATAACATGAATCTAAAGTTATTTTTCAGAATAAACAGTTAGAATTATAAGGTGATGACTTACTGAGGGTGTATTTAATTATTTTAGATGTTTTCAGACATTATTGTAATACCATCAACACTTCACAAAAAAATCTTTAAAAACACAAATTTATTTTAAAAATGAATTACCATGCATGAGAAGCCCACACCGTTGAAGTACCAGGAGATACGAGTGTCTCTACAGGTTTCTCGGTCTTTATTGGGTCTTTCATTGACCTTTTCTTTGGGCCTGCCATGAGGGAGAAGAAAGACATTAAGTTTCCTGGTGAGGACACAGGTGGACTTGTTTAAGGCTTGCTTTCTCAAAGGGAGCAATGCTGCATTAGGGCAAAAGATGCTCTTTTTACACATAAAGCACAGACATACACCTCACATAGACAGCTGCACGGGATAGCTGTGCTAGTAACATGTCATGGTGGGCTGACGAGGGAAAGAGGTAAAGATATTCTTTGGAGAAGGTTGATCATGGTGATGGGCTGAGACAGAGTGGACATTTAGCTGGAAATGTACTCGGTTATGGATGAGTGGCCACTGCTACTTGCCTTTCTTATATCTGTAGTTAAGTTATGTACTTGAGCACTCCAGAAATGCCCCCATCACCCCCATCACCCCCGTTACCCCCATCACCCCCATCACCCTGTAGGCCAGCTGCTCCTTCTGCTTGTCCGCTTCCTTCACCACAACACACGCCTAAGATAATCAACCTGGGATGAATAAAAGTACATTTTGGCTCGTGACTCCAGTCCAGGGGAGGAAACTGGGGGCACGCACCCACTAGGCTCTGTCTCTTAAAGGCTCCCCACCTCTCAACAGCACAACACTGGGGAGCAAGCCTTTAACATGTGGGACTTGGAGGGACAGTTAAGGTCACATGATTGAAGCTGTTAGGACTAAAAAGACAGTGCTAGAAGCTGGGCCAAACTTTGTGTCTGTCGGAACACATGCTGCACCAGAAGATACAGTAGCAAAGAAGTATTTAAAATGTATGAAGTTAAAAGCTGCTCTGTGGGAAATTCTTCCTATCATTAGAAAACATTATAGAGAGACTTAGTTCTTATCAGTAGGCAGGAATAAGGAGCTTTCTCTGTCATCGTCATGTCACATGCACAGTTATGACTCTTCCAGCCCTTTTCGTGCACAAATGAAATTTACCAGAATTTGTGTGTGTGTGTGTGTGTGTGTGTGTGTAATTCAACCTGCAGCAGTACTAAAACCAATAAGGACGCCTGCAAGAACACAAGTTTCATGATGTATACTTAACTACCAGTAATAAAAAAAACCTAAGGTTAGTCCATTATAATAAGCAGTCGGAGATGCCTTTCACTTCTTCAATAGAGAGAAACTTTGAAAACCCCATGGTGGGCAACACCCAGGACTGCGTTTACTTAAGACTGTTTTCTGGTTTAGTCTCAGCTGGTGGAGAATTGCAGTGTATAAGTGGTGTCTTTCCTGAGTGTGGTGTCTTTACCTCCCCAGTTCAACCCAACGCCTCTGCCATCAAAGCTGCTCTGAGCTAATGCTGAAAAGCACATTGGTTAACTAGTTAAGAGCAGGAGCTGCAAGCCTTGCAGCTTGACTTAACCACACAGTGCCTCAGTTTTCTCCTACACAAAATAGAGATGTTAAAGCCTGCATTCAGAATCCACTAACTCAAGTGGCCCCAAGATCTAGCAACCTTCAGGTAGCTATTCGTACTCTAAAGCCAAACGATGTGATGGAACATAGCGGTTTATTTTGCTGTTATTCCTCAACACCCAGCACACCTGATTCATACCCGGAGGTGATATCTGCCAGATGCTGTCCAGATCCTCACATACAACCTGGTTAGTGTCTGCTTCCCTGTGTATTTTTCTTTATAGCTTCCCTAATAAGCCACTACAAACTAGATAGAGTAGAACAATAGGAAACATTACCTTCACTTCTAGTTTCTAGATCAAGATGTATATAGGGTGGTGACTACACTAAAGTCTGAAGAGGAATTCTTCCTTCCTTCTTCCTAGCTTTTAGGTTGCTCTCAGTCTTTGGTACCCGTTGTCTGGCATCTGCACACATCCTCTTCCACTGTTGGTTGTCACCTGGTGTTTGCCACCTCCCACTTTCCATACCTCTCCATATAAAGATGCCAGTCACATTGGATCAGGGTGCCAGTTCTCCAGTGTGATCTCAAGTAATTACATGTGGAAACCCTGTTTCCAGACAAGGTCGCATTCTGAAGTTAGGTCTCCATTGTGTCTTTCTGGGAGGGGTGGGGATACAATCGGATCCTCACCTGGGTTAGGCAGTCCAGCACCCTCTGCTGATCCACAGTGAGTCTCTTCTGCCTGGGCATCTCCTTCTATCAAGGTAGCTTGCCTTATTATAATTGCCTTGGGAATTGTCTGATAAACTAAATTAAAAAAATTAAAATTATATTGGATACACTTGGACTTTGGTTGTAAAAGTGGATCTGTTTAAGATAAATAGTATACAATGCATGATTGAGAAAAAAAATTAAACTCAGCAGATCCAAGCCGCAATGTTGACTTCATATGGGGCTTCCTTAGGCACATGAGGTGAGTATTCGCTGTCAATCAGGCAGTCTGGTAGGAGAGTGAACAATAGTTTTAAAGGATAATATTTATTGTGCTTTTATTATTCCAGGTGCACCCTCCACCCCACCCCTTCTATTATTAGTTGATTTTGTTGTCACATGAGCACCAAGGCATTAACTGATTTTTTTAAGATTGCAAAGCTAGTGAGTCTCAGAACTGGACCTGGACAGGAAGGGGGACTTCAGTGCTGATGCTCTAAACTACTCTCTACCCTCCCTGGAAATAAAAGTATAGAATTTTGTGAAAACTGAACAACAAATCAAATGCTTCTTTGATGGGTGAGCATGAGGCCCATTCTGAGACAAGGAAGTTGGGATGAAGAATGTCTGCAGCATTCTTGTCCTCATGTGAAGCAAGCACCTGAGGCATCATGGGAGAGCTGAGGCATCATGGGAGAGAGGGGCTAGTCAGCTGAAGGTTTCAAAGACTAGAAGGGAGAGATCAATTCCAAGCTTGAATTCAGAGGTCATCACTTACCTCAAGCATTAGAAGCACCCAGGTGACTTCCTAAAAGCTTGTCTAAGATAGCCTGGTCACTAGCATCGCTTTACAAGCTCCTGATTAGATTACAAGATACAGATGAGTCAAGAAAAGACTCCAGACACCCTGTAAGTTCCTAGCATTGCTTTTAAACACTTGTCATCAAGATGACCAGAAACCTAACTTACTGAGGTTCCCCAGCTGTCTTTGCTTTGGCCTCTAGGCCTCTGTACTTTCTACAGTAGTGACTACACAGTCAAAGTCTCTTCCCTGACATCAGAATGACACCCACCTTCACAGCAACAGACAGGAGGAACAGGAGTTGGAACACATTAAGCATGGAGAACAACTAAGCATCCCAAAGCTGGTTTCTCAGTGCTCTATCTCTGCTTGGTTTCCTTCCCAAGCCAGGAATGTACCACTGATGGACTGGATACTTCCCATGTACCTGGAACCCAGTGTCACATATGAATGAGGAAGAAGCTGCCTACTTCTGGCCAGGGGAATGTATTTTTAAAATCTTAATCTCTTAATTGTGTATCTTAAATGAATATCCAACCTTTAACCTTTGTAGTAGTCAATTTTCTCACTGATGGGACAGAAGACCTGATTAGAAGCAACTTTGGGAAGGAAAGGTTTCTTTTGGTTCATAGTATGAGGGTCTAGTTTCACCGTGGGAAAATCATGGCGGCTTGAGGGTGGGGCTGGTGGGCAGTCAGGGAACAGAGAAAGATGGATGCTGGTGCTCAGGTCATTTTCTCCTTTCTCTTCAGCCTGGAACCCTAACTCATTAATGGAGCCATCCAACAGTCAAGGTGTTACACCCACATCTCCTTGTTAGTTATCAGACAAGGTCAGGGGACCACCCCACTGGAAATCTGATTCACCTGGAGGATTGTCCCCCAATGAGACTATTTTCTTCCCAGAGTCCTCTCCCTCCACGGAGCCTCTTTCAGGTCTGAGGCAGGAGTGACACAGCCATTGCTGGCCCTGCCTGCTTTACTGAAAGCACAGCTGTCCCCCTCTTCCTGACAGCTGTCAAGCTTTACAGTTTGCTTGATCTGTTGTTCTTTTCTCCAACTCTACTAAAATTGTCTTCCTGCCTCCTTCTGAATCAATTTTTAAATTCTTTCATTAATGAGAAATATGAAGCCCAAAAGGGAACTCCAAATTTCCCGGGTAACATCCCCGCCTCAAATACCTCAATCTAGAGACTCCCTCACAGGCATGCTCTTGGAGGGAGCCTAGATTCCATCAAATGGGCAATCCAAATTATCCACCATGGCCTTCGTCTTAACTCTGAACTCACATTCTGATAGGTCTGGTTTTATAAGGTTCTATGTTGGTGCTTACCCAGCAGGGGCTCGTTGTGGAGAGGCTGTGTGGTGAGGAGGGAACTGTTTAAGTATACTGACTACAGCATAACTCTGGAGTTCATTTTTCAACAAGAAAAGGAGACTGAAAAGTCCTGACTGTGGGGAAGGCAGAGTTTTCTGCCTGAGGATAGCCCAGCTGGTAGCTTGCTAACTTGGCACTCCTGGCCAAGTCTTAATCCCCAACTCTGCATAAGCACTGAGTGTGAGCATAAGCTCTGAGTGTGAACATAAGCACTGAGTGTGAAGGCACAAGTCTATGATCCCAGCACTGGAAACCGAGGCAGGAAGGTCTGTCTTCGGGTCATAGGACTTTGAGCTCAGCCTGGGATACATCTAACCTTATGTGAAACGAAACAGAAACAACTACAAAAACAAAAAGAAGACAGGGTTTTCCTTAGGGAATTAACCTGTTCTCTTTCAGGTGTGGCAAAGGGAAAGGTGCTTTCTTCCTATTTTCATAACATGAAGACAGAACCAAGAGAGAGAAAAAAAAGCCCCCCTTAAGGGGAAGTTAGCCTATGGCATAAAAATAAAAAGTCAGTGACAACTCTTAACTTTTTCAAGCCTTAATTTTCTGTTTCATTTTCAAGTGTAAAGATTCAAGATAAAAGAAAAAGCAAGGAAAGTCTACAAAATCAGAGGGGAAAGTGTTAAGATGAATGGTTAACAACACCTGTGGGTTTGTGAATGCCTTTTTCACCTGTGCTTTTATTTGTTTAATCAACTTATATGTTTTTAAGCCTATGACTCATACAGAGAGACAGGTTTGCTCCGTGTTACTCGCTCGCATTACAAGTTTTAATGGTGTAAAAGTTGTAAACACTCGTGCTTTCGTGATTCATACCTGTAGGAAGCCGGGCAGTGTGAAAGTCACCCGCTACATTAAGAGTCTCTTGTTTCCAGCCTTAGGACTACACTCAGCCCCCACTCTTCCCTGACAGAGCAGTTAAGTCTGAAGGGCTTTGGCCACAGGTCAGGGAGGGCAATCCTTAGTGTGTAATCCTGAGGAAATGACCTTGCGAGAATTGTCTATTTCATGGAGAGCAAAACTAAAGTGCTCCGTGAGTTGGGCAGCTCGGTGAGCTGGGACCCGGGCTCCAACAGCCTACTTCAATAGCCTTTCATCACCCACGAGCTCCCGCTTGGCTGGTCTCTAAAAGTTTCTCCCATCTTCAGCCTGGTGGTAGTGTGCACTCAGGAAGCAAAGGCAAGTGGATCTCTGAGTTCAAGGCTAGCCTGGGCTACAGAGCAAGTCTCAGGACAACCAGAGCAACACAGAGAAACCCTGTCTTGGGAAAAAAAGGAAAGTTTCTCCTATCTTCTAATAGCACCCCTGGCGGATGCTCGACATTCAGGGGACAGCAGCCAGGAAGGAATTCTATGGATAACTTCTAGGAAAGGCCCCAGGGCCTCGCGCCTCATACTCTCTTTAGACTGACTTTGCGGATTTCATCCAACCATGTTCTGGCATTGATTCTATCAGTAATTGTAGTCAGCAGTGGGATAAACTCATACCCCGGTGCTAGGGGCGTTTACACTAGAACCACACAGAGGAAACCTGTCTGGACCCTCCCTGTGACTTGACAATCCTACCCTTCATAGATGCTCCTCCCCCTTATTTTAGACCTTTCCTGCTGAATAAGTAGCCAGTAAACAGTTTCTGTGAAAACTTACTGTGGGCAGTGGGTGCTCTGTATAAAGCCTTTCGGCGTGTGCAGCCCCAGCTGGTGGCCCAGAGCGTGCCCAGTCCCCCCTGAAAAGCTACTCCTAGCATTTTTCTCAGAGTCTCATTCCTCTGACTCTTCCCAGTTGGCAAGACAGTAGGGAACAGGGCTTCACTATAGACCCGCCCCCTCTACAAAGCTCGCCTTTCACAAAGCTCGTTCTAGCAGGAGTCGGTATCTTCTCAACACGCTGTTTTATTCTTGAGTCTTTAGCACCTCCCCACATTGTCTCTTGCAGCAGCAGTTTTATGTTCTGGCACCTTCCAGCCCTAGGAGATCAGCCATTTATGATTAGCTCACGCTCATCTGTGAGTGTACGTCTTGGGCTGAGTGTGGTGTGTACTCCTTAATTCCAGTACTTGGTCAGGTAGAAGAATCAGAAGTTTAAGATCAACCCTGGATATACACCAAGTCTCAGACCAGTCTAGACTAGATGAAACCTTCTCTCAAAAGTTAAAAATAAATAAATAAATAAAAATAATGTTAAAGTACATGCAGGACTCCTTTAGTTGAGTGAAACTTTGGTAAGTCAGGAAGTGAAATGTAAACTTATCTTCCCCAGAAGCTAACACTTTTCCCCACAGTGTTGTCAATAGTGCGTTGATAACTTATGGCTGTGCACATCTGTCAAGCCTGGCTAAGTTAGTACTAGGCTTTTTCTGGGTCTCTGAAAAAAGAAAATTCTCTGCAGAGTTCTCAGAAGTTAGCTTTGGGTCAGAGTTTAAATCTCTGCTGAGTGCTCTGTACCCAACACAGGGGGCAACATCTTCCTCCTCCTAACTTCCTCAGGAGATGTCTGATCTCTTCCCTCATCGGTCATCAGCACAGCCTCACTCATTAACTCTGGAACCTCACAAGGAGAAATTAGTTACTTTATGTCTTTATAAAACTTGCAACATTACCTGGAAGAGGAATTTCATTTAGATTAAATCATTTTTCTGACAGAAGGGAGAACAGAAATATCCCATTTTTGCTGTGGAGCCATCAACAGAAGCTGCAGGGTGGTGTGCTGCCCACCAGAAGGCCTTCATTAAGACACAGCTAGACCAGTCCCTGTAACATCCTGCCTTAACCCTTCTATCTGCTGTTAGCGATCTTAGAGACAAACTCAGTGAAGTCTCTGAATGCACTGGGCCTTGATTTCTCTAGCCCTCCAATTGCAGGCTATGCTAAACAAACAAGCAAACAAACAACTAACTCTGGGCCCAGAATTGTTAGGTCTCAAACTCTGACAAAAGGCTGAGGTGTTTATTAACATATCAAAGTTGGCTCTGGCTACCAGTTTCTCCTAGCACCCTCCAGACCATGGCCTGGCTGGCAGGATCCAGCCCCTACTCTAAACTTCTCCAGCTCAGCGACTGAGCTAGGCAGGCTCTTCTCCAGCTGCTCTTCCCTGTATAACTCAGCCATAACTCTCCCTCCCCATCTCTCATGGTCCGCTTTAGTCTGCCATGTTCTGCCCAGACCCTCCCCCTGCCTGCTTTCTCCCTCATATACCTGCAATAAAATCTTCTCCTCCATACTTTAGGAGGAATCGCAGCCTACTTTTGTTTCATTGCTTCATTCAAAACAACGTACGATCAGGATATTTTTCCTTCTTCCTAAATCTCTGTATTTTCAAACATTCAAGCATTACATCTTGAATTTTACCAGAAAGAGTAAAACAAATCTTTTATATGTGAACTATATGAGTGATGATAGTGGGACAGAAATATCTTCCAGTTTAAAAAGATTTTGCTAGAATGAGTTTGGCTGAAGTACTCTGAACAGTTTATAATCTTATAATTACACCTATCTCTATCCATTCTTCATCTTTAGAGGTACAGAAGTTCAGAAAATCACCTTCAGAAAGACCAGGAAGAAAATTATGGATAGTAAATAAGCCTTCCTCTAGTGCACGAAATCTCAAACCCTGCCACCCTCCACACACAGGCGCACAGTGGGTACGGACGCTTCTGGTTTTTCTCACCGGCATCAGGCTTCTTGGGAATCTTACAATTGCTGTGTCAATATATTAGTATATCACTGTGACAGTCAGCACAAAGGAGGAAGCAATCTCACAGCTTTGGAAGGTTTGGTCTGTCATGGCAGCACAGGCATGGCAGAGCAGTTCAGCTCATGGGTGCAGGAGCTTATGATGAAGGTGGCAGGAACCAGGGGCAGGTTCTAGCCTTCAAAGTTCCACCCCTTCTGAGTTACTCCCACCAGTGAGGCTGCTCCTCCTGAAGGTTCCACAGTCTCTCCAAAATAGTGCCTCCTAGCGTGGAAACTAATCACCTTGCTTCTGTTTTCCTATTTTAGCTATGCAGTCTTGCCATCCTCTAACCCATCCTCCTAGGTACTAGAATTAGAAATATGTCCAGAGTATTTCAATTCCCGGTCATAATTCTTCATAGTTAGGTGTGAGTAGCTATGCAAAGTTGTCCTTCACATTTCTACCATGGTCTGTCACACCTTCTTCTGGTGTCTGCAGCCCAGAGGTCCACGGGTCGAAGTGTTACTGTGGCTTACTGTGGCTTGAGAACACCAAGGTCTGTAGTAGGGTGTTTCTCTGTGGCTCCCCCAAACTGAGAGTTCTCGGGTCATTAAGGCTCTACTGGAGAGTTCTGTGACAGAGAAGACTCTCTGACTTGGCACACATTGTCACCAGCTGCCTAAAACACAGATCTTCTGACCCAGGCTTTTTCCTCTTCTTCAGTCCTGTGTGGAGCAGAGATGGATGTCTATTTCCACTCTGTTTTCCTGGCTGAGACCAGTAGGATGAGCTAGTAGGGACAGCTATGGTCTGTCATTCTACTCTCTTCTGCTTCTTTCTACTGTGCTCAGATTCCAGAACATTCTGTTCTCTACTTTCCCAGTTTCTCTTGTGTTTCTGGTGTTTCAGGAACCAGCTCCAGAGGATCCCAATGTGTCATCAAAGGACTTGAGGTTCCGGTCAGTTAACCAGATGTCCAAGAATAATTCAAACATCAAGACATAGGTTTGCTCTTCGGTCGCTGACTCTTGATCTAAAACCAAGAGTTCTGTGCCGCTTTTGGGGAGATGTGGCAGACTGTTTTCAACTGTATCTTTATCAAAGACTGGACTTTCACAAGACCATGCAACATCACCAAAGGGACTTGTTATATATCAGATTTTTTGTGTTTGCGTGATGATGAATCACAGTATTTAGCCCAGAGTGGCTTTGAACGTACAGTCTTCCTGGCTCAGCTTCTTTGGTGCTGGGTTTTTATATGCACACCACTGTACCCTGCTCATTCAATCAACTGCCAGGTCTCTGACTTGGGAATGGCTCCTCTACTAGCTGGCTGTTGCTGAGCTTTCTCTCAATGTGATCCCAGACTAAAAGTAACCTTTAGTAAGGAGCAGAGCAACATAGCTGAAAAAATACATAGCTCTCCCTCCTCTAACAACAATGAACTGCTAACAGCCTTGGAAGCACCCTCTACTATTTATAAGGGACCATGAACAGCTCTCAGCTTGTAGAGACAGTCACAGCTGCTGTGGGTTAACAGCAATGCCTATGTCATCAACAGAGAGCTGTGTCTCACAGGCTCACAGCCATCTTCCTCATCCTCTGGCTCTATAATCTTTTTCTCTTTCTTCCACGATGTGTGCCAGGGGCACACTGATGTAGAGATCTTTTCTAGAGCTGAGTGTTTGGTGGCCACTTATTCTTAGCACTTGGACCAGTTATGAGTCTGCATAACCAATAACTCACTGAAGGCAGAGGCTTCTCTGATCGAATCTGAGTGCCTCACTAGTCATCTATAGATATGTATTGTATTCTACACAAATACGTACAAGGCAGTTTGGCATGATGCTGATTCGGGTTCCTCACTATGGCTTGCATCTTCCACAGCTGTGGGCACTTGACAAGGTTTACAATGTGGGAGATAGATCCCCTTCTGTGGAACAGGCCCCAGATCCATGCAGAAAGCGGTTAGTTATCTTCATAACATATAAGCCACTATCTTGCGCCATGTTTTGTCTGATAGGTCAGTATTGTAGCTGGCACCCACTAAGGAAAGCTATTGATGATTTTCTACTCCCATGGTCCACCCTGCCCTTTCTGACACTATGGAAGCTAATGAGTGGGAAGAAAGTTTTCAACTTAGTTCTAGCTCAATTTCCCTTTGTCCTATAGTCAAGTATGAGCTGTCTTCACCAATAGAGTCTTAGCATGTAGCTCTAGTGGGAAGCCACAAGAAACGACTATCTGGATAGTTTCAGGACCTCTGGAGTTTTCCTGGCCAACAAGTCATAGGACCATATCCCACACCTGGTGCTGGTCTTTTGTTTAAATATCTATAGCTTCTAGACTCCTCCTTGAGAAATACCTTTCACAGAGCTATGTAAGCACTCTGGGAGTGTCTTGGTACTGTTTATTCTCTTGCTGTAGTGAAACACCACAACCAAGAAAACATATAAAGAAATGCATCTAATTAGGGGGCTTGTTTACGTTTTCAGGAGGCTAGTACAATATGTCTATCTATAAGGGGAGGTTCTGATGCTAACCCTGTTCCCCAATTGGTTCTTGATTTGTCAATAAAGGCGGGGCAGGGGGGGAACAATTTCTGGTGGAAGGTACAGGTGGGACTTCTGGGTCCCAAGGAAGGAGAGGGACTTTTTCTGCCATGTTTTGGAGGAAGAAAAAGACAACAATTATGTAAGGCCTGGGGCAGGGAGCAGAGAGCTAGGGCCTGCGACCTCCCAACAGGTTGGTGGCCAAGGGTGTTTGGCAGGGGCTAGAAAACCAGAGATAATAAACTGGTTAGGGTACGTTTTTCCAGGCAGAAGTTATCTGCTCCCAGCAATTGTGCCTAGTAGACAAGTTAAAGTAACAAAGATGTGTGTGTGTGTCTTTTATCCGTGGATTCAAGGGTTTTAGGAGTGGTCTGGTAGCATGACCCCTCCGGGAGCAAAGGCGGGTAGAAAGAGAAGCCGGGTTAGGGCTAGTGGCAGCTGATTCTGGAGCTAAGCCGGGTGGAACAAAAGGAAAGGAAGCCGGGAGGGGCTTAGCCACAGTCCCAGGCAAATGAGGTAGCTTTTAAAACTACACGCAACATTTATCATAATGGGGAGTGTGGCAGTATGCAGGCATGACACTGGAGCAGTAGCTGAGAGCTCTCACTTGATCCATAGGTGGCAGGCAGGCAGAGAGAGCGTGATACTGGGCCTGGCATGGGCTTTCAAAACCTCAAAGCAACCCCCGCCCCCAAAGTGACACATTCTTCCAACGAGGCTGCACCTCCTAATCCTTCCCAAACAGTTCCATTAACTGGGGACCAAGAATTCAAACTCATAAGTCTAAAGGGGCCATTTTCTTCCAAACCACCACAGGAAAGGAAGCAAGCAGTAGTCCTGCCTGTCCACCCAACTATGATGCCCGCAAGCAACACCAATGACCAGCCCACAACATATGGCATGGCAAAGGTGCAGGAGTGGTGTTCATATCTCCATGAGAGACTCAAAGCCACTCAACAGGAGGAAACCATTCCGGGTACCAAAAATCTCGACAACTAACTAGTGATAGTGAGGTCTTGGATCTTAGAAAAATCTCAACTACTGCCGCAACACTTATAATTCTACATACTCATCTTTACGCTCACAGTTAAATGTATCTGTCACCATCACCAAAGAAGTTTCTCTTTGCAGCAGAGACCATTACAGAAAGCCACAACTTGTCAAAATGCAAAGAATACCTGATTGTGGGATGCCCAGATCCACTTAATTTATATACAACATAGACCCACATCTAAGGCTCAGGGAAATGTCACAGAAGATGAGGCAGAAATATTTTAAGAGCCATAGGAATAGGGAATTTACTGTGAGGTTATGTCTCTAGAAATGACAGAGAAGCTATATCCATGATACCTCAACAACATGGCTGGCTTCACAAGACCTGAATAATCACATCACCAATAGACATGCTAATGTGGATAGGGAAAAATCTCATGGACCCTATCCCTAGACAGGAAACTACAGGCAACCAATGACTGTTGCAAAGGGGGGAAGATGTCCCAAGGATGAGTCCCCATATTTGATTATCCAATATCAAGTGGTCAGCATTGAAATTGTATACATACAACCAACACTAAACAGATTCATAAGGCTGTATTTATCTACATATGCGTGTGTGTGTGTGTGTGTGTGTGTGTGTATCAATAATAATTGGGAAGGAAAAGGTCACAAATTGAGGGGGAGCAAGGGGGATATATAAGAGGGAGTGAGATTGGAAGAAAAAGGATGGAGGAGATAATGTAATTATATTTCATTTTAAAAGTTGCAAACAAACACACAAGTAACCCATGGCTTCTCATGGTAACATTGTCTACCCATGCAGAGTACCTCTGTTCAAACTCCTTTCATAAAAATTATGTTTTACAATTAGACTAAAAAAATAGTAGGTTTCCACATTGCTTTTACAAATCCCTTTAGTTTTGATTAATCCTTTCCTTTTCACCTCCCCTGCTCTCAATCCTACCCTCACTGAAACCTTCCCAGTCCCAGTCCTTCCTCCCTGTCCGTTCCTGTTACGTATATCCTGCTATCTACCCTCCTTTACGGCTTCACTGTGCTACTCCTGGGCATACACTCAAAGGACTCTATGTCCCAGTACAGCAAGGCTTCATGTTAATGCTCATTCCTATTCTATTCACAGTAGCTAGGAAACGACTCAGCCCAGGGGTCCACCCACTGATTAATTGATAGTGAAAACGTGGTACATATACACAGTGGGATTTTATTCATCTGTAAAGGAAAATGAAATTAATTTGCAGGAAAGTGTAGAATGGAAAATATTACACTGTGATGTCATCATGAAACAAAAAGACACATGATGAATGTTCTCTCTCAGACACGGGCCCAAGCTTCTGGCTTCTGTGTGTTTAACCAGGAGTACCTATAGTAGCCAGGAACACAGAAGGGCCTGTGGTGGAGGGAGGCCTTAGGAGAGGGGTATGACAGGACCCATCCTACTTCCTAAGTGAGCGTGAGGAAAGAGCATCTGAAGACACTTATCAACGAGAAATACAGTGATAGAAAGTGCGTCTCGAGAAAGAGAAAGTGTGAGAAAGCTGGAAGACAGGCTGTCTAAATTTCCTTGTAGAGAGTGAAATACCTGTGCTGCTGATTCAAACACCCAGCAATGCTTACAAACCACTCGAGAGCTTCCCTCTCCTTTAGCATAACACCCTTAACGAAGTTAAGCTGTTTTGCTCACTTCCCCCCAAGTCACATCACAGCTAGACTGTTTCTAGAAGAGTCAGCAGCAGTGAGTAGCTCTTTTCAGTGGTGGTTGGCATCTGGGAGGAAATCCTCTTTGTTTGGTTTTTATGGTCGTGAAGAGCAATCAAATGAATACAGCAAAATAGAACTTGTCAGAGTGTTCGCACTTGGCTGAAGTCCAGAGGGCTTTCTTGGGCATTCTTTACCAAAGAAAGTCGTCAGGTTGTGGTGATCACCCATGGATATCTGAGGCCAAGAATGAGTCACAACGTCAGCTCCTTCTCTGAGTGGTGTTCTCAAGAGATGAGGTGGTTCTTATACTTCAGAGTTAAAGGCAGGATGGGGCATAGAGACTGTAAGAACTGCTGGCGAGGTTGGCATTTGTCTCAGGTCTTAGCTTTACCAACTCTATGGTTGTCACCACAATGCAGACAAGCAAGCTCATAATGATGAGGTGGTGATGGTTGTAGATCCAAGAGGCCCTTGACTGGAGGACTCTTGACTCCAGCTTCTGTCCACTAACTGCTTGGCTTTTTCTAATTAAGGTCCTAGAGAGAGCCCTACATGGGGGCTTTGTATCTCCCAAACCTCTCCACTGTTGCTGAGAGTCTAGGACTGTGTAAATTGGGTGACAGTGGCATCAAGTACGGAGTCTTGCTCTTTCTCATGCTAGACAACTGTAACCCATCTATCTCCATAGCCCTGTCTCTGAGCTATAACACATAGGGGTTTCAAGAGAATCATAATATGTAGCAGGGAACATGCATTGTTGAACTGTTTTGCCAAATCATGAAATCCTCAGGGTCACTGTTCATTCCCCAAACCAGTTCACAGTCTATTCAATAAAACCCCAGTGCAAGAAGCTGGCTCCATGAATATAGATATTCTCTATATAGTTATAGCTCTTTCTAAGGGATGGCGTTCACAGTTACCATGGCTTAGCTCTGTGTGTAGCAGCCAGGAGTATCAAGTGTTGTGCTGTCCTGAATTCCTTCTCAGACAACCTTCATTAAAGATTTATGAGCTTTCTAGAACCTGGCAGCCATGGGAAGCAACCCCAGTGCTGGCCCAGAGGGGCTCCGTCCAGTGTCAGTCTGAGCCACACTGAAAACTTGTCATTGGTGTTTTTGCTTTGGCTGAATCAGGTGTGTGTGTGAACTCAACTTAGTGACATTCTCTTGATCATATGGGTCTCAGGCAGCAATCATGAGCATAATTCTATATGAAGCATGGCTCTAAACTCTTGGTGGCCTGTTCTTTTTCTGTATTTCTTCACACTCCACACTGCAGCTGTTCAGTTAAAACGAACGGGCTTTGTGGCTGTCTCGGCCGGATCCCACCTGAACGGGCTTTGTGGCTGTCTCGGCCGGATCCCACCTCTGCGTGAGCGCGCTTGCTTGTTTCATCTGGCGGATCCTTTCTAGCGCAGGCTGTGTCTACGATGTGAGTAGGTTCTTTTTGGTTCACTCCATTAGTCCGGATATTAGTCTACGGGTTTACACAGGATTTTTTTTTTTCACTTTCCTCTGTTGCAGCCAATCTTCATAACTTAGACAACGCTGGTTTTGCGATCCTCCCTCTACCGTAATCTTAAGACAGGAAACCACAAATTACCTCATGTTGCACGATAATTCTAGGCTCTGACTCACGTAGAGGGAGTGATTAGAATCACAGAATTTCAGTCTTGAGGGGAACAGAGAGGTCATCTTGCTGACTTACCATGGGAATCACCAAGGCTGGTATGTGTTTTTTTAAAAAAACACACGATTCTCCTTTCTCCACCCCCAGAGATGCTGGTTTTCTGGGTTTGACTGGGCTCCGGAACCTGTATTTTTAGAAGGTTCCCTGGTGATTCAGATAAGCCTGGTCTGTGACCCACTGGCACACTTCCCCTCACCTTCAGACAGACAAATATCTGCTTGGGCATTCTGGGTTTACAAGCATCTAGCTGTCATAGTGTTGGGGAAGCCATGCTTTGCTGTAGGCTCTGAAGGTTCCCCTATGAACTGACCATATTTCACGCTGCTACTCACCCTGTAGGCCCATGTTAGTGTCTTCATACTAACAGTGTGTGAATTTCGGAGGGAGGGAGAGAGTGCCCAAATGTATATATCAGGTTGACTTTGAATTAACAGTTTTTCTGCCTCAGTCTCTCAAGTGCTAGATTACAGCTGTGCACCAACAGGTCCAGGGATAGAAAGTTAGAAATTAGCCAAAGCATATTATTATTTACTGGTTAGAATGCTATAAGCTCCCTTTCTATCTATCTATCTATCTATCTATCTATCTATCTATCTATCTATCTATCTATCT
>NW_021604564.1:21281688-21282481 GCF_004785775.1 Grammomys surdaster | reverse complement strand
TCTATCTATCTATCTATCTATCTATCTATCTATCTATCTATCTATCTTGTGGTGTTAGCATGCCCTAGACTGTGGGCATGCTAAATAAGTACTTGCCACTGAGCTATATTCCCAGTCCTTGGGAACTATTTATGATACTTACCCTATAAATTAATTTTAGTTCTTAAACAAACTCTTTGTAGTAGATACTATCATCAGCCACAGATGGGAAAAAAATTAAGGTTTGTAAAAGTCAGATAACCTGCCCAATTTCAGCTTCAATTTGAACACAAGAAATCTTTCAGTTAGAAAGGTTAATCTCCAGCTGGTGTAACTCTAAGGTCAGGATTTGAGAGCATCATTTACTATACACTGCACCATGTTGTCTGTAACTCTCTACTGTGTTGTCTGTTACTAACTGTATCATACCGTCTGTTACTCACTGTACTGTGTTGTCTGTTACTAACTGTATTGTACCATCTGTTACTCACTGTACTGTGTTGTCTGTTACTAACTGTATCATACCATCTGTTACTCACTGTACTGTGTTGTCTGTTACTAACTGTATTGTACCATCTGTTACTCACTGTACTGTGTTGTCTGTTACTAACTGTATCGTACCATCTGTTACTCACTGTACTGTGTTGTCTGTTACTAACTGTATCGTACCATCTGTTACTCACTGTACTGTGTTGTCTGTTACTAACTGTATCATACCATCTGTTACTCACTGTACTGTGTTGTCTGTTACTAACTGTATCATACCATCTGTTACTCACTGTACTGTGTTGTCTGTTACTCATTACACCATTCT
>NW_021604564.1:21224544-21281678 GCF_004785775.1 Grammomys surdaster | reverse complement strand
TCTGTTACTCACTGTACTGTGTTGTCTGTTACTCATTACACCATTCTGTCTGTTACTCACTGTACTGTGTTGTTACTCACTGCACCATACTGTGTCTATTATTCACTGTACTGTACTGCCCGTTACTCATTGTACCATATTATCTGGACTGTACTGTCTGTTACTCACTGTACTGTGTTGTCTGTTACTCACTGTACCATACTATTATTCACTGTACTGTTTGTTATTCATTGTACCATATTATCTGTTACTAACTGTACTGTTATTCACTGCACTCTATTATCTGTTACAAACTGTACTGTACTGCCTGTTGCTCACTGCACTGTACTGTAGCAGGATTTTCCCTGTCCAATTAATTTAAATATTAATACAACAAGAAGCCTGTGATTGGACTGGGAAAAGGGAGGTGGAGCTAAGAGTTGCAGAGACAGAGTAACAGAAGAGAAGAAGGGAGGAAAATGGAGGACGAACAGGACGATTCAGATTCCATGAGGTTGTAATTCACCACAGGTAGCTATAATATCATATAGGGATAGAATAACTGGGGTAACTTGTCGAATCTAAGTGGGCAGCTTGTATCATTATAAATTGACTCTGAAATTATTGTGTGGGTGTAGTGGGATATTTTCCCGCTATATTTACAATAGAGCTCGGTCATTGGGCAGTAGGAAAGGTAGGCGGAGTGAGGAAGGGGAGGAGAGAGAAGGAGGCGGAGGAGGAGAGAAGATGGCTGCGGATGTAGGCGTGTCTCTAGGAGTCTAAGGAAGTTATAATATCTAGGTTAGATAATTAGGCAACAATTCTAATTGTGAGGGCATCTTGTTAATTGAGCATTTCCAAATATATAAATCTATTGGATAATCTTTAAGCATTAAGTGTCTTTATTCATGAGTCCAAAATGACTGAAAAGCATGGAGGATACAAATTCAGGGCTCCAGTTGTGCCAAGTTCTTTCAATTTTGGAGGCCCGGCACCAGGGATGAATTGAGTTTCCACTTTCCTTCCTGCTGTGTGAGTGTAGTGAAGAGCTTGTGTTCCTCCTAGTAGTGGTTCCAGAACCGGTTCATGTTCTCTACTAACTGATCAATAGAAGGACAGAAACCCCAGGAGGTGGGAGCTGATCATGTAACCTGGCACTGGACGAGAAACTAGAGGGATTTAGGGAGGGGTTAACTTGGGGGGCTATTTTCTTTATTTTTTGAAGAAAGTAAGATCCTGACTCTGAGGAAAAAAATAGGCAAGGGCTACAGGACTATTTAAAATGTCTCATTTACAGTATAAAGTTCAAAGGTAGATGTAATGTTTACACCTCTAAGTATTTGTCCTATTTCTGTCTGTTCCTTACCATTGGGTATTCTTTATATGTAAATAAGGTAATCAGATAGCCTTATTCGGTCTTTATCATTTTCATTCACCAGATTGTTCCTGTGTAGATTGGACATTTATTGTAGCACTACATAACTGATTTTAAAATCTGTAAATGAATTAGCACTTTCATATTGAAACAAGCCTGCTAGCCTATGTATAAAAGCAAAACTGTTTGCTGTTTATAAAAAGGGATGTAACGGGGTGGGGGCGGGGTAATTTCAGGTTTAATTATTAATTTAAAAATGAACTAGCAATTTTGTATCTGGTGACTTTGTGGTGCACTCACCTCTGGTAGTGACTTGAATTCGGTATGTAAAAAGGGGTTAGTGATGTTTCATTGCTGCTAAAAATGGCAACTCCCTCTGTCCTTTTTTGTTCCTTAAAGCTCTCAGCGTACAAGTGGACATTTGGATACAAGGCCTTGTGTAACAAACAGAGGTGCTAACTGAAGCATGTAAATTGGATATAAAATTCTACTCTTAAAGAGCTGATGTAGAGTATGGCTAAACATCTAGATACGCAATCTATTAAAAGAACTTGATTCGGCAATTATGTCTTGATCTGATTGCAGTTTATTCCTAATTGATCCCTATCCCCATTGACCTGTTTTTATCTTGTACCAGATAGAGTGCAAAATGTATTTAAGATGAATATCTGCCCACTCCCCTTTCCTCATTTCTTCTCCCATCTTGATTATGGTATCTGAAGACTGAAGGCACGTGGTTCCCTCTGAAAACCACTATTGATACCACAGCAGAAAAAAGGCAGCAACAACAGGGTAGCGGGGTGGCCTTCTCCCCTGTCTTCCTAATGCATGTTCAAACATAAGACTTTATTGATCTTAAACATCTGTCAGATGAGTCATACATTGGATTTTTTTATATACATGTATACACAATATTTCAAATTGAAAGCAACATCTCAGTGGATTCAAAACTACTACATACTGTTGTCTAAAACAATTTATAATTGTACAAATGAAATGCACATATTGATATTTAAAATGCATAATTAAGGGGGAAACAAAGAGTCTTTATTCTACCGGGTACCAGGGACATAGCAGGGATGGTCTGGACTCAGCTGAGCATTGTGGACAGCGTGGTGGATTGGCAGAGCCAGCCACCATGCCGGTGTCTCGTGAGTGCCAGCGCCTGCACATCTAGCTAGCCAGAGCCCCGGTCAGAGCCGAGGAGCAGTGGGAACTTGGCAGGTGCCCAGGAACAAGCCGGACCGGGCTCTGTTTTCTAAATCTGACCTGCAACATGTGGGCATCTTGTGAATTAATAATTTATTGATATATAAATCTGATTGATTAATTATAAGCTTCTAAAGTTTTGATTTTACTGGGTTACTGGGAATTGTGACAGCTAACTGAGAGGTAGGCAGTCATTGTGTGGAGCCGGCAAAGCAGCGACCTGCCAAGGGAACTTAGAGAGTCAGGTGGAGACATCTCAGGAGCTCCGTGCCAGAGCCTGCTGAGGTGAGAACACCCCGCTGGAGCCATGTGGCCCCGGTGCCTGGCGTAGCGTGGGAACTTGCCGATCGTTTTAATATTTCCTGACACTGTACTGTACTGTCTGTCACTCGCTGCACTATACTGTTTCTCTGGTACTTGATGCACCATGTTTTCATTAACCAAGTTAGGCTGGTGCTGGTTACCGTGGATGAGACAAAAGCTGTTGTCATCGCCACCGTCATGCCCACTCGCATCAGTGTGATCACATCATTAGGTACAGTGGCTAGAGAAGAGACAAAACTAGTTTATTTCTTTGAATTTTCACTATTTTATTTATATCAAAATCAGAATTAAATGTGCTTTCCTGGCTTTGTAGAAGTGTAAAATATACTTGGCATATCTAATTTTTAAAGAGAATATCGATAAAAAAATTATTAGTGTATTTCAGCTCATTGAATACATTTGTGGGGCTCTGTTGTAACTTATATTGTTAAAAAAAAAAGTAAAGCCTGTAAATCTGGGCTAAACCTACCTATACCTCTTTTTTCCCCTGTTGAGCCAAGTTTTTAAATAATTCAGATGGATTCAAGATATGAACATGGAAATAAAACCTTTGAACTTACCCTGAGTGATTGACGTCTAGGACGGAGATTGGGTTTGGGCAACAGGTCACAGAGACTTCAGCACACAGCATGGCACCCACAGTCTTGTGACTAATAAAGCAAACAGCACCTCTGGACCCTCACACCAGGAACAAAACAGGGGTTTGCCAATCAGCTGGGCAAGCTGGAGTCATCTAAATCGGAGTCTCAGCCAATATCAAATGTCTCCAATAACTACAAGGAGGCTGGCTTTCCTTTCCTGTGCTTACCTGAAACAACAGGAGAACTGAGAGGTGGAGGACGACTCCCTGGATCCCATTTCCCATGCCTAAGATCTGAGATCTCTAAATGAGACTTAAGAGGCTTCTCTCAGATGAGAAGAGGGTCATTTAGTCATAAAGTCTTGTCATTTAATGCCTCAGAGACAACACCCCTCAGGGATCCAGCCTCTGTGAGAGCATAGATTCTCTTTTCCTTAATATAAAGTCCTCAAGTCAGAGATGCCCCTGAAACTGCTCAACAGGGGAGTCCTCTTCCTGCTACTGGTCAGGCTGGGTTGTTTGCCTTCTTTTCTTTCTCTCAGGTTGTCCTCTGGTAACAGGGGAAGCAGGCAACAGATGTGACTCTTCGATTTCTTACCTGATTGATGAAGCAGAAAGCCTGGGAAGGCTGGCCATGGACCAACATGAGCAATCCAGAACATCAGACAGGAATCAGACTTCATGTGGAATCACATTCTGCTTCAACAGATATGCCCATAAAACTGGGTAAATCTCTGCAAAATAAAAGCTGTGATAACTATTTGCACTCTCCATAAAGGCAAGTCTACATGCTGAACTTTGTATGTTTGTGTGTATAAATACATACTCTTAGGTGTATATGTACACATACCACATTCATAGGCTAAGAAAGTAATTTTTGAAGCTGAGGAAATACTGTTGCTCAGGGGTATTTGGGATGTGTGGTGGAATTGTTTTGCTTGTTGTAATAACTGAGAAGCATTGTTAGTATTGAGCTGCAGGAAAGGCTATTATGCAATAGAGATCAGCCACTCAATATAACAGAAAGTACTCTGGTAAGAGAATGCTTGTGAGTAACCACAGGCGAGCCACCCACCATGTTCTTTCTGTATGACGATGCACACTAAGTTCTACCCGAGAAACACTGTTGTTTGCCAATCGCCACAAACAGTGGGAGTGATATACAGCCACATGTCTTTAAAACAATTCTGAATTTTCACTCCTTCATGATAATATTGGGAGGGACATACAAAGATACATATGCAGTTCTGGTTTTAACATTTCCGCTGTTCCACAGACCTCTTTGATATAGGGTAGAATCTTACATGCTGAGCATGGCTCCAACATTTAGAAGTTAGATGAACTGACCCCACAAGTCTCTGCAGGCCAGTAGCTCAGAGATCATCTGCTCTAAAGCTTTCTATTTTTTGTCAAATTCAGATTTGTTTGCAACATGTTCACGGATTGAACACTCTGTCTGATTACAGTGCCTCACTTTCTGGTGAGTTCAATAGCTTGTATTTTTAGCATTTTTCTAAAGACAGAAAAAAGTTACCTCAAAGTTCCAGTAGTACCAAAGTGCTGGTTTTAAAAGGGAGATTTGCCCACAAGCACTAGACTACTTTTCAAATAATTATTTGGAACAAAATTCAGTTGAAATTATATTTATCTATTGTTGTTTTCAAATTAAGGATATTAAAATACCTAGATATGCTAGAAATATCTTTTAACGACTAAAAATAATTGACTTTTTGAGTCTTTAGTCTTTTTATATATATGCACGTATTTCATTTTTTGAGTGGGAACTCACCATAGGGCAAACTAACATTGAAGTTATGATTCTCCTGACCCAGCCTGCTGTGCTTGAATTACAGGCAGCATGCTTGGCTTAACGTGAATCTTTGAAAACAATTCTAAAATAGAATGATATTCAAGTATACAAAAAATGAACAAAGTTTAATGCATCAAAACTTCATGAAATATTATGTTTTTACTTATCTCCTAATACATAAATGATCTGCCAACTCATCAAACACTTCTTCAGAGCCTGTGATGTGCCAAAGTTATGCCAGATACTGACTGAGCCAGGAGGAATGAGCCAATGGCTCCTGCCCTTAAGATTTCAAGCATAGTTCACCTTTGTATTATTCAGTTAAACCAACTCGTATTTTACCATTTTATTTCTTTGGTTTACAAATAGGGCAGTTCCATATGGTACAAAGTCATCCAAGCGAGACTCCGTGTGGATGTCCTTCCAAGGATCATAGCTAAGAAGAGCTTGAGGGGCGGTGGGAGGCAGACTGCATCCTGTAGCCTGAAGGAACTGTTGGAGGGCACTGTGACAGGAAAATCAGGAGGTGGAAAGCTCCTGCTTTCTGCACTACGGAGGCAGTGCAGGAATTAATGAGAAGAAGAAAAGAGGGAACTGTGAAACTAGCCCTAAGCCCAATCTCTCCCCTCCACTCAACCTATTCTACAGATATTTTTGAAAATAACAAGATTGGGGGGATGTAAAGTAAATTAATTAATTAATTAATTAATGGATGATTAAAAGAAAAGAAAGTAACAAGATGGTTTGGTGGCTTATTTATGGTCAGAGATTATTCCCAGTGTGTTTATGAGGAGATTTTTAGATGTGAGGGAACTTTTTAACTGTAGTGAGTCTCTTCTGTTATTTGAAAACCTAATGTCTTAGTTAACATTTCTATTGCTGCTAAAAGATACTATAATAATGGTAACTCTTATGAATGAGAACATTTAATTGGGGCTGGCTTACAGATTCAGAGGGTTAGTTCACTGTCATCATAGTGGGAAACATAGCAGCAGCACACAGGAAGACATGGTCCTAGAGAGGTAGCTGAGAGTTCTACATCTGGATTGTCCAGCAGCAGGAAGTGAGGGACACGAGGCCTGGCTTGAACATTTGAAACTCCAAAGCACCAACCCCCATGATACACTTCCTCCAACCAGGCTATACCTACTCAAACAAGGCCATACTTCCTAATGCCACTCCCTAGAATTCTAATATATCAGTGTATGAGGGCCATTTTTATTCAAACTAGCATACCTAAGAACAAAATATCGGCATAGGAAAAACTCTTCCTGGTACTAGGATGGAGCGTTGTTCTTTTCTGAACTTTAGACTCAGACTGAGGTGTTGGTGTAGCCCAGGTCTCAGGACTTCTGGCTTTTGGATGGTAACTTCTTGAGTCTCTGACTTCTGAGTACAGATTGTGGGAGTTAGTCAGCATAAGGCATAAGCTAATTCTTTATTAAATACAGTAATAAAAATATATACATGTGTGTATATGCTGTTCTATTGTTTCTACTTATCTGAAGATTGTAGAATGCTGATTTATAGAATTTAAATTTAAAACACTATCTAATATGTAAAATTGTGTAGTTCTTGTAATACTTCAAAACTCTGAACTATATAAATGCCCATACAATAAAGTTAGATCTGGTGAAGTTGAAGCAGAGAAATACTCTATTTCCTGAGAATTACTATCACATGTTCACCTTCATATTAATTTAAGATATGCTACCTTTTTGTTTAAGAGCTATAAACTGAGAAACTAGTATAGACTTCAGCTGTAACATATTTAAGACACTGGCAGAGTGAATGAATACAAACTTCTAAAGAGTCACTGTCACGGCCTGGTCCACATAAGAGTGTCACCAAACCCTGTTTAAGATGCAACCATCACTGAAATTCAAAAGCACCCAAGAAAACCTTCCCTATGAGATCAATCAGCAGATCAATCATTAGATACAATAAATAACTATATTATGAGATATTCCTATACTCAAGGAATCTATCTTGTCCAATGTCACTCACCTGGCTTTGAAGGCAAACCCTATCTGCCACACATACCTTCTATATGTCCACAGAGCAAAGGTTAGAGGTTTCTTCTTTAGCCCTGATATAATTTTTAGGAAACTTAATTTTTTCCTTTTGGAAAGGGATGAGTATTAGGGGAAGGGCAGGGAGATGAAATGATGTCTCTACAATCTCAAAAATAACAGAAATAATTTTAAAAAACCAGTGAAACATTACTCTAGATTTCCCCCAGCTTTATTCTCTCTCTCTCTCTCTCTCTCTCTCTCTCTCTCTCTTCTTTTTCTTTTTTTGGTTTTTCGAGACAGGGTTTCTCTGTGTAGCCCTGGCTGTCCTGGAACTCACTCTGTAGACCAGGCTGGCCTTGAACACAGAAATCCACCTGCCTCTGCCTCCCAAGTGCTGAGATTAAAGGCGTGCACCACAACTGCCTGGCCCCTGGCTTTATTCTCAATAGTCAGGGTACATTGGCTTTGGAAAGCATTAAAACTTGGGCTCAGTACATGAGTGAGAGCTTCCAGGAGAAAGCAGACAGTGAGGGTGTTCACTGCAGTCTGTGTGGGCATCTGTCTTCATTAGAGTTTTATTTCCCTGAACAGACACCATGACCAAGGCAGCTCTTATAAGGACAATTATTAATTGGGGCTGGATTATAGGTTCAGAGGTTCAGTCCATTATTATCAGAGTGGGAGCATGGCAGTGTCCAGGCAGGCATGGTGCAGGAGGAGCTGAGTGTTCTACATCTTCATCTGAAGGCTGCTAGGAGATTAGCTTCCAGGCAGCTAGAATGAGGGTCTTAAAGCCCATGCCCACAGTGACACGTTTCCTCCAACAAGGCCACACCTGCAAGGAGTGCCACTCCCTGGGCCAAGCATAATCAAACCATCATGGCGCCCATGTTTTTCTTGCTTGTTTCCTCCCCTAGGTAAGCTCTTGGTCTTGCAGACATGTTTAACAATATCTGCGACTCTGATCACAGGCTTGCTCCATCACTAGCCTAGCTGCTGCTTTGGGCTGCCCAGGATAGTAGACCTTTGCTTTCTCATAGGCTTCTTACACTTCCTGATCTGAAAGTAGATCCCCAAAAGAGATCCAAGAGCATGGGCAGGCTGCCTGAGCAGAGCCAATGACCATTCTGTGCAAAAATGTTGTTTTTCTAAAATTGTATATATCGTATTTATTTGATATAAGTTTATGGCATCTGTTACAAGCAAAATTAACTTTTTCTTAAAATCTTCAAGTAAGTTTTATGATCAAGAAGCACTCTAGTGTGACTGGAGGGCAGACACCTACTTTGAGAACAGTTCTGTGATGGCTGGCATGCACCTGGTAGATGGATCTTTGCATGCATTCTAGGCAATGGCTCCCCTCAACCCCCACTATGGGGAACCAGCCCAAGAGAGTGATGTTCATTGCTGCCAAATGCCAAATCTGCCAACAGCAGCCAACAAGGATGACAGGAGCTGGAGGTCTGAAGAGCACCTTGATACCAGACATGGTGACACAGAGATTGGGGTTTGCCCAGCTGGTTTTCTTTCTTGCTTTGGTCTAGTATTTGTGCTTATTATTGCTTAGTGGTTTACAGAAGTTCCAGATTCCTATACCACACCCTAACTCTGTGCTACAGTTGAGTGTGCTTCTGCTTCCACAGCATTTGATAGCCTTTGGCCCAGACTCTCACACTGTGTTCCATTTTCTGCCAGTCTCCAAAATTTCACATTTCTTTGTAATACTTTGGAGATCAAGTCATACGACTCCTCCTTTAAGAAGAAGTTCAAAGCTGGGCATGGTGGTGTGGACCTGGAACTCCAGCACTAGGGGTAGAGGCAGGGGGATATAGCGTCAACGAGGTCAGCCTAGGCTGCCAGTGAGATTCTCTCAAAATAAAGACAAGAAAGAGAGGGAGTTGAGGAGGGAATAAGTTAGTTCCACACCAGCTCTGGGAATTTAACTTTCTATAAATTTCTCTATTAAAACAAATTATTATATTTTTCTTTGCTTTGAATATTACATTTTAAGCCAGTGTTTTGAAATCAAGAACCAGGGACCAAACACTACGCAAGTGTCATTGATCCAAAGCACTGTGTGTTAGAGACTTCACACAAATGTATTTGACCATATCAATGGCTATCTGAACATTACTGTGTTTCTATCACTGGGTATGTGAACCCAATCAGATAACAAAAGTCTTGTTTCCTCACAAGAAGGTTGATTTCATTCTTGAATTACAAAAGTTTTTTTTAAGAACTTTTTATTTAGTTTATGTATGTGAGTACACTGTTGCTGTCTTCAGACACACCAGAAGGCATCATATCCCATTACAGATGGTTGTGAGCCACCATGTGGTTGCTGGGAATTGAACTCAGGACCTCTGGAAGAGCAGTCAGTGCTTTAACCACTGAGCCATCTCTCTAGCACCTACAAAAGTTCTTTATGAGGTGTGCTTTCTGATTTCTGTTCCCTCTCTGGAACAATTCAGAATAAACATAAATTTCTTTCATTCAATAGCAGCCAACTTTCTTTTCTCCCCATTCTAGGCCCAGCTAACGTGTCCCACCTCACCATCTTCTCCTGCTCTGTACATCTCTATAGGAACATGGTGCTTGCCAGATCCCCCCTCTCATCCCAGCCGTCTTTTGAACATATTCAGATAACTGTACCAGTGGATATTATCAGAGCTGTTTGAACACTGTGTCCTTTAACACTATAGAGTAGAGACTTAAGTCCCAGAAGACTGGTTGATGTGGCTTAGTTTCCTATGATCCTTGTTCAAGGTGGTTGGTTGATAACAATCATTTCTCAAACTATTATTAGAAGAAATGGCTAGAGCAAGTATCTTTCAGCTCCTCTTCAGAACCCATGGAAGCCAACGTGGTAGAGTTTCTCTGTAGAATTCAAGATCTGTGTTGTCTAGTCCAGCACTCTGACTTCTAAAAGCACAGCAGAGAAGGAAGGACCCAGAGTGTCTCCCAGGTTGTGTCCGTTGCTCCCCAGAGTGTCAAGTTCACGCTGCTCATTGTAGATTTAGGTTAGCTCTTTATCGAAGAATGCAGCTAACAGATTCATGAGCTGGGAAACAGACTTCTATTCATTGGATGAGAGAACTTTCCTGCCACCACCTTTGGGTGAATCAAATGTCCCATTGAGACAAAAGAACTGCCAGGGGACCTGTCCTCTCAACTTGGTACCTGGTGCATAATATGGCCTAGAACTACCTCGAACTACTAGGCTAGAGGGTTGAAAATTAAAGGCTGGGCTGGCAAGATGGGTCTGCGGGTAAAAGCACATGCAACCATACCTGACTACCTGACTTTGATCCTCAGAACCCACGCGGTGGAAGGAGAGAAAGCACTCTGACAAATTAGTTGTCTTCTTACTTCTGCATGGATGCTGGGGCATGTATATGCCTTCCTATATAGACAAAGACACATGTGAACAGGCGTTTGCATGCACACACACACACAATGGGGGAGACAGGTGGGAGGGGGGATGGGAGAACACATAAAGAAAAATTAAAAGCTGTCTCTAACAGTTTTCAAGAAGAAAGGTAACAGACCATCCTAGAAGTGGATGCTTAATAATTACTTGGCTAACAAATATCCAAAGAGCAATGCTAAGACATGCCAGCCCCTCCTTGCTCGAAAACATTCACTTTGTCCTCAGATAAGAGTCTTGATTATCTTGTGACTTAATTTACCAAAGTGTTAAAGAACTATGAAAAACTAGTGGTTAACTTTCTCTCCCTATTGTTTGGTAGCAAGTTAATACCTGAAACCCTCCCCCCCACCGGGAATAAATATGAAAATGGAGAAAGAGTTCCTAGCAGCCAAGAAAGGAAAGAGAGAGTCAGCAAAACCCTGGCAGCGCTGAGCAACCATGACTCCATAGGCAGAGGGAATCAGTGAACTAGATGTGAATAATTCTCTCCCCGAGGAAACTCTCTCCTGGCTAAGTTTTGCTGCTCCATGAACTTCTACTCCCCTGATAGGTTATGGATACATCACACAGTGAGGGACCCTGCTATTGCCTGAATCCTGGGCATCTCTGCAAGGGAGAGCCTGTCACTTTTACTCTGAAGTCTGATCACTGGGGTACATCCACAACAGTGGCTCTCTTCTAATCAGAAGAGGCACATACGCTCTTGACTGAGTCAGGAATTAACAGATAAAAACAGCACAAACACAAATAAACACACAAGGAAGAGTTTAATTCACTGATAACGAGCAAGAGTAAAGTCAGAATAACAATAAAACAAACAAAAAACAAAACCCGTTTTCCTCCATCATATTGACAAAGATTGGAAGAATCAACAATATCCGGTCCCATCAGAGGTGGGGAGCCCTCCTTGTAGGCTGCATATTGATAATTCAGAAGAGCACTTCTGGTGGACCTGCTAATACTGTTCCCACACCCCAACTCACACACAAAGCTGAACAACAGAAAGAAACCTTCAGGTTTGAAATCTCCGAAAACATTTTTAGTTTGGTAAGCTTTGTCCTCTAAGCCAGACACAGCAGCCCTTACTTACAAAGCCCTTTGAGAATTATTATAAAAACCTTCCCACAGGCATGCACATGAGGCGATTTTCTGCATGACTAAAATAGATATGTCATGGGGGAAAAGACAGTTTTTAGTATGGGCAGGGCATCCCTGTATGAGCAAATCACAGGCTGATCTCAGGTTTCTAAGCTGAGGGGAACCTCAGTTCTCCTGCAGTGAGCTTCCTGCCTTTGTTGATTACTTTCAGTCTTAATGCCATTGAAAACTGAACTATTTATAAATGAGTTTTGAATGTGGAAAAACCAAATTGCCTGACCATTCTCATTCCAGCGGTGGAAGGCATGACCAGTCACAGTGAGAACCCCCTTCTTTATTTTCAGTTTTCCCCTTTTGAAGACACGGAAAATAACAGATGGTAATTTAAACAAGGGTGGGAAGACCAAATCTCAAGCACATCTCTCCGCTCCTCTATCACCTCTGCTTACGGCACTGAGCTGCTCCAGATAAAAACTCCAGTCCCGAAAGGTGAAGCCTGCGTCAGGCCATCCACATCTTTCCATTATATCAAGGCTCCTGTCCACCTTTGTCTCCCCTACTTTGAAGGGGGAACTCGAAGGACTAATTAACATAAGCTATGCAAATTCATTCAAGTTTTCCATTTTTTTTTTCTCAACTTTTTAAAAACAAACCCTATGCATTATGGTCCTGTCAATCAACTATGAGTTATGAATACTCTAGGGCAAAATTCATGTTGGAAAGCAAAAAGACAGTATGTGTATCTCAAAATTATTACAAATACTTACTGCCAAATAGCAACAGTAATGTTTGTTTCTTAATTCATAAATACTGTAGGGTAACATAGTTCAATCCTCATATATTACAGATATTGAGCTGGTTTTGAAACAACCCAGACTAGCCCCAAGTGGGTTAGTACCAGCCCCATAGAGAATAGTGGCTGGTCAGTCCAGGCTCCCAGGGACAACCCTCTGGCTCACTTGGCCCATGGAGACTCTAGGAGCAGGAGAAAGCTGATGTGGTCTAATGGACTGACTGAAAAAAGGACCATCTCTTGTGATAAGATGATCTAGCAGAACAGATGACAACCCAGGAGGGCCAGAAGGCAGCAGAGCCAGGTCCAAAGACCAAAGAACAGGAAATCCCAGATCAAGAGCCAACAAGTGGAACCAGACAAGACAGGGATGGCAGGGGTCAACTCCAATGACCTGACTCCAAGTCCAGTGAGCACAAGGGTCTAGTTCACTGGAGGCATCAGGGTAGGGAGAATCCTCATATACACTTAAACTTCAGAGTCAGAATTAGGTAAAGTTTGGGGAACTGCAGTTGAACTATGAACATATGCCCCCATTTGAACATTAAGTTATAGAAGATAAAAATCTTATTATATAGAAGTATAATATATCCTCTCTGCTCATAGAACCCATATAAAAGTGCTGGACACAGAAGCTCAGTTCAAAGTCCAGCATTTCTCTACACCAGCTCACATGGTGTGATGGCCATTCCTTGTTGTGTTTGTGACTACATCTGGATTGAACTACAATCCAACCTGGCTCACATGGTGTGAGGGCTATTCTCTGATGTCTACTTGACTACATCTGGATTGAACTACAATCCAGAAGCGGAGGGCACACCTGTGACTGGGATCTTGGGACAGGAAGACAACATGCCTTTGACCTGGATCTTGAGGTGGGATAATGCATGCTTTTAATTGGGATCTTGAGACACACCTTTAATCTGGGCCACACCTTTTGCTGGAGGCCTACACAGACACAATGGAAGTGTGTTAATTCTTGGCCTGTTTATACTTACTTTGCCAGCATATCTACTGGAACCTACTTCTTCAAGATTCCAACTTATACAGACGACCAGCTGAAACACCCAGCCTCCTGGGACTGAGCAACTACTAGATTCTTGGACTTTTCATTCACAGCTGCCCATTGTTTGGTTAGTTGGACAATAGACTGTTAAGTCTTCACAATAAGTTCCCTTCATATATAGACATTTCATAAATTCCGTGTCTTTGGAGAACCCTGACTAATTCACATGGGTTTCCAAAAAAGCCAAGGACCTCCTTGTCTCAGCGTCTCACTCATTCTGAACCCCAGAAAAGTAGATCTTGCTCAGCTCTTCTGCAGATCCTGCCATGGACAACATCTGCTGAACTGTTGCCTAAGCCCAGATACTTCCCATATTCACTTAAAGAGCACCAGGATCAAATGTGCCCCAGGATCCATGTGTTGGCACTAGGTTGCTATAAACAGTATGAGGAGTGATGTTTGTTCTGTGCAGCCTCTCCACGCCTTCTGTGAGAGGACTCAGCATGCTTTGCTTGGTCTCTTAGAGGCAGAGACTGGGCCTTCGAGGCCTGAGCTCTACTGGCACTGATGCTTCTAGAGGCGTGAGAAATAAAGTTTTGCTCTACGTCTTGTAAATTACTTCTTCTCTGCTGATCTGTTACGCAGACATGGCCGTGGACAGACTTGCACATGGGAAGAACCAGACTCATCCTGCGGCTCCAGGCCAGAGGCCTCACTGGACAACCTTGTTTGGTAGAGATCCCACCTTACTCCATGGACCTGTCAGATTCAGTTTTGTATTGCACTGCATGCTCAAGTCTGGGCTACTTGCACAGTGTCTCTGGGTACAGCTGGATAAGCTCAATTCTGGAGTTCAAGGCAAATGGGGCTATAAACAAGAAAGAACTGTTTCACTGAACTTCCCACAGACAGGGGAGAGAGCAGAACTTTCTCTTTTCGATTGCCAGGTGCTTCAGTGAAAGCAATAGGCCCTGGTAATGTCTCCACATCAGGATATCAGAGAAGAAATGGGACAGAAAGCTGGAAGTGGAAGCAGAGAGGTAGCAAGCTTAGAGAACCCACCTAAGGGTCCGCTCCACCCTCCCTACCCCCACCCAAGGGCTCATTCTATTCTACCCTCCCTCACCCACCTCCCCCCCGCTTCTGCACCAGGCCTATCAGAATCAACCTCTGCAAAGCACTGAGGAGCATAGCCAAAGGGAGCATGCCTACCCTCTACTCATATAGTACCCCCTGGCTGGGCAGCACAAAGTCCAAAACAGATGAACAGAACTCTACTGAGCCATTTCCCAGGACTCCTTACTTATTAAAGGAGCTCCTTGGGGTTGCAGGCAAGAAGATCAATCTGCAAACTGAGTGCACATTATTGAGCAAAAATAATCTTCAGACTTTCACTCCAAAGTCTCCTGCCAAGGAAAACGCTAACTATTGAGAGTATTGTATACAAGTCTATCTTGAAAAGAGTTTTCATACGCCCTAGGTTTACATAGATTTACTGTTCGTATTTTATAGTTTGTAGTTTAGCCACATACTTGCTGTACTGTTTGCTTCTGTTTGCTGAGGCAGGGGACTGACTCACAGTCCTTGGGCTCTCAGGTCTCAAGTCCAGGGTTACAAGCAAAGTGAAACTCTCAATGCACCACCTAGGAAGCCTTACTGATCAGCACAGTAAGGCCGTGTCACTCTTGCAAGAGATTTTGCGTTCTGACTATTTGCTTTTTTATTGACTAATCTGTTTGAACATTCCATCTCTTCTGTCTTCCTCTTTGAACCTTTCTCTTGTAAGAGAGGGATATAAAGCAGCAGCGGGGATGGGGGACATATATGAAGACACACCACAGTCATGAAAGAGAAGGCTTAAATTATTCTTCCAGAAGAAAACAGTTTTTGTTGTTGCTTTTAAAAAGGCAATAGTACTACTTATGTCAGACACTAAATTAAAATAAACAAACATAGAAAGATATAAAGGAAAAGGAAAATAAAAATCATTCCCCAAACATAATACGCTAATTATCATTAATATTAAAGAAACATCATAATTGTGTCTCTTTATGACATTAATTTGGGTGAGGAGAGAGAGAGAGAGAAGTCCTCAAGCCAAACCTGGTACTGTCCCTCTGTCTGGTGTCACCAAGGATAGACAGGCAAGCACACCCCACCCCATGTTTCAAAATTACCCATAATGCAGTAGTTCCATAGATCAAATTAACCACAGGACAACCCTGAAGATCACCCAGGGAAACTGCTAGAACCACACTGTTATCTCGTTTCCAGAACAATTCAGAGCCTCTCTGAGGAAACTGGTGAGCTGTGAAGCTCTGTCTGACGTATGTACAAACTCCTCTGACAGAGCCACAGCTCCTGAGTGGCCTGAAATACCACAGCAGTGGGTGGGGAGTTGCAGCAGCATTTCCTTACACAGACACAGGAAAAAGCCGGCTTTAACAACTTCAGGTTACCTTGTTCTTAGGGAGGCAGGAATACTGGAAAACCCCAAACAGAAACTTTTGGACCCTGGCAGCAGCTGGCTCAAGGACTGTTTGCTTGGTTTGTTTTTCTGTCTTTTTTGTGTTGTCTGATGTTTGAAGAAGGGTGTCTGTCACTCTGTAGCCCAGATGGCCTTGAATGCAGAGTGCTCTTGTCTCTGTCTGCTGGAGTTGCAGCATATTCAAGGTTCGGTTCTAACCGCTGCTCTCTGACCCACTTTGTAACTTTGGGGGAAATCTGTAAGTTAAACATGTAAAACAAAATTGTTTACTAACGAGAGAGCTGGGGTCAGGATTAGCATCATTCCCATGTAAAAGGCCAGGCAGCAGTCCTGGGCTTTTGTTTATTGAGTACGGCAAATTTCTTTGAATTTCTACCTTATTTCTTTTAATAAATAACCATTGGACTTTAATATAAATATCTAAATGTGTGTCCATGGAGTACTGAAAATGTTTGCACCCTCCCCCACCTAAACCTGGCTTTCCCCCTTTATTTTGCTTTGGTTTTTTGACACATGGTCAGCCTGGCACTATGCAGCCTTGAGCTAGCAATCTTGCCTCAGCCTCTGAGTGGTGGATTGATAGGTGTGCATACTAAGCCCAGCTCTGTGCTGTCTTTTGCTACATATTCTTAAACCTCAGTGACTGGGGTACTTGCGACCTACAGATTGCCCATACCAAAATCCTGGCATAAACGCATTACAGTGATAGTTATTATCAATTATGTTTGAAACAATGTTTCTATTTTATCTCCCACCTTTGTTTCCTTGTCCCTCACTGTCTGTGAGGCTCTTTGGATACTGTTCTAACCAGGCAGGATGCTCTAAGTCCTGACCCTTGTACTTCAGAGCACTGCAGTTTTGTGCATCTGTATGCTATTTAGGCTGTGACCTCTGCCTGACCCTCCTTCTTCCTCAGGAAACCCTGTCCTTCAAGACTATATATAGTTGCCTCCAGGAAGTCTCTGCTGGGGGAAGACAGACAAGACCAGGTTCTGCCACTGATCCTAAGTCTCTTGGGAAAGCCTCAGAGTGTTGTGCCTGTTTTTGAGATACCTGGGCCACCGTGTCTACTAGCTCCCATCTGCCACCTTTGCTGAGGCTAATCATACCAGGAAGAACCACCAGACTCAAAGACTGCCGTAGGGAGGCTGGCCCTACTCAAGAGCTCTGTTCTGAGCTCTACTTGTCTTCTACATGGCAAAGATGGCCCAGCTCTCTCAGAGAATTTTAATGGAACAGTCTGCCCCAGTGTCAGCATCCAAGAGTAGGAGGCACAAGGAGGAGGCAGGACCGGGGCTCTGATAGATAACTGTAGTTGTTACATGATGCACCAGTCTTCGTGAGACTCTGTCTGAATGCCCTTGGCTTCCCTCATATTTTCTATAAGAATTGCAATTTATCTGTGTATGTACATGTGAGGGTGTGTATGGTCTCCCATGCATATGTATGCATATGCATGCAAGTTTGTGGAGTTGTGAACACGTGTGCATGTGTGCATGCACGTGTGTGTCCGAGTGTGTGTGTGTATACACACTTCACTTTTTTTTTTGAGACAAACTCCCTTACTGCCTGCTACTCACCAACTGGGCTAGACATGCTGGCCAGTGAACCCAAGGATCCTCTCCAGTGCTCCAAAGAATCACTATTTCTTTAGGTAACCAGAGCATGTTTCTGATGACTTTTAAGAGCCAGAGTAACAGCTTCTTCCTGGTACCACCCTCTGAAGAGCCTACGGGATTGATGGAGTAACACTGGGTCTGAAGTGATAGTCTGTGCCTAGGAGAAAGGTGTTCTCACACATGACAGGGTCATCTTACCAGTAGGATGTACACGCCACCCTCAAAAACAGGAAAAGCAGCACTCTACATCCTACCAACCCATTTCAAATACAGACAGGAGCTTTAGAAAACATCTTTAACAATATCTGCCAGAAACCACAGATACTGCTGTGCTAGTCGACTTCCCATCTCATTGATAAAATACTTAAAGAACTGCAAGGGAGAGAGAGGCATGTTTGGGCCCGAGGTTACTTTGGTTCTGTTTCCTTGGGGTGGGTGGCAAGGCTGTGTTGATGAGAGCTGGCTCTCCTCTTTGAAGACAGTACGGTTCTATTTCGCTGGCATGTCTAAACGTGATCTTCAGTGGGATACCAGCACTAGTAACTATGAAGCCTACAAGCAGGGACAGAGCCACTTGTGTGAAGTTAACCTACAGAGGGAAGCCACCGTGTGAATCCTCCAGGACCCAACACTGATGCAGGGACCAGAGAAGAGAATCCACAGAGCCGCAGAGCCTCCCCTGAACAACCCCAGACTGGAGCTGGAGGGACAGTACCAGAGCCACCCTGGAGCTTCTGGAACGCTCATCATTAACCTCAGGCCGTGTAAACACAGGCAGCAGTTAAGGCAGTGTAGAACCTGGGGTTCTCCCAGATGTGGATGGGATGCAATGTGAGCCACCGCTGGGCAGCACTGAGTCAAGATAACGAGGCCCAGGCAAGAGCAGCGCACTAGAAGGAGGACTCCGTACTCAACTCCTGAGATAATAATAGTGGGAAAGGGCAGTGAAGAATGCTCTATGACTATATGATATTAAAAGCTTCTGCTGTATTAAAAAAGCAGAATTAAGTGCTAGGTGGTTGTCACCCCAGTTTTGGAAAGGCTGTGAACACGGAAGTGGGAGGTGAGGTGATCACTGGAAAGCGATGGCCTTTGTCAGGGCTGGAGGTGACTACAGACGACTTTTTAATCTTGTTGGCACTTTTTTCATTTTAACAAAATATTTTACAGTGAATGTGCAGTACTCTCTAAGGATACAGTTCTGCTCTCTGTATAACCAAAGGTTCCTTTATGTGATACTGGCCAGGCTCTTCCTGAAGACAGGGAGAAGCTAAACGACTCAGAAGTGCCCTTCCCCTGTGGCACCTCATGGTCCATTCACACCTGAGCAGTAGATAACCTATTCAGGGCATTGGAAATGTTTTAAAGCAACAACATACTAGCCAGCTCTCCCATATTTGTTCTCAGACTGTAGGCTAAAGTGCGTGGAGTTTCATGGTGTCTCTCTAGAAGTCAGCTTGAAAGGTTTGCTCCTATGTGAGGTGGCATTCTGTTCCAACAGGGCAGAGGATACAAACAAAGGTAAAAGGAGAGCTTCCTTCTCCTTCTTGGCTGCCCCTGGGAATCCAAAGAGCCTGGGCAATTTTGACACAGTAAGAGAGTCCTCTTACTCCTCACTCTGCTCAGATAGCCTGGGAATTGTGATAGTATGAGGAGCGGGACTTTTTGCTCACTCAATTCTGTGATTAAATTCCAGGTACTATGAGAACCAATCAGGACAAAGATGGAGGCTGAAGCCCTTCTGCTCTGATCCTCCTTCAACAGCATCTCCGCCCACTGAGTACTGAGATGTGGAGATGGGGATGGAGTGGGGGTGGCAAGAGAAGAGAAGGAGGAGCCAGAGCAAGAAGGGGACAGTTCTTTCCAGGAAAGCAAAGTCCTTTCCATAGGCAACTGTCTGAGTTACCAAAGCCAACACAAGAAAGGGATGGCGAGGAGGGAACGCTCGAGACCTCCCACTGGACACTGAAGAAGCTGTGACAGCAGACCTGGAGGCTGTTTGTGAGGTAACAGGAAACCAAACGAACCACAGCTTCCTGCGCCTCTACTTCTTCAAACCAATTGGACTTTTCTGGACAGGAACCCAGGAAGTTCGAAAGCAAACCACAGGACAGCAGGTATCCAAGCACATGGTCTACAGTCCTGGGGAATCACCACTGGCAGGAACTCAATGAATTCCAACCAGACCGTGTTGTATTCTCATGTTTACCGCCACTCCATTTACAGATTCTGAAATTCCTTTGCCTTAAACTAAATATTCAAGTACTCACCCAGTTTGATTTGTATATCAGATACTGTTTAGCTCACCCAGACCTTGGCTCATAGACACCTACTGACAAGAGACAGGCATGGGCATCACTCTCTGGCTCACAGTATGTAACTAGGATCACTAGTCCTCCTTTTCTATACTCAGAATATAAACTTGACAAGTTGAATGGCAGCATTCACTTCGTGGCCCTGAGGTAATACAATATGCACACAGGTTAAGTCTATATGTAGAAAAGGCCGAGGCTCACAGATACTAATCATGCTGTGGAGGCACAGGCCTAAGACAGCAAACACATATGGTCAGATTTCTTACATGACACAGATAAAGCTTGTTGAAGCCACTATAGTAAGGTTATATTACCTTCAACCTTAAATCTCTCCGACATGGTTTGGGAAGTGCAGCCAGAGTTGGTGCAGTAGCTAAAGATGGGTGGTCTGACTTCCTGTTGTTTCAGGCAACTGTGCTCTGAAAGGGTTGAATGGAAAGTTCTAGGCATGAACGATTCAAAGCAGGGCTTCTGTTATCAACGAGGAATATCCAACTCGACGCTAAATTTGGACAGGAAACTGAAGTAGGATTACTGGAGTTGAGTCCCAGAGCTCCGTGTGAGATGCAGTTCAGTGAGTGGGAGGGACGAGGTGGATGCTGTGTGAGTGGGAGGGACGAGGTGGATGCTGTGTGCATCCCAGGCTGAGAGGCTGAACCTCAGCTGGGAAGTGGTTGGTGCACACATGGACCCTGGCGGATAACCATGTCCTCTCTGAAGCTGGAATACTTCGGAGATGATATGAAAATGGATGTTAGAACTGGTCTGCAGCTTCCTGTAAACACAGAGAGATGGGGCCAGGGTGGACCAAGTGAGGACAAAGGGAAGAAAGCATGCCTCTCTTCCTGGAGACAGCCTTTCTGTGGGTTGTGTATCCACATTTGCTGAGAGCCCAGTATTCTGAAGACTGCTTGTTGAAAAATGAAGATGGGGTGGGGGGAGAGGGAGAGGAAGAGGGAGGGAGGGAGACAGACAGATGGAGAGACAGAGAGAACACTGCCACCCAGCCAACTCTGGACTTTTCTGTGGAGGTGGCAGCCATCCTCCCTGTCTCTGCCATCTTGATTTCTCTTGTAGTAAGAAGCGATCTATCAGCAAGAAAAATATGTTTCATATCTTTACAGAAGAAGAGCAAACGTATTATTATTTGTCTATCAATCCAATCAGGTCAGCTGGTTAGGGACTGTATATTAGATCAGCAGGAAAAAGGAAGCAAGTTGCTGAACAGGAGCTCTGGTTTTACACACAGGTGCCCAGGAGCTCCCAGTGGGGTTAGAAGGAATGTGGTATACTAGCTAACAGCCAGTGAGAAGCTTATAGGAAAGCTGAACTTCCAAGAAGAACAAATTGTAGGGTGGTAAAAACATTGGGCAGAACAGATAGTAAGAATTGTTTTCCTTGTAAGTTTTGTGTGTACATGTCCAGCTATCAGGCGAAAAGGACCCAATGTTGTCTCTAAAAATTAATACTTGCCATTCCTGGTATTCAAGAAGGATGTGTCTACAACTTTCAGTAAAATGCGGAACGTGGGGAATGTGCCACATGTTGTACTTCAGGAAGGCGTACAGCACCCTGACATCTACAGATTTTCCCTAACTTCTTACCTACACCAGCACTCAGCAATGCCTCAAAGCACCCGTATCTTAGAAATTGGGCCCTGAGCTGCTGTTCTCAGGAGAGCTGACATCCTCACACAAACATGCGTACAGTAAAACACAAATACACATAAAAAAAAACAACTAAAAAATTAGGTCCTGATAACAGTCAAACTACCTCTGTAAGATATATAACTATGAAATAAAAATAAAGTTTCCAATTTTTTTAAAAAAAACACTTGCCATCTTCCCATGAAACAATGACCCCAGTTATGAGGCAGGGATTCATTTGGAACTGTCTTTTGTCTGCCTGTTTTCCCTTTGCCTTCTGGTTTTGCTTTTCCTTCTGTCTGGGAGCCCAGTTGCAACCATGAAGGACCACTGTGAGGGTCTGTCCAAAGAAGGAGGCTTACCACTGAATAGGGGAGACCTCGCCCAGTGTGTAAACTTTCTTTGTTTCATTTTTCTATAATCCAGTTTTTCTCTCTCACTGAAGCTCTTTGTACCCTGAAATCCCCTGAGCAGAGGTCTGAGGTGAACTTGCCTGTCTCCTTCAGTGCCAGCTTTGGAAAGACTTGTTCTCTTCTGTCAGTTCCTGTCTCCTGTACCTTTTAAGGGCAGGAAGCTGGACAAACCTGATTCTAGTGACAGTTATGTAGAAGAATGAGTCATACAATCTTGTGGACAGAACTTAAAGATAATGGCCCCCTCGTGGAGTTCCTAAATCTCTCCATGCTGCTATGGGTTTTTGGTGTCATCCTTTTTTTTTTTTTTTCTTGATCTCAGACAGGTTTAACATCGGGAAGAAGGTTGCTTACTCCCAGAGAGTGAGTCTCTGAGGAAGAACACTAAGAAAGGGGCTTCAGGTTTCACAAACTCTCTCTGCCAATCTCCCCAAACCTCAAAGGCTCTTATTGTCTATCTAAAGATGTAGAAAAAAAATAAATAAGATAGAATAAAAGAGTAAATTTTAGATGGTGGTATGTTAATAATTTTCCATGATTTCATACATGTAGTGTTTTATCTACTCCATTTCTTGTTTCTTCCTCATTTATAACTTAGATCAGTGGTTCGCAACCATGACTCTTCATGTTATAATGACCTCCGACCACAAAAGTATTTTTGTTGCTACTTCATAACTGTAATTTTACTAACTTTATGAATTATAATGTAAACATATGTGTTTTCTGATGGTCTTAGGTGACTCCCGGGAAAAGGTCATTTGATCCCCAAAAGTGTTGTGACTCACAGGTTGAAAACCACTGACTTAGAAATTTTAAACCCAGTTTGTATGGCCAAGCAACATAAAAATCCACTAGAATAGTGTAGGATGGTGTCTCAGACGACACCTTGTTCTCACCATGCTGACCACCGGCACTCACAGGCCAGAGTGCCTGTCAAAGCCCAATTTGTACCTGTCTACAAATGTGATGATTTACAAAGTTTTCTCTGACTGTGGTCTTCTTGGTAGGGCAGAAGCAATTGTGTGTGTGTGTGTGTGTGTGTGTGTTCACATGTATGTACAGGTGCACGTGTATGTTCATATGCGTGTGGTGAAGGCTAGAGGTTGACCCTGAGTGTCTTCCTTGCTCACTGTCACCTTATCTTTTTTTGAGAAAGGATTTGTCATTAGTTAAGACTTGGGGATTGGCCAGAGTGGCAGGCCACTGAGCTCCAGGGTTGTTACACTGCCCAGTGCTAGGATTATAGTGGAGTGCAACCATGCCAGCCTTTTCTGTGAGTGCCGAGTGCGACTATGCCAGCCTTTTCTGTGAGTGCCGAGGATTTGAACACAGGTTTTCTCTTTTGCAGCAGCTTCTTTATCAACTTACCCATCTCTCCGATCACTAGACAATATAGTCCTTCATCCTGATATTTGATTTAAAGCAACAGCATTTCAGAGTTGGTATTTTTCCCAGACAAATTAGCAATGTTTAGATTAATAAAAAGTATAACATTATTTAACTTTAATACTGAAATATACATCATATTTCCCAGTATAAAAATACATTACATTTTTTTCTGAATATACTTAGCAAAATCATATAGAGAAAGCCATAGTGTGTGTCTTTTTTTGTTTTGTTTTGTTTTGTTTTGTTTTGTTTTTTCGAGACAGGGTTTCTCTGTGTAGCCCTGGCTGTCCTGGAACTCACTCTGTAGACCAGGCTGGCCTGGAACTCAGAAATCCACCTGCCTCTGCCTCCCAAGTGCTGGGATTAAAGGCGTGCGCCGCCACTGCCCAACGGTGTCTGTCTTTTAGTTGAGAGAAATGAGTTTAAGGTGGAAGGCTTCCAGGAAAGCATACACTTTCATTTCAAATTATAAATAGGCATCAAAGGAAAAAGAAAAGCATGGGATTTATACTTCACTACATGTAGAAATAGCTAAAAATGTACAAAAGGGGAGTTTTTGCTTTTATAAGTGAGACTTTCTCCAGAGTCCCTCAGAGGCATGGTCTCAGGGAACCATTTCCTGGGGTGGCTCCCACCAGAACACAAAGATGCCCACCAGGAGGTATATTTTGACCTTACATATATATATATATAATTTTTTTTCAAATTGTAATTTATACTCATTCACACAGGAGTTATAAACACAAAAAGGCAGGACGTGGGGAAGGTGATGACACTGGAGCGTGGGTGTTCAGGGGGAATACAGATATCTTTCAGAACAGGGTATCAGCTGGGTGAGGGTTCAGGGGACAGGTTGCTATGGCTCTGCCTATGATTCGCTTTTGACCTTACTTTTCAAAAAATATTTTAAAATTTATCTTAAACTTGATTACAAAAAAGCTTGCAGAAAAAAAAACCCACACAATTAAATTAACCAGACCCAGAGACTGTACAGCTGAAGGAGCGACTACAGTTACCATGGAAATGGACCCAGGTGACTGTACAGCTGAAGGAGCGACTATGGTTACCATGGAAATGGACCCAGAGATTGTACAGCTGAAGGAGCGACTACGGTTACCATGGAAATGGACCCAGAGACTGTACAGCTGAAGGAGCGACTACGGTTACCATGGAAATGGAAGTCGTGGGGCTTCTCCTTGGCTCTCAGCTTTCACTACTGAATATGATTTTATGGACCTATCCACTACCAGAACCAAACAAAAGCCACAGCAGAGTTAACAGTCAGAAGACAACTAGCTTTAGATACTCCCTCATAATTTTTTTCTACTCACTCAGGACTTCTTCATCCTATATATTTAGCTTTCCTTGATCTTTTCTACAAGTTCTACAGTGCTCAAGTGCACATTTGTTTACACATATACATTTACTATTTGCTAGATTCTGCACATAAAGTGGACACGTGTTTTTTCTTTCTGACATTGTGTGACATTTCTAACTCCATCCATTTTCCTGCAAATTTTGTGATTTCATTTTAGAGCTGACTAGCATACACACACACACACACACACACATACACACACCTTTCATTATCTATTCATTTGTCTATGGACAACTAGACAATCCTTTGTTTGATCGCAATTCTTTGCTATAGTAAACATGGGTGTGCAAATATCTCCACGGTGGGGTGTGGAGTCTCCGGGGTCTATGCTCAGTAGTGAAATAGTGGAGCTAAATGGTAGTTCTAGTTTTAGTTTTGAGACTTCTTCAAACTTGTTTCTACAACAACACAATGACTATATTAAGTAAGGAGTCTTCTCTCCACACTGTCTCCAGCATGTCTTGTCAGATTTATTGGTGATAGTCATTGTGACTTACAGAGGTGGCTTTAATTTGCATTGTTCTAATGGCTCGAGACATTGAATAGTTATTGGCCGTTCGTCTTTGTCCCCCCTTTGGAAAACATCTATTCAGTTCATTTGCCCATTTGTTGATGGGAAGTTTTACTTCCTTGGTATTTAATTTCTGCCATTCTTTTTAAAATTCTGAATATTAGCCCCTTGTATGCAGTGTGGCTGGTAGATTTTCTCCCATTCTCTGAACTGTTTACACTGCTGGATAGCTCCTTTGCTGTACAGAAATGTTTTGCTTTCTCATAGTCCTATCTGCTGATATTTGGGGTTAGTTTCTGTGCTGTTGCTGTTCCACTTTTCTCGTGTCCCCCAGTGTCTCTGTGTCTTCCAGAGGTTTAAATGAAAGACTTTGATCCAGTTTTAATTGAGTTTTATATAAAGTGAAAAATAAGGCTCGACGTTTACTTTTCTGCAGGTACAGATTAGGAGTGCTCTTCCCACCAGGAGGTACTTCGGACCTTACACAGAAACGATGGACTATTTTCTCCATAAGTAGGAATTTCACAAAAAGACTGTTTTGTGCCTGCACATCGATGTCAGCACACACATTTCTCTTCTCCTGTAACCCTCCTCAGGAAGACTGTCAACACTTGAACTGAATCCGCCTTCACACCAGCATTGTTTCCTTCAGAGTGCTTTTGGACTGGTAGATGACCAAGTAGACGTTAGCAGGCTTGAAAGTCATTGAGAGTGTACCTCCTGCCTCTTGGCGACAGCCTGGAGAGTCAGACCTGAAGGTGCACACTCTTGTTCCTGGCTGAGAGAGTGAGATCTGGGTGCATCTCTGATCTTAGACTAAGATATGAGAAGCTGAACTCTTAGAAGGTCTTGAGATTTACTGTCTAATAAGTTTCTCTGCCCATACAATAAGCCAAATTGAAAAAATGTAAAAGCAGGCTTATGGGGGCAACTCCTGGGTGGGCCCACCAATCCCAAAGAACGGAGCTTGAAAAACCGCAAGCCCACACTAAGACAAGGAGCTTTTATAGACCTTAGGCAGGGGAGATGAAATATTATCCAGGAGCTGGGACTATGGCCAAAAATGGTCACAAGCTGGGCACACGGGGGTGGGGGGCTCTTGGGTAGACTGGCCATATCAAAATGGTGGAGTTTTTCAGTTCAGGCAGGGTTTGGATAAGGAGGACAGACAGGATTTCTCAGCTGGTGCAGGGGCAAGCAGCAGGCTCCAACCAAGTATTGTCTACCTAGAGTCTTCCTGGTAAAGTCTCCATAAGAGTTAATTCAAATAGGCCTATCAATCATTGGGCAGGAAAACTTCCTCCAGGAAAGTTTTACAGATTGTAAGAACTGGTTTGTACAGCCTGGCTAAATGTGTGGATTGGTGTGGTGATCTCTGGTTAGTGTTTAAGCCTCACTCTCTAACAATGTATCACTTTATCTTGTCATAAACTGTATGCGTCACCTACACTACTTCTTACGTGTCTCCTCTGAATTATTTCGGATGAGGGTCATGGCTGAAGAAAGCTGACATATCTGGGAAATAGCAGATGGCAGTTTGCATACAAATCTGATTTTGATCCTCATGCTGCAAGTGATGCATACTAAGCAAGTTTAATCAAGAAGGAACATGTTGTCTTCCTAAACAAAGTTGAATTTCAAGTAGTTTTTCTCATAACTTAGTAGGAACTCACTCACTGCTGACTCTCTATGTAATTCTCCTGTAAGAAACTCTATAACAGTGGTTCTCAACTTGCAAGTTGCTACCCTTTAATACAGTTCTTCATGTATGGTGACCCCCAACATAAAATTCTTTTTGTTGCTACTTCATAATCATGATTTTGCTACTGTTAAGAATCATAATGTAAACATGTATGTTTTCTGATGGTCTTAGGTGACCTCTGTGAAAAGGTCATTCAATCCATGTCTGAAGGGGTCGTGACTCACAGGATGAGAACCACTGCTCTATGGAGTGTACTAGCATTCAAGAAAAATCTCACTTCTTTAGGATGATATACTGCAACAATTTGTGGCTTGATGGCCATATGTAAGAAACTGTTACAGGTCCTGTAGTTTGAAACAAACAAAGCTTCTGCCATGTCTCAGAAATGGTCACAGGTCATGGAATTTGAAGCAAAGCTTCTGCCTTCAGAGTTCAGATAATAGTGAAAAAATACAGACAAGCACCAAGAAACAAGAAAATCAGGCTGTGTGTTAGTGGGCAATAATGAACCATACAAGAAGGAAAAAGCAAAGAAGAGAGATTCTTATTTTCCAGGAGAAAAATCAATGTTATTAATATCATAAAAGGTCTCAGTGAGAGGAAGACATTAGAGGAAAGGACCACAGGAACTGAGGGAATAAACTGAAGAAGAGATGAGGTTACTGTGTCCCATGGGGACATCCCTGTTAGCAAGAAATGATGCTGCTTTCACTGTTGGGAAGCCACTCAAGGATTTGTGACAGTATCATGTGCTAGGACTTAGATTCTAGGAAGCACCCTGCCTTCTATGAGAAAACAGACTTACTGAAATAAAGCAAGAGCTGGAGGAGGTGTCACTAGAAGAAGAGTTGCTGACATAGCCAAACAAAACTTCAGTTATTCTATTTGGTGACGAGTGCTTGGTTACAAGTTATTAAATGGTCTTGATTAGGCAAAAACAAGGTATAGGAGGTTAGACTCAAGAGTTTTTTCCTTTTCTTTCCTCTATTCTTTTTTCCTTCTTATGTAGGGGAACGGGGTTGAAAAGAAAAATGTAGAATATAAGAGTATTATAGGAATAATAGGAAAAAAGGGTAGATTATTGAATCTACTCATAAACCAAAGAACATTTTATAGCCAGTAATGTTACATTGAAATAGATCTTTATATACTGATACATATTAAGGTTATATTTTGTTACATTGGTATAGATCTTCATATATTGATACATATTAAGATTATACTTTTTGCTACATTGGTATAGATCTTTATATATTGATGCAAAAATTAAGGTTATTTTTGTTACAACATACTATGGCTACATACTTTCAACTCTTACTTGAGGTATTGTGCCTAGATGGTTCTTAATAATGTATTGTAAAGTTTTAGTCTCATTTAAAAGCTGCTATCATAAATTGTTCAGATAATTAAGTAATGCAAATGAATAGTTAGCCAATTAAGCAGATGGTCATGTTAAATACTGGACTAATTTATCACAAAATTGTTAAGGTTATCAGATAGTAAATAACTAGGAATAAAGTTTGCCCATTCATACATATTGTTGATAGGTAGATGGTCTTCAAAAACCTCAGAGACATACAGAATATGACATTTAAAGTTTTTTTTTATTAATTTAAGGCGTGTTTTGACAATGAGACATGTCAGCTCCTGGCAGCACCCCTTTTGACTTGAAAGAAGATATGGGCATCAAAGAACCTCCATTTGGAGTTTGCTTCAAAGATGCCAAGCTGCCACTGGGAAAAACTGCCCTTGCATCGACTGCAAACAAAATGCTGTCCAAAATGCTCAAACATGAATGCAGGAAAGTTGACTGTTAACCTTTGCAAGAACAAGGTAGGCTAGCCCTTCATAATTCCTGCTCCATAGAAAAGTCTGTCCAATATTCTGGGACAGAAGACTGAAGACATATACTCCAATGTTTTAGAGAAATTCTGCAGCCAGCATTCTCTGTCATTTCTATAGTTTTGGAAGCTGCTTGCCTGCACTTCCTGCACACTCAGGTAACACTTGTTCCTTCTCAGGTCTCTGATGGGGTTGAAGACTAGATAATTATAATCTCACAAGTAAGCTTAAGTTGTTTAGGACTTAAAAAGATATTTTTAGGTCTAAGAAAATGTTTTCGGTTAGTAATACAAGTTATGATAGAAAATGACTTAGGTACAAAACTCTGAACTCACCGAGATAGGATAGACAATAGAATACTTTATCCAAAGTTGCCAAATACAGATGGACTGGACTTTGTAATGTAAATCTTATCTAATAGTTGTTATAATTGTTCTTTCCATATGTCGTTTATTATTGTAAGAGAAACAACCTTTTAATTAGATAAGAAGGGGCAATGTTGTGGGTTGCATGGTACTGCCATGTATCCTAATGCTAAATACATAGCCTCACTTAGTATCCATGAGGATCTGCTCACTGGGGGCATCATGCCTAAACTCCATGTTGTTAGAATCTACTTTCTATCTATGACCCCGTTATTATCTACTAATTTCTGTGTTTCTTCTTGGCTGTTATTGACCCAGTTGAGTAGCCCTTTGGGCTGCGGTCTCTTGGCCACTTTACATGGTGGCTCTGGTTTCCCCTCCTTCATGTTCTTCTTCTTCCTTGGCCACTCTCATCTCTCCTCTCCTCCATACTCTCCTAAGGCATAGCAGATCCCCTGCCTCTCTCCTCTGCCTCGCAGTTCTAAGCCCGGGGAAGCCTAAACCCTGCCTCTCTCTCTTCTCCCTAGCTATTGATGGCTGGTATCTTTATTTACCAAACAGAATTAACTGGAGGTAGGTTCCCAGAAGCCACATGCAAACTCTCTCTTACAAACAGTTTTGGGGGACTCAGATTAGCTTTAGAACACAAGTGGCTTCAAATATCAGTTAGCTTGCTGTCATATATAATCTTACATCTGGGAACATAGACCGTCTAAGGCAGGAAAGAACCCTGCGCCAGGGTTTCTTTAAAAAGTAATCCTACAGATGTTGCTCTCTGCTTCTTGGCTTCAGTTGCAAAATGACCAGCTGCCTCAAAGCTCTTGCTTTATGTATTTGTGAATTCCCTATCATGGTGAGCTAAACCCTCAAACTATGAACAAAATAAATGCGTCCTTTCTTGAGTGGCTTCTGTCAGGGTATTTTAGCACAACAGCAAAGAAGACAGTTCAAGAGAACTCTGGTTTAGCTGAGGCACAGACACTAAGAAAAAAGTCAGACTGAAGAAGTACGGGGCTCAGGGAGGTGGTTCAGAGGGGAGACTTGGTGATGAGGAACTGGGAGACTGCAACACTGAGAAGATGGAAAATGGGGAGGAAACAGCAAAGGGAACTGAGAAGGATGCACCAGGGAGAAAGACATTAGCAACCAAGCATGCTGTTAGAAACTTAAAAAAGGGTCTCAAGCAGGAGGACTTTTAAAAGAAAGTCACCACACCTTCAAACGTACAGGCATCAAAGTAAGGTTATAATTATCACAAAGAATCAGGGAAACACGGCACCAGAAAGGAACAAAATGAAGTTCGGTACCCAACCCTAAAGAAATGGGGAACTATGAACAGCTTGGTGAAAAATCCAGGTCCAAAAAGAATCTTAGTAAGTCACAAGACAGGACAGAACTAATCAAGTCAGGATTACAATGGAAGAAAAAAACAACTTCAGCACAGATAGAAACCACAAAAAGGGCCCAGCAGAAATTCTGGTGTTAGAAATTATGATTAACCTAAGAAAGAAAGCAACATAGAATTTTGACCTCAGCCTTCATCAGACAGAGTCACATGGCGGGGGGGGGGGGGGAGGGGTGGGGAGGTGGGGGGAGGGCAGTGACAAGAGATAAAAAGGAAAACAAACGCCTGCGGAGCTTGTGGGAACCATCTGTTATGAAAGTCTCACAAAGAGCGATGGGAATACCAGGAAATTTATTTAATGAAATAATAGCCAAAAATGCCTTACATCTGGAGCAGTGGTATAGCTTAGCTCTGTGCTAGAATGCTTACCCAACATGTGCCAGGTCTTGGATTAAACAAAATATCTTCCTAATTCAAGGAAAGGAAATGTACATCCAGATTCATCAAGATAAGATGACCCATATGTTTTCTTTTCTTTTCTCTTTTCTCTTTTCTCTTTTCTCTGTCTCTCTGTCTCTGTCCCTGTCTCTGTCTCTCTTTCTTTCCAAGACAGAGTTTCTCTGTATAGCTCTAGGTATCCTGGAACTTGCTCTATAGAGAACACTCAACTCTCACGAGAAGACAGAAAGGAAAGGCAACTTAAGAGGCAGTTTTACTGATAGTTTTATGAGCTATTTGAAGAGAGAACAAGCTAGACACATATGAAGACAGAACAAGCCAGAGGATGAGAAGGAGCCAGAAGATCAGAACAAATTTACCAGAGTTAATATGAAGCCAAGCACAACAATTCAGTCAGAAGCTAAAAAGAGAAGCCAGATTGAATCAGTCAGCTTGGAGAGGAGTTTGAGCCTAAACAGCCGGGTTGAACAGAAAGAGCTAGAAAGGGTGAGCTTATTCATCAGTAAGCCTCCAAGGTGACAATTACTTCAGGCAAATAGAAGTCACATTTGCATGAGTGGATTAGTTCCTATGACACACAGCCTAGCCCACCTTGCCTTGTTGCTCACGCATACGCATCACCTGGACACAGCTACTTCCTTTCCCACTTCTTGCTGTGTTATAATGTAGCTGATTGGGCCACTAAAGAACACTGGCGCATATGTTCTGGATCTTCTAGCTACCAGAGTCACAAGCAAATAGATATCTTTTCTTGCAGGCAGCAACACAAACTGACTTCCTAAAGTACACACAGTCTTCTTCTCTGGAACGATCAAATGCTAAGCCACGAAACAAATGTTGGCAAGTTATTCAAAAAGTCAACAAACCATTTCAAATATCTTTTCTGGTCACACAGAGAAAAGTTACAGTGATAAACGAAGGAAAGTGGGAACATTCTCAGGCAAATGGAAATGGAGCAACATACTCAAATAACCACTGAAGCAGCAATCAAACTAGCAAAAACAACAAAACAACAATAACAAAAGTCCCAAGAGCTTTAACAACTCAAGAAAAAAAAAAGCAGTAATATGAAGGAAGTTTAAGAGAAAACCACTACTTTAAAAAGATGAAAGCCAACCATGAAGGTATGCAAATAGCCAGTGGGCAGATGGAAAGGTACTTATAGCATCAGAGAAATGCAGATCAAATTTCAGTGATGTTATCTCTCCACATGTGATAGAATGGCAATTATAAATAGATAAAATCCTAGCACTCTGGAGTTTGAAGCTAGCCTGATCTATATAATGAGTTCCAGGACAGCCAGGGCTACTTACACAAAGAGATCCTTTCTGGGAAAAACTAATGAGAGAGAGAGAGAGAGAGAGAGAGAGAGAGAGAGAGAGAGAGAGAGAGAAAATAAATTAACTATTGGTAGATGGCATGTATGTGTTGACCCCTGTGTACACTATTGGTAGATTTTCCAAATAAAACTATACACTTTCCTCTAAAAACTAAATCTAGAACTATGGAATGATCCAGAAATCTGTCTTCTGTGTATATTATCCAAAAGAAAGGATACCAAAGGATCAAAAAGATGGCAGGACTCAAGTGCATTACACTAGTCACAGCAGCTGAGATACAGAAACAAGCTGGCCATCAATGAACACAAGCAAAGACAATGTCTGTGGGCTGTGGGATGCTGTTGAGTCCAGTCTAAAAGGAAACAGTACTGTCACGAGCTAGATGCATGAGCATGGAGGCCATACTGCTGAGTGAAACAAAGAAGATACTCAAAGACAAATGCTTCATGATCTCGCTTGAACGTGGAATTTAAAGCAGACAGATTTGGAGAATGGTAATTGCCAGGGGCTGGGTGGGGGGAGAAAGCTGTTCTTCACAGGTGTAAGGATGTAGTCATGCAAGATGAATTCTTCATGGAGATATTTAGGCAGCAAGGTGACTCTTGTTAAGGATGCCCACTCCCAATCTTATACTTGAAATTTGCAAGAAGAGTAAATCGTAACTATTCACACCACAAACATGAAAAAATAGTTACGTGAAGAGATTGATACATTAATTAGCTTTCTTTTGATGACAATTTCACAATGTATATACATGAAACAAGTTGTATACATGAAAATAGACCAATATATGTGCTCATATGATTTGTATTTATTATTATAACCTTAAAGCTGTGGAGGATGGGTGCCAGTCAAGTTATCAGGTGGACATTGTAGATTTCAGAGATCAAGTCATTTATGTAGATGTTTTTAGATATGAAGTACTTTTGTGTTGCTTAAATAAATTGTCATAGCAGTGTCACAAGGAAAGTCTAGAATGCCATTCTTCTGACAGATGACAATTAGCTTTGTAAACATAAAGCAGCGGGCTATCATGAGCAATTTAGATTTCAGACTCAGCTGAAGTGCTTATTGTCTTACTGCTTTCTGTCACCACAAAACTCCAGAGGCTAGACAATAGTTTGGGTGCTCTGATAGTTTCCTTTCTGTTGCAGTAATCAAACACTCTTATCAAAATAACTATGGAAGGAAAAGGTTTATTTCAACTTACACATTACGGTCCATCATTGAGGAGTCAGAGCAGGAATCAAGCAGTAACCTGGAGTTCCAGGGGGAACTCTGTTTGCTGGCTTGCCTACAGATGCATGCTTAACCAGCTTTCTTACAGTTAAGAGCCACCTGCTCAGAGAATGCTACTGCCAATAGTGAAACAGTCCTTTCCATATCAGTTAGTAATCACGATTACCTACAGATATGCTCACAGGCCATTTTCATCTGGGCAATGTCTTAATTGAGACTCTCAGGTAATTCTGGGCCACGTAAGGTTGACAGCTAAACTTAACATGGACAGAAGCTAAATCCAAGATCAGCATTGTTTGGCCTTTGGCAAGGACTTTATTGCAGATGGTGTTGGCAGAGGGTGTGTGTAAGAGATGCCAGTGTAAGGAAGCTAGGGCAGGGATTCAGGCATCAGACTTTTCCTTTTCTTAACAACTTGTTCTCATGGGAACTTACCAGAACTCCAAAGGATGAAGGGACTTCCAGTGATCTACATACTTCTCAGCAGGCCCCACGCCACCTCATAGAGGTCACACTAATTCAACACTCCCCACTGGAGCTAAGGTTGTGGGACAGGAATGTCTAGGGAACACCCTAGGCTGTACCCAAACCACCTCACCTACAAAGTCAGATTCATAATATACTGAGGGAAGCGGCCAATTGTGAGTTCCCAGGTAGACATTGCATGAGGGCTTTAACTACAGTTCCCAGGTAGCCACTGCATGAGGGCTTTAACTACAGTTCCCAGGTAGCCACTGCATGTGGGCTTTAACTACAGTTCCCAGCATCGCCATGTGATGGCCAGTGAGGCCACATCTTCAGATTTTCAAAAGAAGGTGTAGTAGAGGGTTCGAGGTTAAATAGCTCAAATTAAAAATATTTGCTAAATTGAAATATAAAATACACATTATAAAGTTAAACACATACAGCTAACTTCTGAAACCACAGTCCTAGATTTTGTTTTTCTCGATGTTCTGCTACTCTTATGCCCATCGGGCATTTGGCATTCATATGTAGAAATTTGATGTAATTGTTACCTATTAATTAAGGCTAGTGGTTTGGGTAACATGTGTGATACAGATGGCTTTCACCAACCTCAATGAAGTATGAAATAAAAACCTAATCTCATTGTTTCACATGTACATATCTGTCCCCAGTGCTACATGTTACCATACTCCCATAAAATTATCCTGATGCTCTTGTCAAAACTCAACTACAAATATAAGATTTTACTTTTGAACTATCAATTTTATCTCATCTATGTCTATGTGTATGCTGGTAGAAGCTAGAACATTTTACGTTCAGGAATTAAGTACTTTTCTAACCCATTACAGTCATTGTCTTGTATGGGAGCAACCTTAGGTGTCTGTCTTCTACTAAAATATAACATTCTTAGGTCAGAGAGAACTATTCATTTTTATGTCCCATAGCCAATGACATTTAACAGTATTCCTTAAGCATTTTGATTTTGCCAAAATAAATGCAGAATCCTAAAAATAACATGATCTGATGTACTCACAGCATGCCACCATTTATAAAGCTATGATCAGCCTGTTTATAAGAGACACTCACAAAAGGCTTGGTCCAGGGAAGCAGTGTTGGGAAGAAATGGACCCTTGATAGCTGAAATCTTGTGGGAGGTCCTTGGGTTACCTGGAGTTATGTCCCCAAAGCTTACTCCATGGTCTGTATTTCTTTCTTTTTCCATATCCAGGCTTATAAGGTAAATGGTTTCTCTACAATGTATTCTCACCAAGATGTACTGCCCTCATTTGAGGTCCCTCCAGATGGGGTCAGTTAATTTTGGATTGTAAGTTCCAGAATGATGAGTCCAAGTAAAACTTTTCTTTATAAATAAATTGTCTCAGATTTGTGGCTCTTGTGACTGAAAGCAGACCAGTTCAACAAGGAAACCCAATAAAGTGGCTTAAATAATATGTTCTTTTCCCACTCACAGGGAAGAATTTAGGAGTCAGGGAACCAGAGTTTATTCGAAGCCCCATATAGTTGTCTGTGTTGTTCCTAGAGAGTGGTAGTCACTCTGTCCTCATGTTCAGAAGAACTCCAGCCTTTACCTCTATCTATCCAGAACTCATTGCAAAGAGCATTGGAGAATGTGGTATTTAATTAGGAACACAACTATGTTCGGTTAAAAATCAGGATCTGTTTCCAACTAGGAAGAAAAAATCATTGCTGTTATGGGAAATTAGCATTCTCTATAACAAAAATGAGAAGTGAAGTTTTACAATTCCACAGAGTCTAAACAAAGTGGGGTATTTAGACATTTCCTCTGGTTTCCCAGGAGCAATGGACTTGGAGTTTGGTGTGAGTGGAGTTTGGATAGCTGTTCTTTCTCCAGTCTCTGGGGCTCTAGTCACAGTGACCTGTGTGTGTTCTCCGCATTGGAGTATGACATGTGAACATATTTTCTCTAGGAAACAGCACTATTTTATGTCAATCTAACTCTCCCCTAAACACCTCCTCCATACAATAGGTTGGTGTGGCTGGAGAAATGGTTTAGTGGTTAGGAGTGAGACTCTGTTCTAGAGTGGACCTAAGTTCACTTCCCATCATTGAGATCAGGAGGCTCCTAACCATCTGTACCTTTGGTTCCAGAGGGATCTAATATCTAAGGCCTACACTCCATGGACACCTGCATTCATATACGTGTATGCCTAACATATACACATAATTAAAAATAAAACAAACCTTTAAAATAGGTTTGTGATATTCCATTTCCCCACAAATTAGGATAGAAAACAGTTCATTATAAAATTTTCCAAAAGTTTATTATATTAACTATTACAGGTTGTATATAATTATGTCAATAGAACTTGCAGTGTTTTTCAGCCCACAAAAGATATTTCTAGTACTTGAAAATTTATCTACCACAGTTAACATAGCGGCCATGAAAGATGAGTTTGGGAGTGAAACAATGCTATGTTGGATTACAGAGCTTCCTCTCAGTATAAGCTAACAAACAGGCAGTCTCTTCTGTCTATTAGACTCAGAAAGTATGTGTCTATTATTGAAATTCTCAAGAAATTTTTGCATTTTTCTACTGTCACTCACCCCATAGGGCTGGGTCTTGTTTTGAGTCAACATGTTGCCATGTTGTTCAGACTGGCTTTAAACTCACACTCACCTGTCTCAGCCTCCTAAGTAACTGGGATTACAGGCAGAGGGTACTCTGCCCAGCTAAGGTCTATTAGATCAAAGAATAATCATCCCTTTCCTGAAAAATAATAAAATTCTTGAGAATTATTATTTTGCCTCCTTCTGTGTTCATAATACCACAGAAATAGGGGAATAAATTAGAACATCAAAGCATAGAAACTAAACAAGACTGAGACTCAGAATTTCCAAAGCTCTTTCAAGTGAGGCTGAGACGCAAGAACAACTGTGCTGCCACCTTTGCTTGGGCTCTGTGCTGAAGTCTCTGAGTGTTCTTGACAACGTTGGCTCCTGAAAACTATGTTCACATTTAGAGTAACAAATTCAATGCTCAAAGTTAGAATAACAAAACCTTCAGATGCCTGTTGCACTCCTAATTTCTAACATGCATTCCAGATCACTTTTATTACACCAAGGTTTTACTCTTGTATAGTTTTGCTTGTTTCTAAAATTTCATATAACCATTACTTTGCAACTTTATTTTTTTAACTTTTTTTTTATGTGTATGAATGTTTTGCCAACATGTGTATCTGTGTACCATGTGTGTTAGGCTCTTAGAGGCCAGAAGAGGGTGTCAGATCCACTGGGACTAGGGTTACAGATGTTTGTGAGCTATTGTATGGGTGCTGGCAATCAAATCTGGGTCCTATGGCAGAGAAACCAGTGCTCTCGCCCATTGAACCATCTCTTCAGCCCCTGTAACTTAATTTTTTAATGTGTGTGTAATGTGTGTGTGTGTGGGTGTTTGTGAGAGATCTGAGTGTGGGTATAAAGGCCGGAAAGGGACATCTGTATTGTAGTCTGTCTTATTTCCTTGTGACAGGGTCTTACCAATCTTACAGCTAGACTGGTAACCATCAAGTTTTAGGGATTCTCCTGTCTCTGACCCACCTCCCACACTGCTGCAGTCACACCCAGCTTCTTATGTGGCTTCTGGGGGTTTGGACTATCTTCATGCTTGTGTAGCAAGTGTGCTTACCTGCTGAGCTACCTCCCAGTCATTAAGAAAGGATGTTATAAATAATGTCTTTTGGCTATGCTCTATAATTAAATTAGCTCAGTGGTTTTGTAAGAACCACCCTATTATTTTCCGGCTTACAGCATGAAAAATGTGTTAGGAGAAAGTGTGGTAAGCAGGTAGGAGAGACGAGAGTCTTGAATTTTCCAGGTTAATGTCACACAAAGTATTATTGATACAAATATTGTTAGTGATTTCATGCTTTTAACATGGGAAGAAACTTTCTCATATCTATGTGAAGGCTGATACCATAGCATCCAACTGACCGTGTTTTGTCCTAGGAAAAGTACTCTTAAGTGATCAGTATTGAGCACAATTTATTGGGCAGATTAAATTGTCTCAGGGATTTTCCAACTCCTGAGTCTATATCATTATTACAAAGACACAAATACACACACATACGCACTTCTCCATTTGGGTACTGTGACCTTTGTAGCATTTGTTGGAAGCAGAGACCCCTGTGATGGGTGCTTCCCTCCTCCCCACGGCAGGAGCTAGTGCTGTTTCTCATGTGCACAGTCCATCCGATGTCCGATGGCCCTTCATCCCCATTCATCCCCACGAATCTTGGCAGGCATTCCAACTTCCTTCACTCCCTCCTTTCCTCCAGCATAGCTATGTTTTATAATAATAATTTTCCCTGATCTTCAGGGAGAACTTCAGGAAATAACTCTAGTGGGCAAGATTACAAGAGAATACATACATACATACATACACACACACACACACACGCACATCTTTGCATTTCTGAATTTTTCTATAACAAATATAAATTATTTTATTTAGACAAAGTGTGTTATGAAATATAGCAGTGAATTAGTTAATCCGCTTTGGCTCCAGGTGGGTAGCACACTGCACCTGTCCAAGAATTCTCTGGATTAACAAATGAAAGACACACAGACACACAGAAAAAAAAAAAAGAGAGAGAGAGAGAGAGAGAGAGAGAGAGAGAGAGAGAGAGAGAGAGAGCTAATTTTGATATGCCTTGACTAGCTCAATGGCTGAGCATTTCTAAGCCTCCCCTCAGTTAGCACACATTTCCCTCCAGTATTCTTGACTCTACACCTTCTAAATCTAAATTTTATCTTTGCCACCCTTTCGCCTTCTGGGCAGCATCTCAGGCACCTGCATAGGGCCGCATTCCCTTTCTTCTACATGGCTGGGCTGGATGCTTTCTCTCCTGCAGCTCTTAAACCTAATCCTTCTCCCTCCACTCATGGCGATTCTCTCCTCCCTCTCTCTCTCTCTCTCTCTCTCTCTCTCTCTCTCTCTCTCTCTCTCTGTCTCTCTCTGTCCCTCTCCTCTCCTTCCCTCCTCTCCCCTCCTTCCGTCTTGCCCCCCTTCCTCACCCCTCCCCTTTGCGAACTCAATCTAAACGTCTTGCCTCCATCTCCCTGCCCAGCCACTGGCTCTATGGCAATTCTTTATTACCAATGGAAGCCAGCTGGGGGCAGGGACCCTCAGGTCTGGAAGCCTGGCTTTGGGAGCTGAAATAAGACAAAGCACTAGAACCAATTCCCAACATGAAATGGTAAGTAAATGAGCTAGCTTCCTGTAAGAACATACTATCTAGAATGACAGTACAAAGGAGTCTCTAGTTAGTCTACACAAACCACTGTAAAAATAAAAAGAACAAAGCTGTTAAAGGAGCTAGCACAACACAAGTTCTGACAGGAAGCGTCAGGTGCAGATGAGCTGCACAAACTTTAGTTAATAGTTTTATTTTCACAAGACTTTGAAGAATTTCCAGAATTCCTGACAGAAGGACATGCTAATATACCTATCTGTATTTCTTCTCCCTCCCTTCCTCCCTCCCTCCCTCCCTCCCTCCCTCCCTCCCTCCCTCCCTCCCTCTCTCTCTCTTTCTTTCTCTCATTTGTTGCTCTTATTGTTTTTTGTTTTGTCTTGTTTGGTTTTTTTGTTTGTTTTGAGACAGAGTTTCTTTGTGTAAGAGAGCCCTGGCTATCCTAGAACTCGAACTGTAGCCCAGGCTGGCCTCTAGCTCACAAGGATCCACCTGCCTCTGCCTCCTAAGTGCTGGGATTAAGAGCATGCACCACCACACCTGGCTTTCATCTGTATTTCATAACACATAAACAAAGTGGCTGAATATATGAAACTGTTTCATTAACCATTTGTAGTGAAATGAGATTAAAAGATAAAGAATGAGATATGCAGATGTGAAAGTGTTTTATAAATTTTCGGAGTTTTGCAAACCTATCATCGCTGTTAGAAGATGAATATACTCAGCCGCTAGAAACAGTCTGTGACCTAACATACAGGTCTCTATTGGGAATCCTCAGGGCTTGAAAGGACAGCCACACAGATACAGGTACAGAAAAGCTGGGCTGGGTTGGGTTGTAGTTGATGGGGGGTGGGGTGGGTACCTACTGTGCAAACCCCAAACAGCATAAAGGGGCAGGTTAGCTGGTCTCAGTGGGAGGTCTCTGTAGGAGTGGCCTCAGGCAGCAGGGAGGAGGAGGTGTGGTTGCTAGTTATTGTGCACACTGGTCAGTCATTTGTAAACATCTGTACTTGGATCAGAGGAAGGCTTCTGGTAATTCTTTGAGCCTGGCCTAGGGAAGGCTGAGGTACTGGGGTCCTTGATATAGCTCTGTAATATCCTTTCACTCCAGACTTCATTAGAGTCCACACTAGGCTTTGTAGCTAATAGACTCTAGCTCTTCTAAGTTCTGAGGACCCCTAAAGCTGCTCAGATGAGATATTGCACACGAACGGAGCCTTGCCTGAATTCCCAAGTCATCTCTGAGAAGTGATGGAACAGCGGACATAGTTGACTTTAGCCTGTCTCAAAGGGACTTCAGCTTCACTGTCTTTCACTTGAAAAACAGATGGGATGAGAGGGCCAGGAAGAAATCGTCAACCCTACTGCAACTGAGAACAGAATCACAGAGTTATTCGACCTCCCCAAACATCAGGTTTCTTATCCGTTAAATGTGATTCAATGAGATGATAAATTCGAAAACTTTTAAAAATTAAAAATACCAAAGAATTAAAAAATTGTTTCTACGCTGAAGGTCATAAACATTAAAAGTTCCTTGATAAAGACTAAGTTGGAGTCAGCTATTAGTCATTTATAAGTTTTTGAGTGTTTGCAATAAACTGGAATAGTATACAATAAATAAATTTTAAAAGACCAAGTTGGAGGATCACCCTGAGGAAATGTGGATTTCACAGATGAACAAACAATGTGCCCTACTTTTAAAGGGCAAGGACAGGGTCTGAACTGAAAGCCAAACAAACTTTAAAGAAACCAGTAACAACGGATGAATTAATACTGGCCTCACACCAGACCAAACTGAAGCTTTAAGCCATGAAAGATAAGGAAAAAGAAATTCTTGTGGGAGGCAGAGTCCTCAGGAGTTTGTATGCAACAGGTTCCCTGGGCAGCAGCTCTGGGTCCTGGGCCTGCCTTCACTTCTAGGAGCAGCTGAGACAGCTAATACTGAGCAGTAGAGCTCTGTGGCTTATGATACATGTGGTAGTCAGGCAGCTACTGATTATATCACTGCTCCAGCCAGAAACCCCAGCTGCTGTGTCAAGGATGTTAAAAATGGAAAGTGCACCACAGTTGTTGGTAGCTTTCTCCCCAAGCATTTCAAGAAACTGGGGGTTGGGGGGACAACTTTTGTAATGGTGCCAATTATGCAATGCTCCATAGGGGTAAACCATGGCCCCAGGAACTCATTCTACAGGCATTTAGAAATGCAGCCATGTAAATTTCTCTAATGGAAACAGCAGGAGAAATAGAGATATTGAGCCCATGAGGACATCAAAGGCCCCGTTGTGTGGAAAAGCCCCCACACAGGAAAATGCGTGGGTCTGACTCCTTCCACTCTGGAAGAGGAGGCCTGAGTTGCCTGGGCTGGGATGAGATGCTGAAGATCTGAGAAAAGAGGCAAGAGCATTGAGGCTGAGAGGTTATTAGGTAGAGGTCCCTCACAATGGCGTGCTTAATCTGAAGGCACAGAAGGTGACAAATACCAGGAGGCCTGTCCCCATCCTGTTTCCTTTTCTTCAAACATGCTATCCATGCCACCATGATGCCAGAAGTTGTCATGCTTACTGCAAGATACATGCAGTTTTGTTTTGTGCTGTTTTCTAGAACACTGTCCAATGACTGGAGAACTATCCCAGAACCATTCTCTGTTCTTTGTGAGAGACTACAAGCCAACACATTGCTTAATCTTCCTACCTCCACTATTCCCCAGCATCAAAATTCTGCTTAAAGTAACTACTTGATTTTCAAAACTTTTTATTTCACCCCACATCCACCATTACTCAGGATGTTATCTGTCTCCATCCAAGGATCAGGCTGATAGGAACACAGATGGTACGAGAGTAGATTCTGGACTCAGAACATTCTAGTTTCAAATCTTCATCCTACATTTTACTGGCAGCAAGGGCTGATCAACCTCAACGACTTATTTAATGTACCCTCAGTGTGTGTGTAGCAGTTGAAGACCACTTTGTGGAGTCAGTGAGAACTGACTTCCACCTTTATGTAAGTTCAGAGATCAGGAGGCAAGCCCCTTAGTCATCTCACCACTCTATAGCCTCAGTTTTCAAATCTACAAAATGGGATAGGTATGTGGTGTCATAGGTGTGTGGTGTTATAGGTGTGTGGTGTCATAGGTGTGTGGTGTCATAGGCGTGTGCTGTCATAGATGGGTGGTGAGGCTTAAGTTACTCTGTTGTATTTGCACATATTTTCTCCCTTTCTATGTACCCCAGGGTGTTTTAGATGGTAGATAAATGTCTACATAAAGACTAGACCAGTATGAGTTATTAAAAATGGAGACATCACAGGCAAGCACTCTGAGAAAAATCCCATCTCTACCAGTTGATTTGGATCTGTGTTCCTAATTTCATCACTCAGCCAGTGTACTACACTGAGGATGAGGAATCTGATGTATCCTATTCAGACAGTCCACTGAGAACACGTGGGAATATTCCCTAGCTATTACTCTCAGAGTGCCCTGGTAATTTTAGGATAAACCCAAATCTACTGAAGAAGGGAGAAGAAAGTTGGCAAAATGGCTCAGTGGTAGAGGCTAGGTAGAGGCTAGTAGCAGAGGTGGGCACACAGATTGGATGACTTCTGAGTTTAGATTTCTGAGTCAAGGTGACAGAAGAGAAGTAACTAGCAAGAGTTGGTCTCTGACCTCCACAGGTGTACTGTGGAACACACACAAAATACATGTGCACAAATGCATGTACACACACATACACATATATATACATGCACAAATACACACACTCACATACTCACACATGCACACAAATATGCTCATACACTTATACACACATATTCACATGCACATACACACATACTCATACACACATGCACGTGTGCATGTACACACACGAAAATATTTTTAAAAACTGAAAGTGCAACTAGAAACATATAAAAATAGCACAAACATCCTTAGATGCAACCCTTCCTGAGAATTTGTTGGACAGCATACTCTTTTTAAAAAGCATAATAAACATCAAGGCACTTAAACAGACACAAAACATGTTAAATTTAAAACAACAACAACATAGTATCTCCAGCTCCACAAGCATTTTAGGTGTCCTTAGCTTACTATTTCTCCGGCTAACTGTACGAAGCCACCTATCACCTTGTGTGCAATTAGCTCATCGTGGAGATAAGAAGGTAAAACCATCTTGAAACAGGAAACCAATATTCTTCCTGTCTAATCAACAAATCTAAAAGATTTATTCTTTTCATCTATCTCCTCTTGCGTTTGTCCACCACAACAGGCTGCTTACAGGTTCAGGATGGTTTTGACAAAGAGAGCATTTTCATGAGTTACTTTTGTGTCTCCACCCCAAAGAGGAAAATTTGTTTCATACAGAAGGCGTACATTGTATGAATTAAAACTGCCACCTAAGTGTGGGCTAACCTAACCAAGAGGGATTTCACCTAAATCCATTCAGTCAGTGTATGGGGGTTTAAAGAAATTCCAGAGAGTCATCAGAAGAGGAAAAACAAAGGTAATGCTTTCTGCCACACAGGTAGACTCTTTGAAAATATGTGTAATATGTAAAACATTATGACACCCCCATATTATTTTTCCAGCATTAACAGTATAAATTGGCTCCCACGTGAAGAGCTGCCTATCACCCTTGCTAATCACCACTCACAGTGACCTCAAGTCCTGCAGACATGTACAGCATGCAGCTCGCATCCTGTGTTGCACTGACGCTTGTACTCCTTGTCAACAGTGCACCCACTTCAAGCTCTACAAAGGAAACACAGCAGCACCTGGAGCAGCTGCTGATGGACTTACAGGTGCTCCTGCGCAGGATAGACGTAAGTGCATGTCCACCCCATCTGTAGGCATTACCTTTAGTTTTCTTGCCAAAGGTTGTGTTTTAATAACAATGTGTTGTGCTTTCTCAGAATTACAAGAATCTGAAACTCCCCAGGATGCTCACGTTTAAATTTTTCTTGCCCAAGCAGGTAAGTGAGTTTCTATGTTCAATTGGTGCTCTAATAAATTCAAAGTCATGTGTGTATATGGATTAGATGAATAGTACCTCATCTGAAGAAAATAAGTTTCTTCAATATCTCTTTGTAAAAAAATCTTGTTTGACAATGGCACTTCTTTTAAATGGTTTTCTCTAATTTTTTTCCTGTGTATTTGTGTGTTGGGAAAGAGGGAATGTGAAGGAAATGCAAGATAATGCTTTTAATGCAAGATAATTGCACTTTGATGCTGGGATAATTTAAAGACTGTGTTAATTTTCTGTTTTATGCTTGTCCTAGAGATATTTGAGAGAGACACATTATTTTAGCTTGTAAAATGTCAAAATTGACTGCAGAGGGTCTCATTTTATACACACTTTACTGTTTTAAGAATGATTCCTATGACTGCATTATGTATGAGGAACAGCATAACCAGTATTCAGATTCTAGGGCTGCTGATCTGAAGTGAGTCCCAGCCCTGCTAGGGCCTAACTCTCATGGCCTCAGGAAGCTGCCTCTGATCATTCAGCTACTTACATAAGTGATAACTGATATGCCTATCGATTGTCAGGTTTCAGAATAGTGCCTAGCCAACAGCATACAAACACACTATTAATGCTAGTGAAGAAAAAGTCTGAGATGTATAAACAATTTTGGATTTATACAGTCTCTTTTTAACCAGTGGAACTAGAGAACTGTAATATTGCCACATGATACTATCAATATTGAAAAGTTTTTTGGTCTCCTTTGGAGGCAGAATGTTGTATGATACAAAACTGCTTACCCAAGCCCTACGACTACATCAAGGGTAGAAATCTGCTCTAGTCCTGACAGTCAGGAGAGGATGGACAGCTTTGGTGCTAGAAAGAGCTTGTCCCAGGATAAATCCAAACCTAGAGCAAAATGGGATCTAAAGGGACAAAGAAGCAGCTGCTGACCCACTCCCAGTCAGTCAGGGGACTTTGCCTCTAGCTGTTCTACAGGAAATTGCTCTTCTAGTTTAACTATAGTCACATAACTTTCAACTCCAACACTAAAAAACTAGACAGTTCTGTGAGGGAAGGAGCTCCACACTGAATATCCAGAACACACCATAACAAGTTGGAAGGTCAGTAGCAGACAAATCAGGAACTATTCATTGTCTGGTCAAACCTCTTCCTCTAAGGATTGTTAGAGAGACAATAGAGATCATGTTAATTTAGAGAGTAGTGAAATTCCTTGAAATCTAAGTTTTAAAATAATTATTAAAAACAAGAGTAATGTGGTAAATTCTGCTTATGTTTTCATTTAGCCTCATTATGTATGTAAGATTTTAAAAACAATAGAAGCATGTAATTCCAAGGGTGTGGCTAATGAAAAGGAACAGCCACTGGATCACCCTTGCTCTCCCTGTTCATGTGGCTGTAGGAAAGACACAGATTGTAAGACTTGGTAAAATGGAGATAACCCAGTTCACTGCAGACTTAAAGTGGCTGACTTTATAGAAATCATAGTGTACTACAGGACTAGACAGTATTCTTTTTCTCTGTATACATATGTAAATATGCATGATGTATTTAAACATTATTTCAGACATGTATCATAAAAATTCTCCCACGTGTTCTGTCCAAATATTATGACTTTTTATTTCATTGGGACAAATAGAGTTCAATTTATTTATTTATTTATTTAATTTGTATATGTGTGGAGATGCATGTGTATCATGGTGTAACTGTAGAGGTCAGAGGACAAAATATGAAAGTTGAGTCATTCTTTTCACAATGTGGCTGGGTCACTGCAACTGAACTCAAGTCATCAATTTTGGTGGCAAGTGCCTTTACCTTAGAGCCATCTTTCTAGCCGTGGCAAATGGGTTTTTTAAAAATTCATCTTTAGTAATTGCAGAGAAGTATAAATTTAAGAAATATTAAGTGTGTCTTCCTGGATATCTTAACACTTGTCATTCAGGACCATGATAACCTAATTTGTAAGATTTGGGTCTATAACAGTTGGCACCCAAGGATCCATGTCCCTTACCATTCTGTGATTCTCAACTCTGGGATTAGATAGTAGAATGTAGGACGAGAACCTTGCAGATTTCTTTGTAGATTGAAATAATAGTCTGAACTTGTGCTATGCATTTTGATAGGGGAACACAGACTTTCTACAAAGCCTAATGAAGCTAGAAGAACTCACGAGAGTGGCCTAAGAGTTATGTGAACCTTATGGTTTTGAGCTCTTGCTCTTCTAGATTTATGGCATCAATTACTTCAATCCCTCTTTACACTGAGAACAGGTAGTGGTAAAAGCTATGTGCTGACTACTCTTGATTAGAGAAGCTGCACATTAGCTTCTGGCTCTTCGGTATACGGTGAACTGAACTGATGGTTAAGTCTATTACTCCTCTAGGCCACAGAATTGAAAGATCTTCAGTGCCTAGAAGTTGAACTCGGAGCTCTGCGGAGTGTGCTGGATTTGACTCAAAGCAAAAGCTTTCAATTAGAAGATGCTGAGAATTTCATCAGCAATATCAGAGTAACTGTTGTAAAACTAAAGGTAAAGTGTTGCTTTATTTGCTAATCTGGAAATAAAATAGAGAAAAAATGCATTTTAAGTGGCATGCCATTTCTGGTCTTTGTTGGATTCTGAACATTTAGTCAGCCAAGGTTTAAAGCCACTGTGCGAGTGACTCCTTCCACTGCGGGATGATGCTAGAATTCCTACCTACCATCTCCTGCAAGGCAACTAGGAGCAGGAACATGCTGCTCCCTCCCACAATGGCATGGTGTGAGAGAAAGCACTGAGTAGAATTCCACAAGAAACAAGCAACAACAACAAAAACAGTATCTGAAAAGTTTTTCCAGAGAAGTTGTGCTGGTATTGGTAGAAGAACAGAGAAATTTGTCTTTAAAACTGGCAGCCATTAAAATGGACAGAGGAGGAAGACAGGGAGAGCCCACTTCAGGGCTTCAATTTTAAATGCACAAGAATCATGGACTCTGGTGAGGCAGTAGAAGCAAGCCTCCAAGAGGCTGTGGGCTAGTTCTTTCCAAACCAAAGTCACATATTCAGTGTACTATTTCCATTTGAGGTCTTTAAAGTAGGCTGAGATGCGTGTCACCATGTATCTCACGTAGATGAGAAAGGCTTGAGTCCTTATCTATGCAAAGAAGGGCACTGTAACGTCTATGCCCAATAGCAGAAAGTCCACCCCGAGTGAGTGAATGGTACGAACTTTAGAGCTACATGAGGACTAGAAACATGTGTTTCAAGGGCCACATATTTTTAAAAAATTAAAAATTCAAGACATTAGAACGTTGAAGTAGCTATGTAAAGAGGGTATATATATATAAGACCACAGTAGCTTATTTGAAACGGGATATTTATTTAAAATAATCTGCCTCATTTGACTTACAAGAAATTAGTCAGACTTGGAAAAGCCATCCCATAAATTTGTCAAAATATTTCCTTCTCAGCTTGTCACCCAAAAACAGAATTAAAATATCTCCTTTAGCAAAGAGGGTTAGCTTCCAAAAAGCTAATCCACAGAACAATTTATAATATTTATACATGTACAAACTTTGTGATTTGTCTGCATTGATATCAGGATAGGTATATCTATAACAAAGTTCTCCAAATTTCCCCCAGTAGACGCTTGTCCTAACCTACTCTGGATTTTTCCCATTCTGACTTGGGGGAAAGAATAGATTAATAGAATCTTAAGATTTCACAAAGAACACATAATAAGTATCATTTCTTCATTCCTAAAGCCTAAATTGATGCATAGGTATGTACATTTACCAGAGAAAAAGAGATTAAGCAGTTGGATTCTACAGAAGTGTTCAGTGTTTTCATTCAAATGTTCATTTGTTACTCAATTCTGGAAAGCTTTATTCTGTATGCTTTTATCACTTGGTATCATAATAAAACATAACCCAATAATTTTGATTATTCAAGAAATGTGAATGTTTAATATATTTAACCAGTGTTAAAATAAATGCCTAAAAACTTCAGTGAAGAATAATTGTATGTAAAGTAAACTACCTTAGCCTAAAGTTTTATATCCTTTCTTAGGGCTCTGAAAACACATTCGAGTGCCAATTTGATGATGAGCCAGCAACTGTGGTGGAATTTCTGAGGAGATGGATTGCCTTCTGTCAAAGCATCTTAACAACTCAATAATTATGTGCCTCCGACTTACAACACACAAGGCTTTCTATTTATTTAAATATTTAACTTTATATTTATTTTTGGATGTATTGTTTACTATCTTTTGTAACTACTAGACTTCAGATGACAAATATGGATCTTTAAAGATTCTTTTTGTAAGCCCCAAGGGCTCAAAAATGTTTTAAACTATTTATCTGAAATTATTTATTATATTGATTGTTAAATATCATGTGTATGTAGATTCATTAATAAAAGTATTTAGAAGAGTTGATGAATATAAATAAGCTCAGGTATCTGTCATTTTTAGAACAGCACCGAGTAAGCACTAAAATAATTCTCAGTTATTCCTGTGAACTCTGAGGTGGTTAGTATGTTTACAAGAATCACTTTCCCCTGGAGAAGTATGTAAAATAAGACAAGGATTTCTCACATTTCTTACATTTTCCTTTTAAGTGTTGATTGGATCTTTAGTCCTGGTATAAGAAAAGCTTATTGGGATATATCTTCATTTCCTTTAAATATAAAAAAAAAAATATATATATATATATATATATATATATATATATATAAATAATCCCTTTATCATAGCCTGCTTTGTGTTGTAACAAAACTCCTGAGTCTTGATACTTTTTACAGAGAAGTTAAGCCCACAGTTTTGGGCATTCAAGACCATGTGAGGATCTTATGGCAAGGTGGCTTGAGTATGTGAAGATGGTGTGTGTGTGTGTGTGTGTGTGTGTGTGTGCGCGCGCGTGTGTGTGACTTATAATCATTATTTCTGCAGGAAGTAGTCCCGTCCCACACAATATGACCTAGCCTCCTGAAACAGCACTTATTCATTTATGGGGCAATCCCTGGGCCATCATATACTTCCTGTGCACCAACCCCACCCTTACCTATCACTTTCACACCATCACACTGGGGACCACATTCTATCCCATGAGTCTTTGGGGAATAAATCATAGTACATCTCACAGAAAAAATGTGCCCTCTATAGTTTAGCATTGCTGTCTGCATTTAAAAGCCTCACCTAGATAAATAAAAAATCATCTTCTTTTCCTTAGTTGCTGACAATGGCGACTAAGATGCAGAGAAAGAGCTCTCTGCCTTTAGCTGTGTCTCTTGGCCACAGAACTTGCCTTCTCTCAAGGCAAGTTCTATGTTTTCGTTGTGGATCTTACCTTTCCTTCCACATCTCCTTTTAAGGTGGTGGAACTCGTATAGTTGTTGCCAGCTCTAGGGCACCTGTGCTATCCTTTACAGACTCCTTGAATCTTGACCAAAACTTTATAAATCATCCCTTTATTAAATCTTCCTTCTTCTTTGGAATGCCATCTGTTTTCTGCTAGGACTCAAATGTAGTAATTGTATCAGAAATACCACCAGGAAATACACTCTCATATAGGACTCTGGAATTGTACTGATTATATATGGATGAAAACAGTAATAGCTGTGTATGTCTTGGAAATGGTATGTCTTGATTTCATGGTATGACAATACCATTTATATAACTATTTATATAATGTTTAATTTAAAGTACTTTAAATAGAATAATGAACATTTGAGTGGGGAATAGCACATGCTACACAAGTCCAACCCTGAGCAACAACTACAACAGAGAACAGAACATAAACTATAGGTAGCTAGAGCAGACCTTAAAGCAAGAAGAGCAGAGATAGGTCATGGTTTTATATTGATCAAGTTCATTCTACAAAAACATATACCAGTCCTAAATGTGATCCAGAGCTTCCAAGTATACAAACAGAGACTTCTGCACTCAGCCTTGATAGAGCACGGGACCAGAGCGGCTTCTTATGACTATCCATGAAAATGAGACTCTGAACTACAGGCAGGATATGTGACTAGAAATGGACATAGCTGAGCTCCCACAGAAAGCACTGTAGTTTTGATGACTTAAAGAAACAGAGGTTAGAGTTCCAGTTTACTCAAGTAGCCTTGTAAGAATATGTGAACCACAGTAATAGAAGGCAACCATAAGAGTAGCTACAGAAGTATGAATAAAATCTAATTTTTGTATACTAGGCAACAATTCTAAACAAAGAACAACAGTCAGAGAAAGAATGTGCACTGGAACACCAGAACCTCAAAAACTAATGACGCTCCAAGACTGGAAGGTATTCAGGTTCAATAGATCAGAAACTCTCTTACACTATCTCAGGTTAGATGCTACAAATCAAGAAGACTGTGTCTTAGAAAGAAGAACAATCTAGCCTTGCAAACCTGGAGTATAAGCAGTCTAAATATGAGTATAGACTGTGCTAGATCTGCTCTCAGAACTTTAAAGCAGCCAGCAAGACAGCTCAGCAGTGGATGCAATAGCGACAAAGCCTGATGACTTGGTGGTGGAAGGAGAGAATTGACTCCTGCAAGTTGTCCTATGATATCCACAAGGAGACCATGTGTATAGCAAGACAGTATGTCAATATGTAGCTTAGCCTGGCTTTATGTTCATGTTCTTCCTGTCTCTTGCTCTTTAGTGCTGGGTTACAAGTATGTAACCACCTTTCTGGATTTAGCACCAATTTTGGTCAATGGTATAACATGGGTTTACAGCACTTGGGAGGCAGAGGTAGGTGGATTTCTGAGTTTGAGGCCAGCCTGGTCTACAGAGTGAGTTCTAGGACAGCCAGGGCTACACAGAGAAACTCTGTCTCAAAAAACCAACCAACCAACCAACCAGACAAACAAACAATAACATGGATTTAAACAAGTATGGTGAATGGGAGACAGGCAGGAAAGGAGTCAAAGAAATATGTTAAATTATTACTCACAGATGTGTAAAGAAAAGATCTGGCATGACATAATCTAGGATTAATGGATGAGCTGGATAGGATTATTAGCAATATGGTTAATCATATGGGGTCAATTGTATTTTTCTTTGTCAGTATCTCAGAGAATGTATTTTAAAACAATACTATTTACAGCAGAACCCCAAACACCAGATATATGGGAATAATTGTAATAAATATATGCCTGTTAAAATAAGAAAATATATAGACTTTAAGAGCTAAATAGATGGTTCTAAAGATTACTTAATTGCAAGATTTGATATCTTAAGATGTTAATACCCGCCGGGCAGTGGTGGTGCATGCCTTTAATCCCAGCACTTGCAAGGCAGAGACAGGCGGATTTCTGAGTTCGAGGCCAGCCTGGTCTACAGGGTGAGTTCCAGGATGGCCAGGGCTACACAGAGAAACCCTGTCTCGAAAAAACAAAACAAAACAAAACAAAACAAAACAAAGATGTTAATCACACTGAATTTTCAGCCAATTTTATTTGGAAGTAAATGATAAAGGTTCAAGCATCGGTATTAGATGTGTTAGTGGCCTCAGTGACTAGGTTTGTTGGGTAAAATCCTGTAAAGAAGGTATGCTACTTAAAGCAAGACTACTGATAATTAAGAGAAGATGATGTAAAAGGAAAGGCTTTTATTAGATTACCCAGATGTCTTGTTCATCAATGAATCCTGAGCACTTAAAAATGTATAGCTTTAAAGAATGTGTGTGTGCAGATGTGAAGGAAAGCTAGAGAGGGTTGATTTAGTTGCTGTTATAAGGCCTAATTGGCTGGATGTGCAAAATGTTAAAAAAACAAACAAACAAACAAACAAACAAACCCCTTTAACTGTCATTTTAGTAACTGCACAGATGGCTGTAAGCAGTGTGGCTAATGAGCCAAGACATAAGTATTACAATAGTACAATTACAATTTTAAGTGAGTAAAATCAGAGTATTGAGAAGACCGCTGCAACAACTATAGGACTTGAATGAGAGGAGGGCTGAGGTGGGGTAAGGGGCTCTGTGGTTGATGGGAGTCAGAGGTGGAGGGTAAATTGTGCTTATTTTCCTGGGGCTACAATTAGAAGGCCTAGGAGAGGAATTAAGTTGATGTTGTGAGAAAAATACATCTGTTGAAGTTCTCAGGAGTTGATGTTTACAAAGAATTATGTTATAGCTAAAATGAATCTAATGTCTCCAATGTGATTATACAATATTGCTTGGAGGGCTGCACTATTTGCTGATAAGAAATGATATAATACCTATGCCTGCCTTCCCAGCCAATAAAGTTGTTGGTTGAAGCAAAGATAATTAATGTGATTAAAAATAAAGGAGGTATTTGATAAAATAGTTTAGGAGAAGTTGGAGTTTATAGATTATGATTAGTCACGTTATAAATAAAGCCATGAGTAAAGAGAGTAAGCAGAAACAGTCAAAAGTTTAAACTGATAGTTTTGGAGAATTAACAGTAATTCAGTGTCAGTTAGTAATTAGGAGTGTCAGGATGGTAGAATGATATTAGGGGTAATAGGCTAAGAAGAAAAGCATATTTGATAAATGGATTTACACATAAGGGAAACTGATTTAATGGTAGTTATACAAATAAAAATTGGAGTGCTGATGTGAACTCCATTTCCCTTCCAGTCTGCACCTGTGCTGGGGCAGATCAGCTTGACTGCCCCTCACTCTCAACACCAAAAGTCTACAGGTCTCCCAGGAAATCTACTGCAGCCCATGCCACAGAGCTCTCAGGAGATCTGCTGCAACTGAGGGACACAGGAGGCAAAGCTCCAGACAGAGACACTTAGGCCAGTTAATCCCAGAGATAACCAGATGGTGAGAGGCAAGTGAAAGATCATAACCAACAGAAACCAATATACCTTGACACCACCAGAACCAAGTTCTCCCACCACAGCAAGCTCTGGATACCCCAACACACCTGAAAAGCATGATGCTGACCTAAAATCTCATCTCATGAAAATAGTGGAGACTTTTAAGGTGGATATAAATAACAACCAAACAGGTGAAGGAATTGAACACAGCAGTCCAAGACCAAAAAATGGAAATAGAAACAATGAAGAAATCACAAATAGAGGCAACCCTGGAAATGGAAAACCTAAGAAAGAGGTCAGGAGCTACAGATGCAAGCATCACCGGCAGAATACAAGAGAGAATCTCAAGTGTAGAAGATACCATAGAAGATACAAAGCATCAAGAACTCCTAACCCAAAACATCCAAGAAATCCAACACAATGAAAAGGCCAAACCTAAGAATAATAAAAAGAGAAGAGAGTGAAGATTCCCAGATCAAAGGGCAAAAAAACGTCTTTAACAAAATCATAGAAGAAAACTTCCCCAACCTAAAGATAGATATGGCCATAAATGTACAAGAAGCCTACAGAACAACAAATAGATTGACCTAGAAAAGAAAATCCTCCCATCACATGTAATCAAAACACTAAGTGCGCAGAGAAAAGAAAGAATATTAAAAGCTGTAAGTGTAAAAGGCCAACGATAAAGGCAGACCTATCAGATTAACACCAGACTTCTCAACAGAGACTCTAAAGATCCTGGACAGATGTCATGCAGACCCTAAAAGAACACAAATTCCAGCCCAGGCTACTATATCCAGCAAACTCTCACTCACCATAAATGAAGAAACCAAAATATTCCATGACAAAACCAAATTTTAAAAAAATATATGTATCTACTAATCCAGCCCTACAGAGAATTCTAGAAGGAAAACTCCAACACAAGGAGATTATCTACACCAATGGAAAAAAAAAAAACAAGAAATGAATCATCACACACACAAAAAAAAACAAATCACGAGTACCACATACACATACCACCTCCAACAACAAACATAACAGGAATTACCAATCATCTGTCTTTAATGTCTCTCAACATCAATGAACTCAATTCACCAATGAAAAGACATAAGCTAACAGACTGATTATACAAGCAGGATCCAGCATTTTGCTGCATAGAAGAAACACACCTCAATGACAAAGACAGGCACTACCTCAGAGTAAGAGGCTGGAAAAAAGTTTTCCAAGCAAATGGTCCCAAGAAACAAGTGGGAGTTGCCACTCATAATAAAAGAGACTTTCAACCAAAAGTTATCAAAAAAGAAGAGAAAGGACACTTCATATTCATCAAAGGAAACATCCACCAAAGTGATGTCTCAATTCTGAACATCGATGCCCCAAATGCAAGGGCACCCACATTCTTAAAAGAAACTTTACTAAAGCTCAAAGCACACATTGAACCCCCTCACAATAATAGTGGGAGACTTCAACATCCTACTCTCACCAATGGACAGGTCATTGAAACAGAATCTAAACAGAGATACAGTAAAACTAACAGAAGTTATGAACCAAATGAATTTAACAGATATATACAGAACATTTTACCCTCAAACAAAAGAATATACCTTGTTCTCAGCACCTCATGGTACCTTCTCCAAAATGGACCACATAATCAGTAACAAAACAGGCCTCAACAGATACAAGAAGACTGAAATAATACCATGAATCCTATCAAATCACCATGAACTAAGACTGGACTTCAATAACAACAAAAACCACAGAAATCTCACATACCCATGGAAACTGAACAGCTTTCTACTCAATGATAACTGGTCAGGGAAGAAATAAAGGAAGGAATTAAAGACTTTCTGGAATTCAGTGAACAAAGAAGACACAACATATCCAAACATGGGACAAAATGAAAGCAGTGCTAAGAGGAAAATTCATAGCACTAAGTGTCCTCATAAAGAAAATGGAGAGATCCTATACTAGTAAGGTAACAACACACCTGAAAGCCCTAGAACAAACAGAAGCAAACACACCCAAGAGGAGTAGACAGCAGGAAATAATCACACTCAGGACAGAAATCAACCAATTAGAAACAAAGAGAATGATATAAAGAATCAACAAAAACAAAAACTGTTTTTTAAAGAAAATCAACAAGATAGATAAACTCTTAGCCTAAACTAACTAAAGGACACAGACACAGTATCCAAATTAACAAAATCAGAAATGAAAAGGGAGACAGAAAAACAGAAAGTGAGGAAATTAAAAAACAAACAAAAAACATTCGATCTTACCTCAAAAGCCTTTACTCAACAAACTTGGAAAATCTAGATGAAATGTATGATTTTTTAGGCAAATACCATGTACTTAAGTTAAATCAAGAGCAGGTAAACTATCTAAACAATCCCATATCCCCTAAGGAAATAGAAGTCATTAAATATCTCCCAACCAAAAAAAGCCCAGGGCCAGATGGCTTTAGTGAAGACAAAATACAACACCCCTTCACGCTAAAAGTATTGGAGAGATTAGAAATTCAAGGCCCTTGCCTAAATATAATAAAAGCAATATATAGCAAACTAAGTGGAGAGAAACTTGAAGCAATCAAACTAAAATCAGGGACTAGACAAGGCTGCCCACTCTCTCAATATCTATTCAAAATAGTACTTGAAGTTCTAGCTAGAGCAAATAGACAACAAAAGGAGGTCAAAGAGATATAAATTGGAAAGGAAGAAGTCAAGCTGTCACTATTTGCAGGTGACATGATAGTATACATAAGTGACCCCCAAAATTCCACCAGAGAACTTCTAACCCTGATAAACAACTTCAGCAAAGTGGCTGGATATAAAATTAACTCAAACAAATCAGTAGCCTTCCTATACACAACAGATGAATGGGTTGAGAAAGAAAATAGGGAAAAAACACCCTTCACAATAGTCACAAATAATATAAAATATCTTGGTGTAACTCAAATCAAACAAGTGAAAGATCTGAATGACAAGAACTTCAAGTCTCTCAAGAAAGAAATAAAAAACCTGAGAAGATGAGAAAATCTCTCGTGTTCATGCATTAGTAGGATTAACATAGTAAAAATGGTCATCCTACTAAAAGCAACCTACAAATTCAGTGTAATCCCCATCAAGAGTCCAACACAGTTCTTCACCAACATTCAAAGAGCAATTCTCAAGTTCATATGGAAAAACAAAAAAACCCAGGATAGCAGAAACAATTCTTAACAATAAAAGAACTTCTGGGGGAATCACCATCCCTGACCTCAAGCTGTACTACAAAGAAATAGTGATAAAAACTGCATGGTATTGGTACAGACAGATCAATCAATGGAACAGAATCAAAGACCCAGAAATAAGCTCACACTCTTATGGACACTTGATCTTTGACAAAGAATCCAAAAACATACAATGGAAAAAGAAAGCATTTTCAATAAATGGTGCTGGTCTAACTGGTGGTCTGTATGTAGAAAAATGAAAATAGACCCATATTTGTCACCTTGCACAAAGCTCAAGTCCAAGTGGATCAAGGACCTCAACATAAAATCAGATATACTGAATCTAATAGAAGAGAAAGTGAGAACGAGCCTTGAACTCATTGTCATAGGGGGAAACTTCCTGAACAGAAGTCCAAAGGCTCAAGCTCTAAGATCAAGAATTGATAAATGGGACCTCATGAAACTGGAAAGCTTCTGTAAGGCAAAGGACATAGTCAATAGGACAAATCGGCAACCTACAGAACGTGAAAAAAAAATCTTCACTAACTTCACATCCAATAGAAAGCTAATATCCAAAATATATAAAGAACTCAAGAAGCTAACCTACAAAAAGCCAAATAACCCAATTTAAAAATGGGGTTCAGAGCTAAACAGAAAATTCACACAGAGGAATCTTGAATGGCTGCCAAGCACTTAAATGTTCAGACTTCCCTTCCTCCCCTGCCTGGTCCTTTGGGCTGGGGCAGACACAGAATTGGTCTGCTCCTGTGGAGATACTGACTCCTGAGTCATCCTAGAGGAGCCACTGCA
>NW_021604564.1:21184073-21224534 GCF_004785775.1 Grammomys surdaster | reverse complement strand
TACTGACTCCTGAGTCATCCTAGAGGAGCCACTGCACTCAGAGCAGCAGACACCAAGGTGGTTTGCACTTGGGAGACATCGTATCCTGAGCCATCCTAGAGGAACCACTGCACCCAGAGCAGGAGGATTTCCAGATCCAAGAGGTGGCCTGAGTCCCAGGAGTTCTTCCCCCCAGGATATTAGGATCATAAGACTACAGAGACATCTGGACTCTGAGGAGCTCTGCAACAAGCAAGATAACTGGAAATACAGACTCCAGTCTTACACAGTGAGGGCAGGTAACACTAGAGTTAATCAGATGGTGAAAGGCAAGCGCAAGAACATAAGCAACAGAAACCAAAGTTTCTTGGCATCATCAGTACCCAGTTCTCCCAATATAGCAAGCCCTGGACACCCCATCACACCTGAAAAGCAGGATTCAGAATTAAAATCACTTCTCATGATGATGATAGAGGATTATAAGAAGGAATTAAGTAACTCCCTTAAAGAAATACAGGAGAGTACAAGTGAACAGGTAGAAGCCCTTAAAGAGGAATCACAGAAATCCCTTAAAGAAATGCAAGAAAACACAAAGAAGGAATTAAACAAAAACATTCAGGATCTGAATATGGAAATAGAAACAATAAAGAAAGCTCAAAGGGTGACAACCATGGAAATAGAAAACCTAAGAAAGAGATCAGTAAATATCTTCAACAAAATTATTGAGGAGAACTTCCCTAACCTAAAGAACAAGATGCCCATAAACATCCAAGAAGCCTACAGAACACCAAATAGACTAGACCAGAAAAGAAATACCTCCCGTCACATAATAATCAAAACATCAGATGCACAAAACAAAGAAAAAATACTAAAAGCAGTAAGGGAAAAAGGTCAAGTAACATATAAAGGCAGACCTATAAGAATTACACCAGACTTCTCACCAGAGACTATAAAAGCCAGAAGAGCCTGGACTGACATCATACAGACCCTAAGAGAACACAATTGCCAGCCCAGATTACTATACCCAGCAAAACTCTCAATCACTATAGATGGTGAAACCAAGATATTCCATGACAAAACCAAATTTGCACAGTATCTTCCCACAAACCCAGCAATTCAAAGGATAATTGATGGAAAACGCCAACACAAGAAGGGAAACTACAACCTAGAAAAAGCAAGGAAGTAATCTTCCAACAACCCCAAAAGAAGATAACTATACAAACATAACTTTACCTCTAATAACAAAAATAACAGAAAACCACAATCATTTTTCCTTAATATCTCTTAACATCAATGGTCTCAATTCCCCAATAAAAAGACGTAGACTATCAGACTGGATACACAATCAGGACCCAGAATTTTGCTGCATACAAGAAATGCACCTCAGTGACAAAGACAGACACTACCCTCAGAATAAAAGGGTAGAAAACAATTTTCCAAGCCAATGGTCCCAAGAAACAAGCTGGAGTAGTCATTCTAATATCAAATAAAATTGACTTTCATCCAAAATTAATCAAAAAAGATAAGGAAGGACACTTCATACTCATCAAAGGAAAAATCTACCAAGGTGAACTCTCAATTCTGAACATCTATGCTCCAAATGCAAGGGCACCTACATACATAAAAGAAACCTTACTAAAGCTCAAAACACACATTACACCTCACACAATAATAGTGGGGGATTTCAACACCCCGACTCTCAGCAATGGACAGACCATGGAAATGGAAACTAAACCAAGACACTTTGAAATTAACAGAAGTTATGAACCAAATGGACTTAACAGATATCTGTAGAACATTTCACCCTAAAACGAAAGAATATACCTTTTTCTCAGCACCTCATGGTACCTTCTCCAAAATAGATCATATAATTCGTCAGAAAACAGGTCTCTACAGATACAAAAAGATTGAGATAATCCCTTGCATCTTATCAGATCACCACAGAATAAGACTGGTCTTTAATAATGACAAAACCAATGGAAAACCCACATGCATATGGAAACTGAACAACTCTCTACTCAATGATGACTTGGTCAAGGGAAATAAAGAAACAAATTAAAGACTTTTTAGAATTCAATGAAAATGAGGACACATCATACAAAACTTTTGGGACTCCATGAAGGCAGTGCTAAGAGGAAAACTCATAGCTCTAAGTGCCTACAAAAAGAAACTGGAGAGAGCACACACTAACAACTTGACTGCACAACTAAAAGCTCTAGAACAAAAAGAAGCAAATACACCCAGGAGGGGTAGAAGGCAGGAAATAATCAAACTCATGGCTGAAATCAACCAAATTGAAACAGAAAGAACAATACAAAATGTCAACAAAACCAGGAGCTGGTTCTTTGAGAAAATCAACAAGATAGATAAACCCTTAGCCAGATTGACCAGAGGGCACAGAGACAGTATTCAAATTAATAAAATCAGAACTTAAAAGGGAGACATAACAACAGAAACTGAAGAAATTCAAAAAATCATCAGATCCTACTACAAAGGCCTATACTCAACAAAACTGGAAAATCTGAATGAAATGGACAACTTCATAGACAGATACCAAGTACCAAAGTTAATCAGGAGCAGATAAACCATATAAACAGTCCCATAACCCCTAAGGAAATAGCAGCAGTCAATAAAAGTCTCCCCACTAAAAAAAGCCCAGGACCAGATGGTTTTAGTGCTGAATTCTATCAGACCTTCAAGGAAGACCTAATACCAATTCTCTTCAAACTATTCCACAAAATACAAACAGAAGGAACACTACCCAATTCGTTCTATGAAGCTACAATTACACTCATATCCAAACCCCACAAAGACCCAACAAAGAAAGAGAACTTCAGACCAACCTCCCTTATGAACATAGATGCAAAAATACTCAATAAAATTCTAGCAAACTGAATCCAAGAACACATCAAAACAATCATCCATCATGATCAAGTAGGTTTTATCCCAGGAATGCAGAGATGGTTCAATACTCGGAAATCCATCAATGTAATCCACTATATAAACAAACTCAAAGAAAAAACCACATGATCATCTCACTAGATGCTGAGAAAGCATTTGACAAAATTCAACATCCCTTCATGATAAAAGTATTGGAAAGATCAGGAATTCAAGGCCCCTATCTAAACATAGTAAAAGCAATTTACAGCAAACCAGTAGCCAACATCAAACTAAATGGAGAGAAACTTGAAGCAATCCCACTAAGATCAGGGATTAGACAAGGATCCCCACTCTCCCCCTACCTATTCAATATAGTACTGGAAGTCTTAGCCAGAGCAATTAGACAACAAAAAGAAGTCAAAGGGATACAAATAGGAAAGGAAGAAGTCAAAATATCACTATTTGCAGATGATATGATAGTATACTTAAGTGACCCCCAAACTTCCACCAGAGAACTCCTAAACCTGATAAACAACTTCAGCAAAGTGGGTGGTTATAAAATCAGCTCAAACAAATCAATAGCCTTCCTCTACATGAAAGATAAACAGACTGAAAAAGAAATTAGGGAAATGACACCCTTCACAATAGTTGCAAATAATATGAAATACCTTGGTGTGAATCTAACCAAGCAAGTGAAAGACCTGTACGACAAGAACTTCAAGTCCCTGAAGAAAGAAATCGAAGCAGATCTCAGAAGATGGAAAGATCTCCCATGCTCATGGATTGGCAGGATTAATAAAAATGGCCATCCTGCCGAAAGCAATCTACAGATTCAATGCAATCCCCATTAAAATCCCAACTCAATTCTTCACAGAATTAGAAAAGGAATTTCTCAAATTCATTTGGAATAACAAAAAACCCAGGATAGCGAAAACTATTCTCAACAATGAAAGAACTTCGGGAGGAATCACCATCCCTGACCTCAAGCTGTACTACAGAGCAATAGTGATAAAAACTACCTGGTATTGGTACAGAGACAGGCAGGAAGATCAATGGAATAGAATTGAAGACCCAGAAATGAACCCACACTCCTATGGTCACTTGATCTTTGACAAAGGAGCTAAAACTGTCCAGTGGAAATGGACAGCATTTTCAACAAATGGTGCTGGTTCAACTGGAGGACAACATGTAGAAGAATGAAAATTCATCCATTCTTATCTCTTTGTACAAAGCTCAAGTCTAAGTGGATAAAGGACCTCCACATAAAACCAGATACACCGAAACTAATAGAAGAGAAGGTGGGGAAGAGCCTCGAATACTTGAGCACAGGGGAAAAGTTCCTGAACAGAACACCAATGGCATATGCTCTAAGATCAAGAATTGACAAATGGGACTTCATAAAATTGCAAAGTTTCTGTAAGACAAAGGACACTGTCAATAGGACAAAACGACAACCAACAAATTGGGAAAAGATCTTTACCAATCCTACATCTGATAGAGGGCTAATATCCAATATACACAAAGAACTCAAGAAATTAGACTCCAGACAACCAAATAACCCTATTAAAAAATGGGGTATAGAGCTTAACAAAGAATTTTCAACTAAGGAAACTCGAATGGCTGAGAAGCACCTAAAGAAATGTTCAGTGTCCTTAGTCGTCAGGGAAATGCAAATCAAAACAACCCTGAGACTCCACCTCACACCAGTCAGAATGTCTAAGATTAAAAACTCAGGTGATAGTAGATGCTGGCGAGGGTGTGGAGAAAGAGGAACACTCCTCCATTGTTGGTGGGACTGCAAGATGGTGCAACCACTTTGGAAATCAGTCTGGTGATTTCTCAGAAAATTGGACATAGCATTACCTGAGGATCCAGCTATACCACTCCTAGGCATATACCCAGAAGATGCTTGAACATATAACAAGGACATATGCTCAACTATGTTCATAGCAGCCTTATTTATACTAGCCAGGAGCTGGAAAGAACCCAGATGTCCTTCAACTGAGGAATGGATTCAAAAAATGTGGTATATTTACACAATGGAGTATTACTCAGCTATTAAAAACAATGAATTCGAGAGTTTCCTAGGTAAATGGATGGAACTAGAAATTATTATCCTGAGTGAGATAGGCCAATCACAAAAGAACACACATGGTATTCACTCACTGATTATTGGATATTAGCCCAGAACCTTGAAATGCCCAAGATGCAACTCACAGGCCACATGAAGCTCATAAAAAAGGAAGACCAAGTGGGGGTGATTCAGTTCTTCTTAGAAGGAGCAACAAAATACTCAAGGGAGCAAATATGGAGACAAAGTGAGGGACAGAAACTGAAGGAGGGACCGTCTGAAAATCATTCCACCTGAGTATCCATCCCATGTGCAGTCACCAAAGGTAGATGCTGATGTGGAAGTCAGGAAGTGCATGCTGATAAGAGCCTGATATGGATGTCTCCTCAGAGGCCTTCAAGAGTCTGACATATTCAGAGGCAGATGCTCACAACTAGCCATTGAACTGATCATGGGGTTCTCAATGGAGGAGTTAGAGTGAAGACTGAAGGAGCTGAAAGGGTTTGTGGCACCATGAGGAGAGCAACAATACCAACCAACCATAGCTCCCAGGGTCCTAACCACCAGCCTGGGAGCACTTAGGGAGGGATCCAGGGCTTCAGCTGAATACGTAAGAGTGGAGGGCCCTGCCGGGCATAGGTGGAAGATGAGATCCTTGACCTCCTGAAGGCTGGATGCCCCAGGGGGTGGGAATTTTGAGGGTGGGGAAGTGGGAGTGGGGGGTAGGTGGGGGTTACATCCACGGAGAAGGAGGAGGAGGGGTTAGGGGGATGGGGGGTTCCCGGGTGGGTGGGGGATGTGGTAAGGGGACAACATATGAAATGTAAATAAAATATCAAATAAAAAAAATAAATCTTAAAAAAAAAGAAATGTTCAAAGTCCTTAGTGATCAGGAAAATGCAAATCAAAACAACCCTGAGATTCCACCTTACACAAATGAGAATGGCTAAGATCAAAGACTCAGTTGAAAGCACATGCTGGCGAGGATGTGGAGAAGAGAACACTCCTCCATGGCTGGTGGGATTGCAAATTGGTACCACTCTGGAAATCAATCTGGCGGTTCCTCAGAAAATTGTAAGACCTACTTGAAGACCTAGCTATACCACTTTTGGGTATATACCCCCAAATGCCCCACCATATCAGAGAGACAAGTGCTCCACTATGCTCACATCGACCTTGTCTGTGATAGCCAGAACATGAAAACAACACAGATGTCCCACAATGGAAGACTGGATACAGAAACTGTGGTACATTTACACAATGAAATACTATTCAATATTAAAGACGAGGACATCAGGAATTGTGCAGGCAAATGGATGGAAGTAGGATGGTATTTATCCTATGTGAGGTGACCCAGATTCCAAAGTACATAGACGGTATGTACTCACTAATAAGTGGATATTATCCAAGAAGTACAGAATACCTAGGACATAACTCACAGAATCTAAGAACTTTAACAAGCAGAAATGTCAATTGAGGATGCTTCAATTGCCCACTTATTAGGGGGAAGAAAATAATCATTAATCATGGGAGGCAAAGGGAGGAAGGAATATGTGTGGGAGGGGGAGGGAAAAGGGGAGCATGATTAGGTATGGAATGGGGAGACAGGAGAGACGCTCTGAGGGCCAGCAGAATGAATGGAAATATGCAACCTCGCGGTGTGGGCAGAGGGTCACGGGACCCTCTAGAAAGTACCAGAGACCTGGAAGGTGAGAGACTCTCAGGACTCAAAGGGATGGACCTTAGATGAAATTCCCAACAGTGGGGAGAGGGAACTCATAGAGTCCACTGCCAGTAGAAAGACAGGGCATCTCTGACCCAGAATTGTTCCTGTCTAAAACAACTGCAGGGACAAAAATGGAGAACAGACTGAGGGAAAGGTGGTTGGTCCAGTGATAGGCCCAAATTGGGATTCAGCTCAAGGGGAGGCTCCAAGGCCTGACACTATTACTGATGCTATGATGTGCTTACAGACAAGAACCTAGCATGGCAGTCCTCTGAGAGGCCCAATAAACAGCTGAAAAAGACAGACTCAGATACTTACACCCAACCATTGGACTGAAGTTGGGGACCCCTGTAGTTGAATTAGGGAAAGGCTGGAAGAAGCCGAGGAGGAGGGTGGCCTCATAGGAAAACCTGCAGCCTCAACTAACCTGGATCCCTGAGATCTCTCAGACACTGAGCCACCAACCAGGCAGTATACACTAGCTGGTCTGAGGCCCCTGACACATATACAGCAGAGGACTGCCTGGTCTGGCCTCAGTGGGAGAATTGTGCCTAACTCTTGGGAGACTTGAGGCCTCAGGGAGTGGGCAGGCATAGCGTGTGAGGGGCATCCTCTTGGAAACAGTGGGAGGAGGAATGGGAAGAGGAACTGTCGGAGGGCAGACTGGGATGGGGGCAACAAATGGATTGTAAACAAATATGAAGAACTTGAGCTAGATTAAATTCCTTACAGTAGTCACAGTCAATGGGTCCATGCTGCCTTCAGGTCCATTTCCTCCCCATTCTGCTGGCTCACTGCCTTATACCTATTGCCTTCTTCTTAGTCCTTATAAAGTCTCCCCTGGGACCAGAGCCATTACAAGGTCCCCTTCAATTACTGGAGGTCAGGCGTCTATCCCCACCTTCACAAGATTAGAATCGCCATAGCCCTTCTATACTTAGAGAAGGGAGGAGATGTCAGGGATATCCCTGCTTACACACTGAAGGCCTAAAAGCAGCCATAGGCCTAAAATCAGCAATAGGCCTGTCTTACATGTATGCTAACACCAAGTCTTGGGTCTCTGGAAAAACATTCAAACAGATGGCTATAAGCTATTGTAAACAGCCAGCTTTTGTGGGAATTTACCAGCTTGAGGAGTCATAGACCTTGTAGATAGGTAGCCTTGGTGGATAGTACCAACTTAGATAAGGACAAGTGAATCATAGGTGGAGTCATAGTGATCTGTCCCCTGAACCTTCACCCAGCCGATACCCTGTTCTCAAAGATATCTGTACCCCCCCCGAACACTCACATTCTGGTGTCATCCCCTTCCCCACGTCCTGCCTTTTTGTGTTTATAACCCCTGTGTGAATAAGTAAAAAATTACTATTTGATTTAAAAATAAATTTAAAAAAAAAAGATCGTAATTTTGAACACTTTCATTCAAAGTCAAGGCAACCGTAATTCCATTCTCAACACCCAAAGCTGTTATGGGTAAGAACAGACCTGTTCTACTGGAGAGACTCATTAAAACAGTAAGAAGTAATTTTGGCAATGGAATTCTAAAAACAACTAGAAGCAGAAATCAAGTCACCATGGAGAGAAATTATACTTCTTGGATATGAACTTTTTTCCTACAGTACCTGAGCTCCTTCCTAAGCCCTAAGGTCCTTGACTGTAGGTTTGTTCATTTTGTATCTGACAATGGTAAACCTGAATATGGGAACATAAAGCAAAAACACAAGAGAAGAGTTATTGAGTAATGAATGAATCAGTAAAATGGTAGGATGGTGGTGGGTGGGTAATATTCAAGAAGTTAGGGAATATAGGTGAGACATATACTACATATTATCAATTATCTGTTGAACTATTAATGTCACTTATTTTGGAAAAATTGTGGTTTTATCAGTATTATTAAATTTATATTAAAAATACTATAAAGATGAATTTTCATTTAAAACAAATAAATAAAGTCTCCCCTGGGACCTTAACTATACATAGACTCCATTTTCTAAACCAAAACTTCTACAGGTAGAAATAGTGTCTAGACATATTCAGTGACTAGGTTCTAGATAAAAAGTTCTCCTGTGGACTGATGAAATGGCTCAGCAGTTAAAAGTATATACTGTTCTTGCAGAAGACAGGAATTTGATCCCCAGACCCGTATCAGGTAGCTAGCTCACAATCACTTGTAACTCCAGCTCCAGGGGGATCTGACACCCTCTTCTTGACTCTATGGGTACCTGCAATTTAGGTGCACATACTCCCTGATCCCGCCAAATAATTGAAAATAAAATCTTTAACTTAAAAAAATGAATTCTGGCCAGGCTCTGGTGGTGCATGCCTTTAATCCCAGCACTTGGGAGGCAGAGGCAGGTGGATTTCTGAGTTCGAGGCCAGCCTGGTCTACAGAGTGAGTTCCAGGACAGCCAGGGCTACACACAGAGAAACCCTGTCTTAAAAAGAAAAAAAAAACAAAATAACAACAACAACAAAACAACAAAAAGCTAGGAAAAAAATGAATTCTGTCCATAAATCAACTGGGTTATATCTGACTTATTTTCCCCTCAAAACTGCAAACTTGAGAAAAGAGATCATAATTCTACTGATTCTCATCGCAGGACAGCTCGTGGATCCTTGACTAGGGAGACTTCAGAGACTAATCATCTACTTTCCCAGATATTACAAATGTGAGTGACCAAGAAAAGGTGAAATATTTTGAGTTTTCAAAGGCAATTTTACTATTAAGTAGCAAAATTTTAAAAAATAGGTTGAAGGTTTCCATTAAAGGAAGTAGCTTATAAGAAAAAGCGATTAAAAATATTTACAAGGAAATGTTAACTAGAGAAATAAGCAAAAATAAGTATCATACAACAACTGAGATGTAATTTGCCAATATATTTACATTGATCCATAAGAAACTGTTCATATTTTAATCATTTCTATCATATAAAATGAAAATTCCCATGGTTCAACCTAGTAAGTAGAATCTAGACCACCCAGAGACATGTGTCGTGACAGAATAGTTTTAGCACATATTTAGAGTTGAGACAACAGCCTGTGTAGGGTGAGGAGGACTTAGACATTTAGTAGAGATTTAAGTGAGGTAAGAGGAACAAACTTAAGAACCAACGATGCTTGATACAGCTAGCTGAAAAAGAATAAAGTAAAAATACTACGTAATTAAGCGGTCCTTTCCATCTAACTACTGTCTAAACGAAGATTTATGATGCTCAATAATGCTTTACTTCCCTATAAATTAAAAATCTCTACTACTCTAATTAACAAGAAGTAAATTACATGTGTTATAAATCCTATAGGCCACTTAAAATCGGAACTCTTTTTAAAGAATATTATTGCCGGGCAGTGGTGGCGCATGCCTTTAATCCCAGCACTTGGGAGGCAGAGGCAGGTGGATTTCTGAGTTCGAGGCCAGCCTGGTCTACAGAGTGAGTTCCAGGACAGCCAGGGCTACACAGAGAAACCCTGTCTCAAAAAAACCAAAAAAAAAAAAGAAAGAAAATTATTAATCATAATTATTTACCAGATTTTTTCCTAATGTGATTAGGGTTTTTAGGTATTTGTATGTGTTTACTCATGAAATCCTGAGCCACAAGTGACACTCTAATTATTGGTTTTCTATCACCAAGCAGGGTGAGTGGCACTGATCATACACCCAAATGCCTGCTAAATCAGTTAAGTTAGTACTATTTTTATTCTTGACTTTTGCTTTTAGTTATAAAAACCTACAGTGGGATATTGTATACAATGTTGTATATTACATCTGTATGGATACATTTAAAGACCAAGATATATGAATTATCTTTCAAATCCATTAATAGGTCAATGGCTTCTTAAAACTACATAAGGGTTGTAATAGCTTTATGTCTGTCTACAAAACGAAATGGAAAATGTCTACATGTTTAATTAGGTAATTTTTTTTTAAAAAAAGGTAAAGAAGTGAAATGTCTCAGTGCAAGGTGTCATGGGTATTTACACATTTTTAGCAACACCTGGGCATTGCTGTTACTAAACTTCCACTGTGAGGGCTAAAGTCTCTATATTTTAAAACATTTTTACCAGTCAAATACACCAAAAATAAAAGATTTTTAATATGCCAACATGTTGTCTAATTCACATACTAAATTGTTCTATACAGGGAGACTTCACAATCCAGGAGCCATAGCCATGCTGCTGCAAGTAGGCCTTCAGTAATGCCTTAGCTTCTTGGTAGGGTCCAGACATACACTAGAAAGAGAGAGAGAGAGAGATGTGATTGCATCAAATTGGCCTGCAAAGTAAATTACCCCGTACTGTTCAACTTTAAAATTTAAAAAAAAATCTACTGAAAAAAACCCTCTGAACTCCTATGCTAATTTAAAACAATTCTTTCCAAATATGCCTAAGCAAGCAATTTTGCTTATTGTTTAACATTATAATTAAGATTAAATAAATTCATGACAGAAAAATGTAAAGAAACATACAAGAGTATCATCTATAACAAACTACAGATAACTACCATTGCTATTTTCATGTGTTCTTATTTTTTAATTAATGAACATATATACCTTCACAAAGCTACCTTTACAAAAGTATTGTTAACTATGTGCAAATGTTACCAAGTTCAGGAGTCATCTAACTCCACTACCTCTAAATCTCGGATTCTGTCTCTTGCAGGCTTGGAGTCAGTCTCTACCTCTACCTTTGGCCCTAGCCCCAGGCAACCTCACATTTTTTGGTTTCCAGATTTGGTTTCCTGGAAGTTTCACATAAGAGATTGATGAGTAAGCCCTCTGCTATGTCAGGCTAGCATAACACTTTCCAGTTCATGCTATTTCATGTGCCAGGCTTGTTTCTTCGTTGTCAGTTAACACCACTGTAAGAATCTATCATATCTGTCCATTTGCCAGCTTATGAACTTGCATATTCCAAGTTTTTACTATTAAGAAAATGCTGTCATAAACATTCATGTAAGTCTTGTTTCCTACAAATGCCAATGGGACTGCTGAGTCACATGGCAAGTATGTTTACCTTTGGAGGGCAAGGGGCAAAGGAAAAGCCAAATTGTTTTCCAAAAGTGGCTGTACCATTTTCAGTCTCAATATAACACGAGGCCTCATCCATCCAAATCATCAATAGCATCTGGTGTAGTCCATCTTGTGGACTACAGTTGTTCGTGAGGTTGAGGGAAAGAGTCTGACTCCATCAAAGTGGAGCAAGTAAACCAGCAAGTGCTGGTGAAGAAGCTGCAGCAAATCGCCTAGCTCTGGCTCAGAGCATGCCTGATTTAAAGTTTTAAAGAATACCTTGATTGTTTTGTTAAGGGGTGATGTAAATACTGGCTATCAACTAAAGCTAATATTCAGTTACTACCCAGAGATCCTTATAGCCATCAAAAGATCATACTAAATTTTATCTTGTGATTTATGACTAAACACTCAAGTCTGGATGAGCGCACATCTATTTACAGTGTGGTCTACTGACAAGGTGTATAGTTTTATTTTTAGACAAGGACTTTGTGTGTAGCTTATTCTCTTCTCACATGCTTAAAATGGTATCTATTCCTGGTAGAGGCTGTGAATATTGGTGAAATGACAACAGAGAATTTAGAATATAATTTAAATTTACTTGATTAACAGTGGCAAGGTTTGAAAGAAGTTCTACTTGGTTTAAAATCCTATAAAACATGCTACATGGAAATCTTACTTGAAAAAAAGGCTTAATGAAAAGAAAAAGAATTAATCACTGCAGTCCTGAGAAGTGTAGTCATTCTAGCACATGAGAAGTGGAAGGAGGATGATTGCTAAGAGTTAGGCTAGCCTGGGCTATATACTGAAGCCCATGTTTCTAAATAGCAGCCATCTTATGAAAGCAAGGCCCTCCACCAGCAACAACTCAATGTTTTTGAACCAATTTTAGATTTTATTTTTAAATTAATTTTTGTTTCAAATTTCATTGATTTCTACTCTGATACATATTATTTATTCCATTTTATTTATTTATGCTCCAGCTTTTAATCAGTTTCTTGAGTTGGAAGCTTAAATAATTAATTTTAGGATTCTTTTGTAATTTAAGCATTTAAAGGTACACAATTTCCATACTTTAAATACCCATTAATTTCAATATTGTGCTTTTTAACTCACTCTATGTTTCTTAGTTTTTCTAGAAGTTAGTTTTTATAAACCACTGGTAATTCAGAGGTAAAAAAATTTCCAAACATATGACAATTTCCCACATTTCATTCTCCTGTTAATTGATACTTTAATACCACAGTGGCTAGAACACATCTTTCTGATGTTTATGTTGTTACTTTGCAGTTCTGCGTTCACTGACATGTCTTCATCAGTGTTGAGCTGCTATGCGCTCATTCTCATTTTCCCTCTTATTTTTACAGTAGGCCTAGCATCCCTGTGGTTACCTTGTATCTATATAACTTAAGAGATAAATGGTATTAACAGCAGACACTGCACTCAAACACAAGACTCATAGGGCTTCTATCTTCTGGCAAACTTGCATGTGGAAATGAGTATATTTAATATTACATCTGTATCTTAAGTACCCTTTTGATACAGGCTTTTGTTCACTGAACTGTTCTTCTTGAGCTCATCTTGTACATGGCTCTAGTTTTCCTATCAGCCAGAGAACAGAGAATTTCACATTGATTTCAGTCTTTTCATTTCCCCATATCACCCTGGTAAACAGATTTACTACTTGCCTGCAACAAGGACTCCAACTTGAGCCAGATTTACCAGCTTTTCCTATTCATTTCCTACTGAATTTGGCACCTTAGGCTGAAAAAAAAAAAAAGAAACAAAAAAAAAAAAAACCCTCCAAATTGTCATCCTTTGTCCCATATCAAGCTTATTGCCTCTGGCAGTAAATCTCTGACTTTAGTGGAGTCTGAATTCTGGTAACCATACTCCCTACGATTCAAACCATTCAAACTAAAGAGATGAAGACAAGAAAATAAGAATAGCTCCTTTTTTGACAAAAAATTATCAGGGTTTTATTCAACAGCAGCTTGGAGTCAACACCTCCACCCTCTGGGAGCAGGCATTTGATCGACTTCACTTCTGTGGGCCTTTGCAGGTTACAGCTTGACGAAAGAAAGAGCACCCTTTTTATGTTCTGTACACCACCTTGGAGGGCACAGTTTGAAGGTGGAGTCACACAGGACACTTGTAAAAGTGTGACAACAGAGTCTCACTGTAGCCCACGAGAAAGTAGAATGTGTGTGCTGGCAGCTTCCAGGACCAGTGTGTGCTGGCAGCTTCCAGGACCAGGGCACAGATGTCTACTTAGTTGGCCCCGTGCTTCAGAACAGTCTGGTCAGCCAGACAGCCTGGAAAGGTGCCCACCATAACCTTTCGAAAGCAAACATCCTCCAGAGTTCTCTCTGCAGCATGATCTTCTCCATCCAGGTTACCTGTGTGCAGTGACAGGCAGCCCTTTCGGTGTGCGATGTAGTGCAGGGCATGTGCCTCCTCGTAGGTCACTGGCTCTTGGTGCAGACCATGGAGGTGTGCAGGGTGTGCCAGGCGCAAGGCAGCTCCTGGCTGCAGACCATCACCCACAGCCCGAGCCGGTGGACAACACCATCTTGGGCCCACGTATAAACTTGTTAAAGTCCTAGCACTTTTTCAAGAAAATATAATTTTGATATTTGAATTTTCCTACCTTTAATTCATTTCCAGAGTTATGAAAGGGTGCTTCTGACCATTTTATTTTTCATACTGTTTTTACAAAAATACCTATAGCCTCTTTACATCACTGAAAACAGTAATGATGGAGAGAACCTTATGGTTGTATGTGGGTATGTGTACAAAGGCTTGTAGCTTCTATAACTGTGTGTGGGAATAAGCACACAGGTTTTCAGTTGCTATACCTCCAAGTGGGTATGTGTACACAGGATTGTAGTTGATTTAACTACCTGTGGTATGTGTACATAGGATTGTGATTGATGTAAGTGTATGTGGGAATATCTATGTGGGTGTGCAGTTGATATGGCTATAAGTGGGAATATATATATATATATATATATATATATATATATATATATACAGGCCTGAAGATAATGACTGCTTTACAGCTCAAAAGTATTGATTCCAGTGCTGGCAAAATTAAGAGACTTTAATATAACACTATATTACTAAAATCAGGAATACTAATGATAACATGGAAGTATGTATATGATAAACCATACCAAATGAAAGTTTAATAAATAAAATCCAGTATGTACTACGACTTTAGCTTAGTGCTACAGTGCTTGCCTTGACTGTGCAAGCAATCTAATCCTCCTGTCCCCAAAAATCTGTTTAGAAAGAAAAAAAATCTGTATTATCTGCTATATCATGTCTAAATTAGGGCCTGGAATTGAACATTTTGAGCAATGTATTATTGTAAGACTTAACATTCTGTAGTTAATAATGCCATGCAGAGGAAAAAAAAAAGATTTATTACATTTGTTTCTCTGAGGATAAGAAAAAGGTGTTAAGCAAAGTAAATACTGTAATATGTTATATTCAGAGCTGTTTAATAGATGTTTGCTGTCTTCATGTACTTACGACCTGACTGTCTTTACCTGTACTTTTATGATCACTTACCTTAGCTGCATGGTATGTCCGAGCTTCAAGTAAATCATCTGCTTTAGCTTCCTTGGCAAGCAGATTAAATCGACTTAACATTGCAGCCTTACAAAGCCGACTTGCCATAGATAAACCACTTTTAAATGGAGAACTAAAGTTGAAAGAAATGAAACACACAGTAATCACAGTTAATGACTTATGTTGGCAACTGTAGGGATTAAATAATAGTCCACTAATATTTATGAGTCCCAATTTCACAGAAGAATACATGTTGGGAAGCTTTATTTTTAGTAAGAAGTATGCAGTATTTAATTTCTGTCAGAAGCTAATTTAACTTGTTACTGTACTACAGCAAAAGTTGAAACTGAATATTTGTATTTGAATATTTTTGTTACTTTAAGTAAAACTAAACTATGGTAATACAAATTGAAGCAGTGATTCTCCCATGCTTGACTGAAAGGTGGCATGGAAGTACCTCCTGGAGCGATGACAACCATTGAGTTTTGACTAGAGCAATAGGTGACGTGAAGGACACATGGATCAAACCTGAAACTGTACACTGCATCTTCTACAAGCAAACTTTAAATTAGAAAACACTTCTTCATAACCATCCGTACATGTATATGTGTGTATATGCACATGTATGCATTGTCAATTCTAATAAAACTGAGTTCTAGATCGTAAACCTTTTTACTAAGTAACTTTTCCCCCATTATAATTTATTAGCTGTTCTTCTGACAGATGATTAAAACTGTTAAAACTTTCCAGTCTTCTGGTTTCCATGTAGCTTTTCAGAGCCATGCATCCCCTTAAATTTGTACTAGCCTTATGATTTGTTATGGTAACAAAGAGAAACTGTGCCAGTTCGGAGCTAGGTTTCAGGGTAACCCTATTCTCTTCTCTTCAGACTCCTTCAAGTTCAAGCAATGGTGCTGGGATTTACCTACTAAAGGGCAGAGAACAGTTAATCTTCTGAGCGATCCAGCAAAATGACTTAATCTTTGACTCACACCTGACTCGAGATGCCTGAGTTCTAACCAGATCCAGAAGAATCATTCAGCTGATCTAAACATTTATTGAGAAGTAACAATGTATTGTTGCTTCAAGTCACTGAATTTTGAGGTAGTTTTTATGCAGCAAATGTTAGCATGCACACATGTATATGAAACCTACTGATTTCTATATTAATTTCCTACTGTGATACTGTTGGTAGGTTTTCTATAAAATTTCTGGACTTTTCAGCAAAACTGGGGGAACATGGAAGAGGAACATGTGCCTGGTGTCTGTAAGGTGCTGGGTTCAACATCCAAAATCCCCTAACTGTGGTAGTTTTACCTCCTTTCTCCCATATGTTGTTTCTCACATTCTCTAATCCAGCATCGATGTTAGGCAGCAGCAGTAACAATAAACAAGTCACCCTGGCATGTCATCACCAATCCTGGTAGTAATTTTGAGTCAATAAAGCTGTATTTTATCCTGCAGCAAACCATCTACTGTTCTGCTTTTTACTTTTACTCCTTAGTAGACCTTTGTTATATGCTCTACTGGAATGATGACGTGAATAAATGGTGATAAGTAAATGGTGATAAAAACTGAGACTACCCAGGCATGGTGGTGCATGCCTTTAATCACAGAACTTGGGAGATAGAGAGCAGGCAATTCCTTGAGTTCTAGGACAGCCAGGGCTACACAGAGAAACCCTACCTTGAAAAACCAAACCAAACCAAACCAAACCAAACCAAACCAAACCAAACCAAACCAAACCAAAAAGCCAGAGACTAGCCTACTTAGTGAGACTGTATACACACACACACACACACACACACACACACACACACACACACACACACACACACAGAGAGAGAGAGAGAGAGAGAGAGAGAGAGAGAGAGAGAGAGAGAGAGAGAGAGTTGGATGCTCTTAAATTTTTATCCATGTGTGTGTCTGTGTATTCACAAATATGTACACATGCATGTTAAGTATCCTTAGAATCCAGATAAGGGAGTCACATCCCCTAGAGCTGGGAGTTACAAGTGGTTTTGATCCATCCCATGTGGGTACTGGGAATCAAACTTCCATCCTCTGCAAAATCAGCAATAACTTTTAACTATTAAGCCAGCTCTTCAGCACTTAGGTATTTCTTCCCCCCTCCCCTTTTCTTTCCTTCCTTCCTTTCCTCTTCCTCCTTCTAACCTCAGAATTTTTGTTGCTTTCTGCTTGCTTCTTGTTAAAATGTTTTAATTTAAATAAAATGACCTCTCTTTCCTTCCCCGCAGCTTCTGCCATGTCACCATACCAAGTTGCTAGCCTATTATTATTATTAGTAGTAGTAGCAGTAGCAGCAGCAGCAGCAGCAGCAGCAGAGTGTATGACAGCCACCTGAAATTTGACAGGCAAACAACAAGCATTGATAAAAGAACAGCTTCTCTAATAAAAGTGCTAAGGAAAATGGGCTGTCCACATATAGAAGAGTGAAATTATAATCTTATCACCCAACACAAAAATTAGATCCAGGTGGATCAAAGATCTCGATTTAAAACCTGAAACACTAAAAGCTACTACAAGAAAACAGGCAGTAGACTATAAAATACAGGATATGTGGTGGTTTGAATATGCTTGGCCCATGGAGTGGCAAAGAGGTGAGGCCTTGTTGGAGAAGTGTATTACTGTGGGGGTAGGCTTTGAGAGACCTTCCTTCTAGCTGCCTGAGGATGACAGTCTTCTGTCTGCCTTTGAATCAAGATGTAGACATCCAGCACCGTGTCTGCCTGGACGTTATTGTGCTTCCTGCCATGATGATGATGGACTGAACCTCTGAACCTGTAAGCCAGTCCCAGTCTAATGTTTCCCTTTATAAAAGTTGCCTTTGGCATGCTGTGTCCTCACAGCAATGGGAACCCTTACTAATGCAGAAGTGTAGAAAATAACTTTCTGCTAAGACTCTATTTGCCAAAAAATCAGTGAACAACTGAAAAGTAGGACTTCATAATGCTAAAAAGGTTCCGTAAAAATAAGCAAACAATCAAGTGAGTAATCGAGAAACCCACAGAATGGGAAAAACTCTTTTCAAGCTATAAATCTGACAGATAATTAACATACAGAATATACAAAACTCAAAAACAAACAAAAAACTAAACCAAAATATCAACAAACAAGAATCAAGTATATAAATAACCCAACTTAATAATGGGCTGAAGTTTTAAATAATAAATAAAAGTGACTAAGAAATACCTCAAAGAGTGTTCATCACACTTAGCAGATAGTGAGGGAGGTGCAAACTAAGACAACTGAGATTCCACCTCACTCCAGGCAGAGTGGCTAAGACAGAATGACTGACAACCAATGGCAGGGAAGCCACAGTCAAAGAGGAATGCTTATTAACTTGTGATGGAGGCACTCTGGAAATCGGTATGGAAAATCCTCAAAAAACAAAAACAAAACCCTACTATATGACCCAGCTATACCATTCCTGGGCATATACATACCTAATGATATGCACAGATACATGCCTGCTCTATATTTACAACAGCCAGGAAACTGAAAGCATCTAAACCAAGCACCCCTCAACAGAAGAAAGGATAATAAAATGTGATACATATGTAACTCAATAAAAAAATAATGAGAGTTTTTGAGAGGCTAGGATTGAATAGTGAGACTCTGACTTTAATTTTTTTTCTTTTGACAGAGTCCTTTGGGCTTGAATATCTAAAAATATAACAACAGCAGCAGCAGCAGCAGCAACAACAACAACACACAAACATCTTTTGTTCAGAAGCCCAGGCTGTCCAGAACCTAGAGACCCTGTCTTTTCCTCTCTGGTGCCAGGGTCAGCACCACTGGATTGGGCTTTCTCTGCTTGAGATTCTCTGAGACTAAAATTCACATAGCCTAATAGTCAAACATATCCACTGTTTTATTTTTATCATTTGCAAATCTTTGGCCATAATAAAAAATTACACTAATTTCATTTTTATTTATTCTATTTTGTCATGGCATTATTTTCTAAGTTTTAAAATATCTTTGATATAGTTGAGTGTGTAAAGTTGGATCTATTTATAATTTATAGAGACAATGCATTAATTCTGGTAGTATATATTATTCTTGACTCTATCTTGAGTATTATCCCAGATTATTATGCTTGATGATATTTGTGCCTAGAAATAGTTGTATTGGTCTTGATTAAATGTCCTTCTACAAGAAAGATATTGAAAGAACTAAAAGAACACTAGGTTTACTTGGGACTGCATGTGTGTGCATGGGTTATTTACTGTATCCTAGATAACTTACCATGGCTCTAGTCCTAAAGGAAAAAGGCTTCTCTTCCCCTGTGCATTAAGCTTTTAAAATCACTGCTCATTTAAAATGTGTATATGCATTACTAGAAGTTTTTATTTTTATTTAATAATAAATTGCAGGAATATTACAAAAATATCTAAAAATATACAATATTATGTTTAAAAATAATGCATTTGGAAATAAAATGTCTAGATTAGAATTCCAGTTTATAATCCTTAGTATAGGGATGACTTAGAAAAATACTAGAAAATCACATGCAGCTTACTTGGCTATCATAATAGAAAGCAGCATGACATGTTACAATAGTTCTTAGACTTATGTGTTCAAAATATTTGAGACAGAATGTGAGAAATGCAGATTGCTAATCCCAGATCCAGAAATTCAAATTTAAAGACCAAATTCTATGACTCTGATATAAGATGATGTTCTAACAAACACAGGGTCCAGAGACAGATTCCCTGGGTTTGAACGCTGGCTTCACCACTTAGAATATAACGGCTCTAACCTCGCATTTCCCCCAAAAGGAATTTATAATGAATATGATGTCAGCAACTGGCCACACCCAATAAAATTGTTCAGAATTAAATAAATAATATGCAAAATTGTTGAGGTTTGTATTTCAATATTTCAATAAAATGCTTTCTTTTGCTTAATATATGATGGTTTTTAAAGAGAAAGTAGTAATTCTAACCTTTCAGTGATCTTCCCACTTAAGCCATCCACAATCTCCAAAGAATTGTCCCCCTGTGCCCAATTCAAACTGAGTGATTTATGGTCCAAGTTTATTTGCAGAGGATATGCAGTGGGCACTAAGCTAATATGAGGTCTGTTGACCAAGTAAAACATGGGCAGTTTTGAAGTGAGTGCATCATCAACACGCTGGTTTATTGCGATTTCTAAGCCTCTCGTGTCATTGCAATTCCCATCACCTAGAAAGAAAAAACAAAATACACTCAGGAATTTAAGATCAAAAGGTATCAAAAACCAAAAGATAAATAACAAGAATGGGTTAGTTAACTATAAACAATCTAAAGCTCACTTCTCCTTTAATTTTCTCTATCCCACATCTATCCTCTTAGCAGCTACTTCCATATATTTTACCAAACCAACACAACATAATAACAAAATTTCCATTAAAAAGGCTCAAAAAGGAAGTAATGAAGTAATACTAGTGAACAAAAACAAAGAAATGGGGGCTCAGGATTAAGAGCACTGGCTGTTCTTCCCAGCACACACATAGTGGCTCACAACCTTTTGTAACTTCAGTACCAGAAGGTCTGGTGACCTTTGGCTTCTTCAGACACTGCAAGTCCATGGCACAGACACACATGCAGGCAAAATGCCCACATACATAAAAAACGAATTAAAAAAGCAAAGAACCAGTACTGACCCACAAAGGAATGGTACTTTTTACAGAGTTCCGCCAGAAAGCACCTGCTCATTCTGTCTTAATTTTCTGGTTTCAGCATGAAATCAGCATTGGAAGATCAAATAAGTCTTCTGACTGTTGGCAAAAGTCACTTAATTTTCTATACCTAATGTCCACACATCATAACCACTATAGGACCACAATGTTCCAATTTCAGGACACAAAGCAATTCAAAGAATATATTTTTGGTTAACATTATGAACAGTATCAAGAGCTTTGTATTCTCCTAATACTGCTGAGGAGAGTAGTATTCTCAAGAGCCACTAGCCACTCAGTCTGGCTATCAAACAACTAAAATGATGAATCCAAGTCATTGGAAAAGACTGGGATCCTGGTGGCAGCCAGAGGAAGGATAGGGATTGTTTCTCAGAAAGAGGTCTCACACTGTTTTGACAACCTGTCAGACAATCTTGCAGGAGAAACTAGAACTGGCAGTAGATGAATGAGACAGACTGCAGCAGGAATGGTATGTCATGTACGTCTTCTGTCCTTTGTTTAAACCTAAACCTCCTATCAAAGACCCTGAAAACCTTCCCAAAGCTAAAATGAAGTTTCCAATAGTTTCCTGTTCTTTGCACTCACATTCTAAGTTAACATAGGCTTGGAAGAATCACTATAAAGAATTGTAGGGTCACTGACATGACTTGTACTGAGTTTGACTCCAGAACCCACATAGTGGAAGGAGATAACCTACTCCTCTCAAGCTGCTTTCTGAACTCCACATGCACATGCATACTGTGACACATGAATACACAAACACAAATAAAAGATAATTTTAAAATTATTTTAAAAAGAATTATAACATTCTACAAGAATTAAGAGAAAGGAAATAAAGTCATTTTTAAATATTTAAATTTAATCTGTAATGCTCCATGTTATAGAATTAAAAGTGAAGTTAGAATTAAAAGTTAGAAGTTCAATTATATAAAGGAAGAAGTTTGTATAGAACTGGAGCCGCTTAACACAGTTGGTTATGGTCACACCTATACTCTACTGACTGTTTTAACACAGGCTTAGATGATGGCCTATTCAGAATAGCATTTAATAAGTGCTATATGTTAGGTAAAAAACTGCATGACATAACAACTTTCAATTAACTCTCAAGATCTTCCAAGTATCTAAATCACTCTCTTAGAATATAGTTGCTCAAGTTAGAATTGCTAAAAATGTGAGCCATTCAAACTACCTGTATCAGAATCCACTAGAGAGTCTCTAAACAGTGTCCTCTTAGCTTTATATTACAGGTTCCAAAAGGTCTAGAAAGCTTCATTTTCTTACTTATACACATAACACATTTTTAGGTTATACCAGACAGATCACTATTTTCATACAAGATCCACAGACATACTGAGAGGAAAAATCTGACGTAGTTTTCCAAAGTCATTTACTTTCCATTGTCTGTATACCCCACCACCCCAACCCCTTAACTGCTCAGTGCAAGATGGCAAATGACCAGATCTAAGTTTTCTGTTCCTATTCCAATTCACTAACCAAATATACAAAAGAATCCATGTCTAGCCTCTTATGCAATATTATATCTACAGTATGAAGTTAAATCATACAAACTTTTTAAAATACCATGTTAAAACTTAACAAAAGCTCTCATTATCAAATATGTGATTCCTAAAAATACACACAAATTTCTTAGATTCCATAACACATATTTATCAAGTACAAAGAGAATCTGCTACAGAAGATTTAGAAAAATTTAACATGTCTTGAAAAGGGACACAAATGGACTCAAACTGTGTAAGTGGTAAGAACATTAGTCAACAATGCAATCTAAACAAGTATCAAATTTCCATGGTAATTTCCATAAGTGTATGTAGTAAGCATGACTGTGAGTCTGAGTAAGCAGGCATTCTCACACACAGTTAGTGGAGAGGCACACCAGGGACTCTTTGGAATATTTTACAGAATTGCACATCTTTGACTTGCAATGTTAATTGCAGGACTTCATACTACAAATATACTTTACACGTGTAAATATTAAGTATGAAAAGGTCATTCACAATAACTAAAAGGTTAGATACAATCTAGAATCTCATTAACTGATACCTGGTTAAATAAATATGATATACTTATGTATTAAAAAGCCAAAAGGATTAATAAAGAAGTTATTTACGCCCTTCCGCCCCTGCCTGGTCCTTTGGGCTGGGGCAGACACAGAGTTGGTCTGCTCCTGTGGAGATACTGAATCCTGAGCCATCCTAGAGGAGCCACAGCACTCAGAGCAGCCAGTAAGAACTCCATCTCACTCCCTAAGCCCCAGAGATAAATCTGGGAGCCAGGGACATTCAGGACCCACCAGCTACCCAAACCCTGCCCCTCCCTGCTTGGTCCTTTGGGCTGGGGAAGACACAGAGTGGGTCTGCTCCTGTGGAGATACTGACTCCTGAGTCATCCTAGAGGAGCCACTGCACTCAGAGCAGCTGACACAGAGTTGGTCTGCTCCTGTCCTGTGGAGATACTGACTCCTGAGTCATCCTAGAGGAGCCACTGCACTCAGAGCAGCAGACACCAAGGTGGTTTGCACTTGGGAGACATCTTATCCTGAGCCATCCTAGAGGAACCACTGCACCCAGAGCAGAAGGATTTCCAGATCCAAGAGGTGGCCTGAGTCCCAGGAGTTCTTCCACCCAGGATATTAGGATCATAAGACCAGAGACATCTGGACTCTGAGGAGCTCTGCAACAAGCAAGATAACTGGAAATACAGACTCCAGTCTTACACAGTGAGGGCAGGTAACACTAGAGTTAACCAGATGGCGAAAGGCAAGCACAAGAACATAAGCAACAGAAACCAAAGTTTCTTGGTATCATCAGTACCCAGTTCTCCCAATATAGCAAGCCCTGGACACCACATCACACTGGAAAAGCAGGATTCAGAATTAAAATCACTTCTCATGATGATGATAGAGGATTATAAGAAGGACATAAGTAACTCCCTTAAAGAAATACAGGAGAGTACAAGTGAACAGGTAGAAGCCCTTAAAGAGGAATCACAGAAATCCCTTAAAGAACTGCAAGAAAACACAAAGAAGGAATTACACAAAAACATTCAGGATCTGAAAATGGAAATAGAAACAATAAAGAAAGCTGAAAGGGAGACAACAATGGAGATAGAAAACCTAAGAAAGAGATCATGAGTCATAGACGCAAGCATCACCAACCGAATACAAGAGATAGAAGAGAGAATCTCAAATGCAGAAGATACTATGGAAAACATTGACACAGTTGTCAAAGAAAATGCAAAATGCAAAAAACTCCTAACTCAAAACATCCAGGAAATCCAGGACACAATGAGAAGACCAAACCTAAGGATAATAGGTATAGATGAGAATGAAGATTCCCAACTTAAAGGGTCAATAAATATCTTCAATAAAATTATAGAGGAAAACTTCCCTAACCTAAAGAACAAGATGCCCATAAACATCCAAGAAGCCTACAGAACACCAAATAGACTAGACCAGAAAAGAAATACCTCCCGTCACATAATAATCAAAACATCAGATGCACAAAACAAAGAAAAAATACTAAAAGCAGTAAGGGAAAAAGGTCAAGTAACATATAAAGGCAGACCAATAAGAATTACACCAGACTTCTCACCAGAGACTATAAAAGCCAGAAGAGCCTGGACTGACATCATACAGACCCTAAGAGAACACAATTGCCAGCCCAGATTACTATACCCAGCAAAACTCTCAATCACTATAGATGGTGAAACCAAGATATTCCATGACAAAACCAAATTTGCACAGTATCTTCCCACAAACCCAGCAATTCAAAGGATAATTGATGGAAAACGCCAACACAAGAAGGGAAACTACAACCTAGAAAAAGCAAGGAAGTAATCTTCCAACAACCCCAAAAGAAGATAACTATACAAACATAACTTTACCTCTAATAACAAAAATAACAGGAAACCACAATAATTTTTCCTTAATATCTCTTAACATCAATGGTCTCAATTCCCCAATAAAAAGACATAGACTATCAGACTGGATACACAATCAGGACCCAGAAATTTGCTGCATACAAGAAATGCACCTCAGTGACAAAGACAGACACTACCTCAGAATAAAAGGGTAGAAAACAATTTTCCAAGCCAATGGTCCCAAGAAAGAAGCTGGAGTAGTCATTCTAATATCAAATAAAATTGACTTTCATCCAAAATTAATCAAAAAAGATAAGGAAGGACACTTCATACTCATCAAAGGAAAAATCTACCAAGGTGAACTCTCAATTCTGAACATCTATGCTCCAAATGCAAGGGCATCTACATAAATAAAAGAAACTTTACTAAAGCTCAAAGCACACATTGCACCTCACCCAATAATAGTGGGGGATTTCAACACCCCGACTCTCAGCAATGGACAGACCATGGAAATGGAAACTAAACCAAGACACTTTGAAATTAACAGAAGTTATGAACCAAATGGACTTAACAGATATCTGTAGAACATTTCACCCTAAAACGAAAGAATATACCTTTTTCTCAGCACCTCATGGTACCTTCTCCAAAATAGATCATATAATTGGTCAGAAAACAGGTCTCTACAGATACAAAAAGATTGAGATAATCCCTTGCATCTTATCAGATCACCACAGAATAAGACTTGTCTTTAATAATGACAAAACCAATGGAAAACCCACATGCATATGGAAACTGAACAACTCTCTACTCAATGATGACTTGGTCAAGGGAAATAAAGAAACAAATTAAAGACTTTTTAGAATTCAATGAAAATGAGGACACATCATACAAAACTTTTGGGACTCCATGAAGGCAGTGCTAAGAGGAAAACTCATAGCTCTAAGTGCCTACAAAAAGAAACTGGAGAGAGCACACACTAACAACTTGACTGCACAACTAAAAGCTCTAGAACAAAAAGAAGCAAATACACCCAGGAGGGGTAGAAGGCAGGAAATAATCAAACTCATGGCTGAAATCAACCAAATTGAAACAGAAAGAACAATACAAAATATCAACAAAACCAGGAGCTGGTTCTTTGAGAAAATCAACAAGATAGATAAACCCTTAGCCAGATTGACCAGAGGGCACAGAGACAGTATTCAAATTAATAAAATCAGAACTTAAAAGGGAGACATAACAACAGAAACTGAAGAAATTCAAAAAATCATCAGATCCTACTACAAAGGCCTATACTCAACAAAACTGGAAAATCTGAATGAAATGGACAACTTCATAGACAGATACCAAGTACCAAAGTTAATCAGGAGCAGATAAACCATATAAACAGTCCCATAACCCCTAAGGAAATAGCAGCAGTCAATAAAAGTCTCCCCACTAAAAAAAGCCCAGGACCAGATGGTTTTAGTGCTGAATTCTATCAGACCTTCAAGGAAGACCTAATACCAATTCTCTTCAAACTATTCCACAAAATACAAACAGAAGGAACACTACCCAATTCGTTCTATGAAGCTACAATTACACTCATATCCAAACCCCACAAAGACCCAACAAAGAAAGAGAACTTCAGACCAACCTCCCTTATGAACATAGATGCAAAAATACTCAATAAAATTCTAGCAAACTGAATCCAAGAACACATCAAAACAATCATCCATCATGATCAAGTAGGTTTTATCCCAGGAATGCAGAGATGGTTCAATACTCGGAAATCCATCAATGTAATCCACTATATAAACAAACTCAAAGAAAAAACCACATGATCATCTCACTAGATGCTGAGAAAGCATTTGACAAAATTCAACATCCCTTCATGATAAAAGTCTTGGAAAGATCAGGAATTCAAGGCCCATACCTAAACATAGTAAAAGCAATTTACAGCAAACCAGTAGCCAACATCAAACTAAATGGAGAGAAACTTGAAGCAATCCCACTAAGATCAGGGATTAGACAAGGATCCCCACTCTCCCCCTACCTATTCAATATAGTACTGGAAGTCCTAGCCAGAGCAATTAGACAACAAAAAGAAGTCAAAGGGATACAAATAGGAAAGGAAGAAGTCAAAATATCACTATTTGCAGATGATATGATAGTATACTTGAGTGACCCCAAAACTTCCACCAGAGAACTCCTAAACCTGATAAACAACTTCAGCAAGGTGGCTGGTTATAAAATCAACTCAAACAAATCAGTAGCCTTCCTCTACAAGAAAGATAAACAGACTGAAAAAGAAATTAGGGAAATGACACCCTTCACAATAGTCACAAATAATATGAAATACCTTGGTGTGAATCTAACCAAGCAAGTGAAAGACCTGTACGACAAGAGCTTCAAGTCCCTGAAGAAAGAAATCGAAGCAGATCTCAGAAGATGGAAAGATCTCCCATGCTCATGGATTGGCAGGATTAATATAATAAAAATGTCCATCTTGCCAAAAAGCAATCTACAGATTCAATGCAATCCCCGTTAAAATCCCAACTCAATTCTTCACAGAGTTAGAAAAGGAAATTCTCAAATTCATTTGGAATAACAAAAAACCCAGGATAGCGAAAACTATTCTCAACAATGAAAGAACTTCTGGAGGAATCACCATCCCTGACCTCAAGCTGTACTACAGAGCAATAGTGATAAAAACTACCTGGTATTGGTACAGAGACAGGCAGGAAGATCAATGGAATAGAATTGAAGACCCAGAAATAAACCCACACTCCTATGGTCACTTGATCTTTGACAAAGAAGCAAAAACTGTCCAGTGGAAATGGACAGCATTTTCAACAAATGGTGCTGGTTCAACTGGAGGACAACATGTAGAAGAATGAAAATTGATCCATTCTTATCTCCTTGTACAAAGCTCAAGTCTAAGTGGATAAAGGACCTCCACATAAAACCAGATACACCGAAACTAATAGAAGAGAAGGTGGGGAAGAGCCTCGAATACTTGAGCACAGGGGAAAAGTTCCTGAACAGAACACCAATGGCATATGCTCTAAGATCAAGAATTGACAAATGGGACTTCATAAAATTGCAAAGTTTCTGTAAGACAAAGGACACTGTCAATAGGACAAAACGACAACCAACAAATTGGGAAAAGATCTTTACCAATCCTACATCTGATAGAGGGCTAATATCCAATATACATGAAGAACTCAAGAAATTAGACTCCAGACAACCAAATAACCCTATTAAAAAATGGGATATAGAGCTTAACAAAGAATTTTCAACTTATGAAACTCGAATGGCTGAGAAGCACCTAAAGAAATGTTCAGTATTCTTAAGTCGTCAGGGAAATGCAAATCAAAAGAACCCTGAGACTCCACCTCACACCAGTCAGAATGGCTAAGATTAAAAACTCAGGTGATAGTAGATGCTGGTGAGGGTGTGGAGAAAGAGGAACACTCCTCCATTGTTGGTGGGACTGCAAGATGGTACAACCACTTTGGAAATCAGTGTGGCAGTTCCTCAGAAAATTGGACATAGCATTACCTGAGGATCCAGCTATACCACTCCTAGGCATATACCCAGAAGATGCTCGAACATATAACAAGGACATATGCTCAACTATGTTCATAGCAGCCTTATTTATACTAGCCAGGAGCTGGAAAGAACCCAGATGTCCTTCAACTGAGGAATGGATTCAAAAAATGTGGTATATTTACACAATGGATTATTAGTCAGCTATTAAAAACAATGAATTCGAGAGTTTCCTAGGTAAATGGATGGAACTAGAAATTATCATCCTGAGTGAAGTAAGCCAATAACAAAAGAACACACATGGTATTCACTCACTGATTATCGGATATTAGCCCAGAACCTTGAAATGCCCAAGATGCAACTCACAGGCCACATGAAGCTCATGAAGAAGGAAGACCAAGTGGGGGTGATTCGGTCCCCCCTTAGAAGGAAAATACTCAAGGGAGCAAATATGGAAACAAAGTGAGGGACAGAAACTGAAGGAGGGGCCGTCTGAAGATCATTCCACCTGAGTATCCATCCCATGTGCAGTCACCAAAGGTAGATGCTGATATGGAAGTCAAGAAGTGCATGCTGATAAGAGCCTGATATAGATGTCTCCTCAGAGGTCTGCAAGAGTCTGACAGATTCAGAGGCAGATGCTCACAACTAGCCATTGAACTGATCATGGGGTTCCCAATGGAGGAGTTAGAGTGAAGACTGAAGGAGCTGAAAGGGTTTGTGGCCCATGAGGAGAGCAACAATACCAACCAACCACAGCTCCCAGGGTCTAAACCACCAGCCTGGGAGCACTTAGGGAAGGAGCCATGGCTTCAGCTGTATATGTAAGAGCGGAGGGCCCTGCTGGGCATATGTGGAAGAAGAGATCCTTGACATCATGAAGGCTGGACACCCCAGGGGGTGGAAATTTGAGGAGGGGGAGGTGGAAGTGGGGGGTAGGTATGGGTTACATCCGCAGAGAAGAAGGAGGAAGGGTGAGGGGATAGGGGGTTCCTGGGTGGGTGGGGGATGGGGTAAGGGGACAACATATAAAATGTAAATAAAACATCCAATTAAAAAAAAGAAGTTATTTACATATACATATGTAAATCTTTCCTAGATCCCTTTTTAAATAAGAAAAGCAGATGGAGAAAAGTATAAATTGGGTGTTTCTGTTGATATCTGTATATCTAAAGTATAAAAAAAGAATATGTACACTGATTTCAATAAAGTACAACTCAATTATCCATAGAAGAAAAAATAAAAAACTAACAACAGTATATCCTTTCACAGAAGTAAAATGGGTGCCTAGGGACTGTGGTAGTAGAGAGACTTTTTCCTAAGTCTTTTAAATTACGAATCAAGTTAATATATTTCCTCTACATTTAAAATAAAGCTAAAATTAACAAAACAAATGATAACCATTTTCTGCTTTACAATATGCATTATGAAGTTGAACACATACATATGAAAAAGCTGGGCATGGTGTCAAATGTCTGTGATCTTAGCATTTGAGAAGCAGAAGCAGGAACATCAGGAGTTCAAGGCTAGTCTCAGTTACAAAGTGGGTTTGAAGTAAGCGTAGTTTTCATAAGACCCTGCCTCAAACAAACAAAAAAAGAAATCAGACAGATCTCAACTAAGCAACGTCTCTAAAGGTCTCAGAAAAACAAAAACAAGCCAAATCCAAAAGCAATAGACAGAAAGAAATCCTAAATAAATGACATGAAATAAAAAATACAAAGATTCAATATAAGAATCAAGACAAAGAGTAGGTTATTTGAAAATACAAACTAGATTAATAAACTCTTCACCAAAGTAATCAAAATACTCAAATTACCGTAATTAAGAGATGCAACCTAAACTCATTAGGGAACACTCTGAAAACCTAGATTCCTAAGTTCTGGGACCAGCCGTCTTCTGTAACCAGGCACACATATGGCGAGGCCTGGGACACCAACCCATCCACAGAACCTGCAGCCTGCAGTTTGTCCTGCCTGCAGAGACTATATCCAACAACTTATGGGAAAAGATACAGAGTATAGTAGAAAAACATTAAGTAGATCTCGGAGAGTCTACTCCAAGTCTACTCCAGCCTAGTCCCTTCGAGACTACTCTGGGGTGGGGGGAGGGATTGGAGGAGCCATAGAGGTCAGGGACACCATAAGAATATGGCCCTCAGAATCAAATGACTGGGACTTATGGGGCTCATAGAGCTCAGAGAACCTGTAGGGGTCTGACCTAGGTCCTCTACATATACATCATGTTTCTGTAGCTTGGTGCTCTTCTGGGAATAATAAATTTGGGTGGGGACTGTCTCTGACTCTCTTGCCTACTTGTGGGACTCTTTTCTTCCTATTGCCTTGTGCAGCCTGATGTGACGGTATGTGCCTGGTCTACTGCAGCTTGTTATTTAGTTGATGTCCTTAGGAGGACTGTTCTCTTCTGAGGAGATAGATGAAGATGGGGGTGGATTTGGAGGATAGGGGAGAGAAGAGATTAGCAGGGAGAGGCTAAAGGGGAAACTACAGTCAACATGTAATATACAAAGAAGAATAAATTTAAAAGTAAAAAATTTAAAAATACTCAACGTTTTTACACAAAAATTCCCCTGAAACATCCAAGCGATAAATGAGCAGATAAACTAAATAATTCTCAAAAGGAACATAAATGGCCAATAAATACATAAAATGTTAAACATCCTTAGCCCTCAGCAAAGTGCAAACCAAATCAGGCTGAGATGAGATTCCATCTGACCCCAGTCAGGTTGACTATCATCAAGGAAACAAATGATAGCACATACTGGTGAGGATGTTGAGAAAGAGAAAAACACAAAATAAATTGCTGGCAGGAATGTGGCCACTATGAAAGTCAGAATGGAGGCTACTGAGAAAATAAACAAACAAACAAAAATAAAAAACAAAACAAAACAAAACCCCCTAAAACTGCAATCACCATATGATCTAGCTGTAACATCCCTAGGTATACACCCAAAGAAATCTAAGTGTCCCAGACTTAAGTTCACATCCACATGTTTACGAGAGCAGTGAGCACAACAGCCAAGACATGTAACTTGCCTAATGCCTTTCAACAGATGAATGGGAAAAGGAAATTCAGTATACAAACACAATGTGGTTTTAGTAATGTCTTCTCATATGATGAATCTCAATTTTTATATACATATGTATATGTACATGCATATAGTTAAACACACAAAACCACACACACCATGAAAGCCAACAGAGACCAGTGGAGGGGAAAGGAGAAAAAAGGGAATGCAGTTAGTGACTAACAGGACATGAATATGAGCACAATACAATGATATATGTGCATGTGAATGCCAGGATTCCCATTATTATGTGTGCTAAATGATAACACATAAAAGAAAAAACCTACAGAAAGAAGTATAATGGCATGTATACATGATAATGCCATAACAAATCCCATTACTTTGCATGCTAACTTAAAAGAAAATTCCCTAACTGTTTTTCAATGAGATAGTATCCAGAAAGCCATTCAAATATAAATCTAAAATTCAACAGCATCTTCTAAGAAACGAATAACCTGTCAGTTGTGTTCCAGTTAATCAGACTCATTTGACCAATTAAAAGGATCAGCATAATAAATTTAAATTATGTAAGAATAAGAAGGGGGAAATGGGCATTTAATTTCTTAGAGAAGATAAGACACAGCATAAGCTTTTAGATTTAGGAGGTTCAAAAAATATCTTTTCCATAAATTCATGAGGTTCAGTATCAACTAAATAAAGCTGTAATTTTAAGACAGAATAAGAATAAGTGTTTAGTATGTTAATTCTTGGCCTCCTGTAAGATTATATAAGTCATATAATAAGTGTGATTTCTAGATATAACAAAACAAATAGCTCAACAAAGAAATGATACGTAGTGAGAGTTTTCGTTTTAACCCCAAGTGTGGGATAAGAGGCTATTTCACAGATTATGGTTTACTTCATGCACTAGCAGGGTCATCATTTTTTTTTTTTTTTTTTTTTTTTTTTTTTTTGCCAGCTGCAGATAGTTTAATCTGGGAACTTGAAGAGGACTCTAAGAGAGCCCTGAGAGGGCCTGTGGTAGCCACTGCCCCTACTGCTGCTGCTGGTCCCTGCTGTTTTGTTTGCTGTTGCACTTGCTATTGCTGAATTGATGTTTTGTTGGACTGCTAGAGATTCTGATGATGAAGACTGGTCTTCCCCCAAGGAACTCAATTCCCCTAATCAGCAGGAAGTAGGATATAGAGGTCTATACCTCCTTTCCCCCCTCTAACCTTTGTCTCCTACCTAGCGTTGGACAGTTGGAAGGGAATAGGGTGGAATAAGTGTTGGAAGGGAGGTAGAGGTACAAGAACCTAATAAAATAGTAAAAAAAATACATCAACAATAATGTATGCTTTTTACTTTAAGTCTCATGTATACAAAAGCTGGTTATATACTAGTAAGTCAAGTGTGTTTTCCCCCTACTAAACATACCCAAATGTGCTGAAACTCACCAACAAGTATACTGCTGATATAAACTGGCTGTATAAAGTGACTCAGCAAGGCTCCCTGTACACCAAGCACCTCCCATCTTGTCAGCTTGTCACTTGAGGACATACTGTTTACTCTATTAACCCCGTCTGCAGAACAGTAAACAGTAAGATAAATTTTGCCTTCAACAGCCACATGGAGACTCAGCTCTTCATTGGCTTCAAACGCAGAAATAGAATGTGGATTAAGGCGTCTAGAGAGAGAAAAAAGTTTTCTTTAAGAAAAATAAAATTGTTAAAAGTAAAATGTGCATTCTCTCAAGAATTGTTCTCTACCAGATTTAATTTGCCAGTTCACACTTAATTCCAATAACATGAGAAGATGTAAAGACAAAGAAAAAAGTAGAAATAGATTCATTATCCCAAAAAGTAATGCATAACAAATTACCAACACACTAAGCTGCCGCACAGTTTTCCTATTATCAGCATTTTTATGGCCATTAGTATAGAATGGTAAGGTCTAGGTAGTACATGCTGTTAACTCCAGCACTTGGGAAACAGGCAGACAGACTTCCATGAGTTCAAGACAAGTCTTGTCTACATAGCAAGTTCAACATCAGCTAGGGGTATAGAGTAAGATGCTATCTCAACTCCCTTACCCCTGCCAAAAAAGTTTAGGATCAGCCTTGGCTATATAATGAGTTTCTGATGGTTTGGATATATTTGGCCCATGAGAAGTGGCACTATTAGGAGGTGTGGCCTTGTTGGGGGAAGTATGTCACTGTATAGGTAGACTTTAAGGTCTCCTAATACTCAAGCTCTGCCCAGTGTGGAAAGAGTTTCTTCCTGTCTGCCTCTGGATCAAGATGTAGAACTCTTGGTTCTTTCAGCACCATGTCTGCCTGCATACTGTCTTGCTTCCTACCATGATGTTAATGGACTAAACCTCTGAAACTGTAAAACAGCCCTAATTCAATGTTTTCTTTATAAGACACCATGGTCATGATGTCTCTTCACAGCAATAAAACCCTAACTAAGAGTTCAAGCCTAGTCTGGGCTACATAAGACCCTATGTCAAAAAACTAATGATAATAACAACAAAAATTTTTGTTCTTGTAGTTTGAGAAATAGGTTCTTCTATATAAAAAGTTTTAAAAATACAAAATGATGAAATGGAAAAAAATACAAAATTCACCTATGGTAAAATGTTAATAAAATCTAAGGTTATTTTTCTTGAATTTAATCTATGCATGGACCTTATTTTCAAAAAAATTCCTAGAATTTTTACTAAGCTATTGCCCATGGTTACTTCTAGACGGTTAGACTGGGATGGACTTTTCTTTTTTTTCACTGTCCTTATGTATACTATTCAAAGTTTACCGTACTTGATAATATGTACTCATTAAGACAATGGCATTTGACCCTACCCAAGTTTACAATCTCTTGTATTTGAATATGAATATTGCTTAGATCCAAAATTTCCTAAAGCTTTTGAAATCTTCAAGGCAGGTTTTTCAATACAATAGAAAAGAAAGTGGTAAAGCACAAGTCTGTTTTGAAAGTGGTCATAGATCAGAGTGAATGGAAAGGAGGTGGAGCTGGCGGTGGTGGTGGGTTTGTTGTGCCCTGAAGCAGAAAGATAACACCTCAAGGCTACAGAGAATATGGACACACAAGGGCTTACTCGTTTTGTTTGAGAAAGGGATTCAGAACATGTGTACAGTGATCCTCCTATTGTCTTTTAAGAACAACTTCCATAATACTTACAACTGTGACTTAATCTGGGCTGATCCTTTAGGCAACTGGTTCATATACAGGTAAAGATTGATGTTCTGTTTCAGAGTAAGTAGATTAGAAGCTGGTTCTGTACAAAAGATTGACTTTTCCATCATAGCAGGATTTTTGCTATAGAAGAGCAGAAGCTGTCTATAAAAGTACCTAAAATAAACATTGTAACTCTGTTAAGTAATAAAACTTATTATAGATGTATCTTAATGAGTATCATGACCAAATGAAACATGAGCAATATCTGTATGTCAACAGTTTTGATATTAATAAGGTTATAACTTTAGTGAAAAATTAAGCCCCTCAAGAAGCCCTCATATGGGATGCCCTGTAACTCATATTAAAGCATTGTTGCTTCGTTACTATCCTGTATTGCACATCGGAGTCTCTATCATATCTTGCAAAGGACCTATTTCTCCAGGTTCCTTCTCTCTTTCTGAGATAGTTCTGAAAGTCAACCGGTTGCCCTTTATCCTATCAAATTAAGTTACTCCTATTTTACTACCATCACCATTACCAACATTGCTTCTTAATGCTGTTAAAGAAAAATCCAAGAGCACAGATACAGCACAGCGAATGTTAGGGGTTGTACAATGCCAAGCATGAGAGAAACTTCATATTTTAGAGGCAGCATTAAGAAAGTCAGATAATTCCATCAGCATCAGGGAAAAATAGACAAGAATGAGTTAACTCCTATGGGCTTCCACAATAATGGGTGTGTATGTGTGTGTGTCTGTCTGTCTGTGTGTGTGGGCTGTATGTACATAAGGTGTGGGAGCTGTATGTTCATAAGTGTGCATGACAGTGTACATACAAAGGCTAGAATAGGATGATATGTGCTTTCCCCAACTGTTCTCCCCTTATTGTCCTGAGAAAGGCAGTTTGGCTTGCAGTCTGGGCTAGGTTAGCTGGCCACTGAGCTCTCAGGATCTGGCTGTCTCTATTCCCTAAGGATAGGGACCAAGCAGCTATTGTCCAGCTTTGTATTTGAGTTCTGGGGATGCGTAAGCAGGTCCTCATGTTCGCAGAGCAAACACACTTGTCCATCTTCCCAGCACTCTAATAACTTTGAAGATTATATAATTCTTTCCTTAATAGAGATATCTACTTGCATTTTTTTCAGGTAAAATAGATCTATCTACATTTTGTTTTAAAATATTCCAGCAAAGAAAAGAGCAACAGTGAGAACACAGAAATTAAACAAGAACAGCAGAATGCTGACAACTGCTCAAGCTGAAACTCAAGCTCCAATTCGGTTTGATATTTGCTATAATGGAAATACGTAAGAAGTTTAATGCTTTAAGAGAATCAAAAGTTGGTGTATATTATGGGACGTAACACTCAATTCCCACTCTTCATGTTTTTATATACAGAAACATTCTTGGCCTTTTTGAACCTCCTGCTACTTCTTCCTCTTGTGAAGAGCAGAATGGTTGATCAGTTTGGGGAAAAAAAAGAAGACTCTGACTTAAGCCCCTTTCTCTCTCTTTTGATCTATTAGTCAAGAGCAGTGATCTCAATCTTCCTGATGCTGTGACCCTTTAATAGACTTTCCCATGTTGTGAGGACTCCAACCATAAAATTATTTTGTTGCTACTTTCTAACTGTAATTTTGCTAGTTATGAATTGTAATGCAAATTCCAGGATATCTGATACATGGCTCCTGTTGAATAATCATTTAACCCCAAATGGGTCACAAAGCAAAGGCTACATCGTTAATACTCTGCTGAATAATAGTAGAGTACTGGAGGAATTTATAACTGAAAACCTGTGCTTTTCTCATGCTATCTTTGGATACGTATATTTAATTTAGATGTGAAATAAGATCAAGTTTACTTTGTGTTAACATGTTACACTTTCCAATAACTTTAATCATTCAAAAATAATATTTCTAACTTTAAAATATCTTGCAGTGCTCTTTTAAAAAAGATTTATTTCTGGGTGAGGTAATTCAGACTCAAAAGGACATGCATGATATGTACTCACTAATAAGTGGATATCTGCCAATAAAAAAGTACAGAATACCCAGGATACAATACTTGGAACTTAAGAAGGTTAACAAGCTGAAGGGCCCAAGTAAGGATGCCTCAATCCCACTAAGTAGCAAGAAGAAAGCAGTTGGGGGGTGGGGGTGGGGGCTGAGTGGAAGTGGAAAAGGGGGAGGGGAAAAGGGGACGATCAGATATTGGGGCCAGCAGAAAGAATGGGAACAGGAGATCCCGGGAGGTAGGAGTTGGGGGAACCCTCTAGAATGTACCAGAGACCTGGGAGGTGAGAGGCTCCCAGGGGAGACCTTAGATGAAATGCTCTACAATGGGGAGAGAAAACTTGTACAGTCCATCTCCAGTAGAAAGACAGGGCATTGTCCCACACTCAAAAACTCTGACCCAGAATTGTTCCTGTCTAAAAGAACTGCAGGGACAAAAATGGGAAAGAGTCTGAGGGAAAGGAGGTCCAGTGACAGGCCTGGATTGGGATCCATCTCAAGGGGAGGCTCCAAGGCCTGACACTATTACTAATGCTATAGTGTGATTACAGTCAGGAGCCTAGTATGGCCGCCCTCTGAGAGGCCCAACAAGCAGATGAAAGAGTCAGATGTATATACTTGTAGCCAACCAAAACAGAAGCCAGGGACCCCTGTGGTTGAATTAGGGAAAAGCTGGAAGAAGCTGAGGAGGAGGGCAACCCCATAGGAAAACCAGCAGTCTCAACTAACCTAGACCCTTGAGAGCTCTCAGACACTGAGCCACCAACCAGACAGCATACACCAGCTGAGATGAGGCCCCCGACACATATACAGCAGAGGACTGTTTGGTCTGGCCCAGTGAGAAAAGATGCACCTAGCCCTTGAGAGACTTGGGGCCCCAGGGAGTACAGAGGTCTGGTGGAATGGGGGTTGGAGGGAGTTGGGGACATCCTCTTGAGATGGGGAGGAGGTATGGGATGAGGAACAGTCAGAGGGCAGACAGGGAGGGAGATAATGACTGGACTGTAAAGAGATTAAAGAATTTAAAAAATATTTATTATGTAATTCTGCCTGCATATATGCCTGCATGCGAGAAGAGGGCGGCACATCTCACTATAGATGGTTGTGCGCCTCCATGTGGTTGCTGGGAATTGAACTCAGGACCTCTAGAAGAGCAGTCAGTGCTCTCAACTTTGGAGTCATTCTCACCAGCTAATCTTGTAGTGATCTTAAAACTTAGTTCTCAAGGAAGTCACCAAAACCTACACAAGACACTGTAATTACCATGGTGATGTTACCATAGCATAAAAATATATGACTTGGATTAGAGGTTAATACTCTTTGCTCTGTTATAAGTAAAGTTCCACTTGAAAACAGGGAAATTCCTATGTAGTTACTTTGGTCTGAGAACATTGCTACTGATGGCATTAACACACCCTTTACCCTTCCTTTACCTTACCTAAGGAGAGACCTTCTTGCTGTGACGACTGCATGAGTATCATGCAGCACCCTTCCATTTGGCTTGATGCATTGGCTGTAGTTGTATTCACCTGTGCCTATAGCCACAACTTCATGATGTCCAGCTGAAACAGCAGCAAGTAGTTAGTTAACCTCCCTCTTTCTATGTTCAAGTTACCCAACTTTATCCTCATTTTAAAAATAATTTATTTTTACTTATGTGATGTATGCATATATCTGTGTTTATGTTGTGAAATGTGTACAGAATTGATAACAATGATAAGTCCCTCAGTACACTACTGACAGGGCCTGTTTACATGAATGGAATGCCAAACCCAGAAGATATTCTTTCTCCTCATTTAGTATAGCATTTATCAAACAAAATTTGCTTTTGCTTTTTCTCCTTTGGTCCCCTTGTCTACCTTACAGCCTTCCACCTCAGCAGGCTCCTGTATGCTTTTCTATCACACGATCCTTTCAGCCCTATTCACCTCCCTTAATACTAACTCTTGTTTCCTACCTAGCTTCACCGCCTATAGTCACTCCACTTATTTACACACATGCCAACACTAAAAATTAAAATCTGCATAAGAGAGAGAATGTGATCTTCTTTTTGGGCCTGTGTAAAATCACTTAGTAAGTACTTCCCAGATCTGTCCATTTTCTAGCTAGCTTCTTACAGCCCAACTAAAATGCTAAGGAAAGGAAGCAAAGTAATGCAGTGTAGAAATCCATGTGCATTACTGCAGGAATGTCGGCTTGGCCTCTCTCAGATTTTACTAGCCCACATACACACTTGTATTTCCTAAAACATTTTAATTCTCTCTCATAGGCTTCATACAACTTCATGGCACTTTCCAGAATTTCAGTGAGCATGGGATTCACTCACTATTCTACTATATAAACTTGAAGTGATGATTTTTATTGATACTAGTATATTGTTAATACCTACATATTATCAATTTAAATAGAAAAATAGATTTTTCTATTTCTGTTCATGTTCCCAGTTCTTACACAGAAATTCCAGTGCAACAGCCTCAACTGTGATTATCTCATATCTAAATATCTTTTGCATTATCAATCTTATTAAATCTATTTTCTGACTGGATTTTAAGCCACATCGTAGTTGAATAGTATATCTTAGCAATTTAAACATATTTTATTTTACTTCTGTATATATACTACCATGTATTATAAATAAATTCATCTCCTTGTTGCCCCAATAAGTATTTTCCACCATATTTGTTCCTCATGCCTTCCTCTGTCTAAAAATATTTTCTCTCCTTTTCAGGGAAACCACTAGCATTTAAAGTTTTAGCTTAAGTCTCGCCTGATGCAGAAGGTTTTCATTCAGTGATCTATGAATTCTCATAACTTGTTTTTTGAAACAGGGTCTAATTATGTAATTCCAGGCTGATCCTTACGTTATGATCCCTCTGACTCATACTTCTGAGTTCTACAAGTACAAAAGAGTGTGCCAACACGTCCACATTCTCACATGTTCGCATGGTTAAAAGCAGTTTTTCATTATTTATCATTTTAGACATATATATTTATATATACACACATATATAAGATATATAAGAGATATATGAAATATCTTATAAATATGATATATATATGCATGCATATATATATATATGATATATATATATATTCTCTTCCCACCTGGAACATAAAAATTTCTTAAGAATCTATCAAATATCTAAAATTGTTTTATCAACATCTCTAATACAAAATTCAAACTCTAAACATTAAAAGACAAGATAAAGTTAAAATATAACTAGTACATCAAAATGTCCACAGGAACATACTCTTTCACATTTTGATATTTTCTTATTTGAAAATAAAGACAACTTTTATTGCTCTCTCTTTGGTGTGTGTTATAATGAGGGTTGATGTGAAGAAGGCATTGTTTCTGGTGGGGAAAGGTTTAAATTTTAGGCCTTTCACTATTCTGAATCTCTCTGTTGGCTCCTGGTCAGTTCATTTTGTTTCTACCTTTGGGAAGCTTTGTATTTAACGACTCACCTATCAGAAAAGATCCCTTCAAAGCAATGAAAAATCACTGTCTACAGAAACAGAACATAAAATATTATACAGTACAGTTCAAATCATTAAGGTATTACTTTTTCTGTAGAGTAACATATACCAAATATATGGACCTACCTCTTTCAATAATGAAAGCAGCCAATGAACTGCTACATTTCAGATATTGTGAATGATTTGAAATTAGTTGACCAAATGTTTCTTTAACAAGCTGTGAAATCTTGGCATACTGGACTTGTCTCCCTTCTAAGAAAAATAAAAAGCAGGATGAATTTGAAGAGGGTTGTTATTTTTCGATGAGATGTGTCACTTTGCAGTTACATTAGTTAGTGATTTATATTATAATTTATATTATATTATATTATATTATATTATATTATATTATATTATATT
>NW_021604564.1:21079026-21184063 GCF_004785775.1 Grammomys surdaster | reverse complement strand
TTATATTATATTATATTATATTATATTATATTATATTATATTATATTATATGTAGACAAATTTCCACTTTTGTTATGGTTATATTCTGTTGTGAAAGAATACAAATTACAGAGCTCTGTGAGTAACTTCTTATGAATGAGATGTCTGTACCAACATTATTATCTGAACACCATTGTTTATGTTTGCAGAACTCAGTCAGATATGATTCTCAAACTCATTTGAGATATAGGGCAAATTTTTTTGCTGTACAGTACTGTTTATTCTACACACTGCAACATACCACTGAACGGTAATAATCCTTCCCAACCTGTGACAATCAAAACATCATCATAGTCATCATGACATAAAATATGTAGAATTTGCCCCCAATGAGATCCAGTGCAAACCAAAGGCATTTGAACTCCTGATATAGTTTCCCCATATTCCCACATAAAACTTCTTGACCTTGGAAGATGATTCAAATAATTTTAAGTAAGCAGAATCACTAGTAAAATAGTGCACATAACTAAGAATATACATCAGAGTTACACAGGAAGCCTTATTTATTTTTTAACATAATGTAGCTTAAAATTACAAGGTAGAAAGGTCTGTTATTTTGTTCATTTACAACTGTGCATTGCTAATGAAAGGTCACTGTTGTGAGTGGGTAAGAAACTGCAAAGGTCACCTAATGCAGTATTTCCCAAAGTTGGTTGTACAGCACTGCTTTTCTGTTTGTTTTTTTTAAGACATTATCTCACTGTATAAGCCAGGCTGGCCTTCACTCATGATCCTCTGAGGTCATTGGCTTCCTGAGCTCTGGGGTTACATAAATTTGCCAACATGCTTAACCCGCTGAAAAAGGTTCTTGATGTTCCATGGTAGGTGCTAATGGTTTATTAAGTGGTTCATAGTTCATTTAATATTGTCAAGGAAAAAGCTAAAATGGTTTTGCATTCATGCAATGATATGCATGACTAAATGTATAAATGTATGACTAAATGTTTTAATAAATTTCTTAAATAATCATCATTTTCTAAAGGCCCACAAACACATTAGCAATGTCAGTATTCTGCTAGATGGATGTAACTTAAGTCTGTTGTTCTGTTCTTGCTTAATTGAACTTATATTCTTATTTGTTCATATTATTGACACTATATACTTATAACAGACCAGTTGAGTTAAAATTCAAAAAAAGATAAAGAATAAAAGGATAGTCACAAAATTAGAAAACTAAACTTTAAGTTAAGCTGAGTGAACAAGTGTCTCATTTATCACCCAGAATTCATGATTCAAAAAAAGAAGCTTCCATCATAAACATTTTTAGTTAATCCTTTTTTTCATAGAAATGAGATATAGATTCACAGGTTTCCTTCTCCAGATGCAGAACCACCACCACCAATTCCCTACAGGTATTTGGAGACACAGTCTATAAATATAAACATACATCACTTAAACATAAACAAACCCATGCTAAAGCCCACTCTTTGTATTTACTTAGTCTTGAACACTCAAGGTTGCTATTAATGGTTTTTCATTCTCTTTAATGGTTCCTGGAATGAATATACTATATATGGTTTGCAATTACTTTGTGTCTTATTTTATGATATAAAAAGTACACTAAGTTAGGCAGTGGTGGTTTTAATAAGCACTCAGGAAGCAGAGGCAGGCAGATCTCTCTGTGAATTTGAGACCAGTCTGGTCTATAGGAAAGCCAGGCCTGCCTTGAAAAGGAAAAAAAAAAGACACTGAATACACTGAAATTGGACCAACAGAATGTGGCAAGAAAATGTTTTGTTTCATATTAAAAATATCATAAAGAACATTTGAGACTCATCACTGTGACAATATGAGACTATAGCTCAGTGGTAAAGTGCTTAAAATGTGTTTTAGGTTCAATCCTGAACACCACAAAAGATAAACAAAACAATATGCTAAAATAACTCTTCAACTTAATTTAAAGATTTATTTTTATTTATGTGTATGTAGGTGTTTTCCTGTGTGCATGTTCATCTGTGTGTGCGTGTGCATGTACCCATGGGGACTAGAAGAGAATGTCAGATCCCCTGGGACTGGAATTACAGGCAGTTGAGAGCCACCTGATGAAGGTGCTGCAAACCCAAATCTCCCACTACAAGAGCAGAAGGGGCTGTTTACTGCTGAGACATCTCTCCATTCCCCCTTGATCTTAATGTTGAAAGAAATATTTCAGATCAAATCAAATCAAATAGTTACTAAACATACCTCTCAGCATATGAGTGAAAAATGAACAAGTGCAATATTGCTTTTCCTATGTATAGGCACCAGTTATTGAGGAGATAAAACAGTTTCACAAAGTAGTGGACGTAATGAGATGAGACCATTGACACACATAATACCTGTCCACAGTTTCTTTTGAAGCTATTTATCATGCATATGTGTAAGTGTGTGTGTAGGTGTGTGGGGGGGTGTATATATGAGCGCAGGTGCCCGTAGGAAGCAGAGATGTCAAATCCTCCTGGAGCTGGAGTTACAGGCAGTTGTGAGTGGCCTGCTCTGAGGGCCCGGAACTGAATGGAGGTCCTCTACAGGAGCAATAGGAGATCTTGACTACTGACCCACCTCTCTAGGCTTATTATACCACTTCTTTGACTACAAGTTGCTAATTTCAAGTGAAATCCATTGTCATGAATAACCTGAATCTATTTTCAGAGACAACTTAGTACTATTCTCATGCAGATGTAGTCCACTAAAATATACTGCAAAGTAGATATACTGTAAACTATTGACCACCTGATAGCCGGCCCAACATGAAGTACTCAGTAAATTCTTTGTGGGTCACAAATATTTTTATTTTTCAAAAGCTTTAACATTCTATTCCTAGTTTAACCTCATACATTTGTTTGCTCACCTTTTTCTGACATTTGGCTCCAAAACTCAACTTCCCAAACTGGACTTATAACTTTTACATTATTTTTTAAACTGTATCCTCTCTGATTCATAGACTATAACCTATTTTCCTGGTCTAATGTGATCTAGATTTTTGTTTGAATCTATCCCCTTGGCCACTACAAACATCTACAGAGGCTGATAGGAACAGTAAAACCTCTTCCAACATTATGCAATCACCCATGTAGACTGAGACCTCAAGACTATTCATGAATCCTTACACCTCTGAGGTCAAATGACCATACCTATCTCTTGGTGGATTTTGTCTTTTGAATGTGCTTATTTCCCCTGTCTGTCCACACAAATACATCTGAGATCTTTGTCTCAGGAAGAGGAATACAACAGTAAGTCTGACTAGAAGAAAGCAAGGCTGACTAAATGAAAACAGTAAAATGGAAACGTCTCACTTTACAAACACCATAAAGTCTAAAGTATCTCTCAAATATCATCAACAGATAAATTAAAAATGTCCTGCCATCCAGGAGATGATGGTGTACCAGTCAAGGACACAAATGCTATATAATATTGAATGTGACAGAGCCACAATAAAACAATGAAACTTCTGATTTAATGAATATTTCCTGTGTGCCAGATACTCATGTATTTTATGCCTATCAACCCAATCTTTATGATAAATTTATGAGGTAATTACTTTAGTAGCAATTTTTAAAATGAAGAAATTAAAGTATAATGAGAATTAATTAATTTTTGATTACATATAACTTCAACTGGATATGTACATGTATATGTGTATATATGTGATTTTTAAAGATGTATTTTTATTTTTGTCTGCATGTATATATGTATAACATGTACATGCCCTATTAATCTACCTCGTTATTAAAAGGACCTGCCCCCAACTATTTTGTGTCGTTCTGACAACTGAGCCAAAGTTTTTCACATGATATAGGCAAGTATTCTACCACCAAGCAATGCCTAAGACCCCTCTTACATTTTTAGACAAGACTCACTAAACTGACAGGTTGTTTGGTGGAGTGTCAAGCCTTGAATTTGCTATCCTCCTGCCTTAGCTCCCAGAACAGCGAGGATTTATATATGGCCATATCATCAGAACTGGCTCAAGTCCCTTTTTAAATCTTTCCTCTCCAACATCATTTCTCTTCTTACAAGCAATTTTTAGAGGAAACTTCTCTCTTAATAGAAGCATGAAAGGTCTGAATAGAATGTTAAGGTGTATCTTCATATCTGTGCACTTTAATTTTTCAATGGGTTAATCTTCTAAAAAGAACAGTACCTACCATATTGTACTTTTGAAACATATGCTGCTTCTGGTGTAACAACAGGTTCTGCAGGGATAGGAGGAGGTCCTGTAAGCACAATCAAACCATAGGAAAAAATGTAAGGGCAATGCTCTAAAGCGCTAAGAGCTAGCAGCTCTTTATTCTTCTGCAGTAACAGTAACCCAAGAATGCAATAAAAACAAACACAAATCCAAGAATAGCATACATAATGGTTATATTCTTTATACTTTTCTGCCAACTCTGTCATCATCAAATACTCCTTAGTTCACTCTGGTCTTTCCTATTTTGACATCAGTTATCCAAACTAATTTCAGAGTTTCTGGATCTTAACAGCAATTTAGCTTCCTTTGTAAAAGTAGCAACATTCTGAATCCCAGTAGAGTATTATTTCAGATACTTAGGAGCATTTCTATCTATAACAATACTATGCAAAATACTTGAATGTTTTATCAAAATGAGTAAAATCATTCAAAATGATGTCATCAGGCTTTTAATAGGACAATGCTATAAATTTTCTAATGAGTTCAGTCCAAATCTTTGTAAATGTTTTCCAGCTCAACCCTAAAAGCTAAAAAGCACATGAAACCCAAGAAAAGTTCACAACATTACACCAGAGGAACACAAAGGAAAAAATCTGAAAAGTTTAAACGAAAAGGCTCCAGAAGCTAAGGCTGTTAACTTAGTTAAGAGAAAGCAGAAAGAACACATCTAGACTAACTTAGATGAAAAACTAGTTAAAGGTACAGAAACGAGCCAGGAAAGAGTGGTGCTCTACCTGAGACCTCATACTAGAGAAAATGCTAACTAGAGTTAGACACCTGCACCTGGACTTGAGAAAAGCAAACTGAAAACTCAGAAGGAAGGATTTAAAATCTATTTGCTCAAGAGAGTTTGGCTCAAGCAGAAAAAAACTAAAGACATTAAATTATGGTTATTATGAACAAATAATCTCAATAAGGAAAACAAGACTGTACAAAGAAAACTTCATTGTAAAATACCAGAGATAAACTGCCAAACATTTTGAAAAGATAAAAAACCCTAAAATTGGAGAATCTACATATTCAGGTTTCAAAACTTATTCCAAAGCTATGTAATTAGAATAAAATGACAGTAATAAAAACAATGTATTGTTGTTATAAGGGCAGACACATAGGTCACAGTGCCCAGAAAGACATAATCCAGGTGTTTTTAACAGGGGTGATAAGGGTTTTTTTTTTTAACCAAACAAATGTTCCTAGGAAAACTAATATTCATAAGTAATAGAATAAAGTTGGACACTAACTTCTTATACAAAAATAAAAATTTATCAAAAAACCTTTAAATGTAATGGCTAAAACTATAGAACTCTAAAAAGAAACCACAGTGGGAAAACTTCATGACACTAGATTTGGCAACAATTTTTTGGGTATGGCATCAAAGGTACACGCAACAAAAGAAAACTGGATTTATCAAAAGCAAAATGTTTTGTACATCAAAGGATACTACCAATAAAGTTAAAGGTAACCCTTAGGATGGAATGTTTTTATCTGCACACCATATATCTTATAAATACCAGAATAGACCTACAGTTTTAAAAATCAGTAACAATAGAACTAGTTGAAAATGGAAGAAATGACTTAAACATGATCTGTCTCTCCCTCTTAAAATGATAATGTCCAAGAAACACAATAAATCACGCAAAAATTGGGAAATTTAAGTCAAAACCACAAAGACTACTCTACAACCTTTAGTATGAGTTCTGCAAGACATGATTATATCTTTTGGTGATAAAAATACAAGATAATTGTAACTATGAAACATTTTAGCAAACAGCAACTGAAAAGAAGTATTCAAATCCTATGATCTTGTAGCTGTTAAGTAGGCCTTTCTTGACTCCTTCTGGAAAATGACACATTCAAACATAGATTCAGTTGCGTTTACCTGCTGGTTCTAAAACTCTTGGCTCAGGCTCATCCAACTGTAGAAGCTCATCAAGAGCTAATTTTGCTGCATTGGATCTAGATTCCTTTTTATTTTGTCCCAGTCCTGTCTTGTACTGAATACCATCCACCACAGCACAAAAAGCAAAATATGGTCCCATAACATTTCCTTGAAAAAGAACCCAGAATGAATGCTACAATTATTCATAGTATATTCTTGCAAGTGATGTCTGAATGTTAGTAAAATATTCCAGTATAAAATTCTGGAAAATTATTTAGTATTAAATGACCTCATTTTAGTGTAAACTTAACTCTTTGTAAAGCAAGTAAGGATTAAAAATACAGTTAAATCAGCCCCAAAACTTGCATTATAACTGCAGCCAATGGATTTAAGCAGCTGCACTGGCTGCAGATATAATGCAAACAATAAAGACAGCTTCAGAATGTAGTATAATGTATGGCAATGGTTAGCATTCAAATATTTACCAAACTAAGAGGTAGTAGAATATTTGAAAACTTCTAGTAATACTCATCTTTAAAGTTTCAATATATATAAAATTGAATTTCTCTCATCTTTGGAATGTCCTAAAAATTTTATATGTTCTAAAATATAAGCGATCCCTTTGAAGAATCTTTGTATAGCCATTAAGACATCACAGTAAGCAACTGAATCAATCACAGCTCAGGAAAGGGAAGGTCAAGGAATAAATAGAAAGAAATGAAACAATCATGAGAAAGGATGTTATCTATGAATTAAACAAAATGCTCATTCTTGTACAAACTCCACAGCAGGATTATCTTTACACTACGACTTTTACTCGGGTTTTATATTTGCCTCATGAAAATGAAAATGTAGTCATCTCCTAAATTTACAGATGAGACATTTTAATGTTAGGCACTTAAATAACCTTCTCTTTGGTTAGGAATGGCTAGGGACTAGACACTGCACACACCCCTATCTTATTTTCTCACGTATTTACAATTATGTTTCATTAACTGTTTCTAAAACATAGACTTAAGATTTTACTAGGAACTTAAATCCACATCTGGGTAATCTTCCTTTTTTTCCCCTTACCTAAAACATCTCAATTTGCCATTTTCCCATGTTTACCTGTATTTCAATCTAAACTTATTAAATCAGATAATACTTTACTTTCTTAACAAGTGGCTCAGATGACTCTTATGTATATTACACACTACATTTGTTAGAAAGTGTTCTATATCAGAAAATGGAGTATTGAACTTTAGCTTGTTTATAGCCTAGGTTCACAAACTTCCTGTATCATACTTAGAACACAGAACAAACAGCACTGGCAATCCTTAGAGCAGTGAAGTATTTTCACTGGGAATTCATTTTATCTTTATTATTAATAGCTTACATTTTCAAAGGTGATCGGAGAATAATGTAGGGAAGCTAAGAAGTTAACAAATATTGAGACCACTGTTTACTTAATGACAATATTACAGTGTACATTTTTGTCATGTCAAGTTTTATGGTATTTCACCCAAAGACACTTATTAGAAATCTTTAGTAAAATTTCCAGAGCTTTAAATTATGTTGCAGAGATACCATCTTTGAGATCCATACAAGGAAATGTTAGAAAACTACAGAAACAAAATTCTCTGCATGCACACAAATATTTTAAAGCTGTTTTCACTATCACGTTAGTCAGTGCTTCTTAACAGCAAGTTTCTACAGTTCTTGGTTACTATCCACAACACGAAGAGACTAGAAGCCTTTCTGCTTCTGATTATACTCCTGGAGTCTTCCACACATACACACAGTAAGATGTACTTCAGGCTTAAGGGTGTAAAGGACAATGGCAGATGCCAGACAATTCTGCAGAGGCAGCATCAACTATGCAAGTGCCCTCTTATCAAATCCTTGAATTTCAGGGGCTAAATCTGACCATAATTTTTTCTCAGGTATCACAATCACAGAATCTTAGAATTTCAGAACAAATACTTGATTAACACTGACAGAAATGTGTGTTTATTCTACAAATATTTGTGTCAAAAAATACCTATTTAACCTTAACATTGCACGTGGTTAAGCAACTGTAAAACTGCTTATACATCCTGCTGTTATTGGAAAAAAAATGCCAGTCCTAGGATAATTAGGCACAATTTCCAACTTACCAGTTGTTACAGTTTCCTTAAGGTCAAGCTGAACACGCTGCATTTGTGCAAACTGGTGCAAGGCCGACACAGGATTGATCTCTCCACGCTTGTATTTCATTATAAACTCTTTAGGTATTTTTTTTGGAGGAAGGACAGGATTTGAAATAGATGAAAGACCTTTGGAAAGTAATGGCTCTGGAAAATTACCTGAAAATAAATGTTTATACTGGTCAGTTTGGTTTAAGGAAAATGAGTCAAAGTACTAAATCCTTATAAAATAAGTATGTTTTCCCCCAAGTTCCTACTAGACAGTTTGGGTAATACATATAACCACAACCTGTCAATATATACATATTAACACCAAGGACACATTATACAGAAACATCATTCATGATAGAAAAATTAATGGAATTTTAGTGATGTCTCAGAGATAAGTCATTTTTACAGATGAGGTCACTAAGGTCTAGAATGGCAATGATACAGAACTGGTGTTGTTGAGACTACAATCTAGTTTGGTGCTCCAATCTGTTATAATGCCTATCTCACTGAGCTGTCTGATTCCAGTTCAGTCTAAGGTTCACCATATGTTTACCTCTGCTTTGTATTATATGAAGTAATATGTAGAATACAAAGTGCTTCTAAGTCTAGAGCTTCCCCTGACACCCCATGGTGAAGTCAGGTTAAGTTATATTTTAAGTAATTCAATAGTGAAGGTGGGAACTAATAAATGACCTGCAAAGTTAAAGAATTCTACAGGCTTCCTACTGTAATTTAAGTCAGCTACTAACTCCAAATGGCACATGGCCACAGAGACGACAGACACCACACATCCACACCCCACTTAGCAGCTACTGACAATCCCAGAATCTTAATGTACCTAGGTACTTCTACAAATAAATAGAAAGTTGTACCTGTCACTTGTATAACCTTGGATGCCATATTTGACAGACTACAACTTTCAGAGGAATATCCGGTGGGCAAAGTTACTGTCTGAGCTGGTGACTGAACTGGTAAATTCTTTTTCAGCATCTGAGCAAAGCTAGGGACCCTGGAACTCTGAAACCAGTCATTGTTTCCAGAAGTTTTCTCACCTGTTTAGGATGAAATGGGCAGAAAATGAAAATTCTGGGTAGACAACAAGTTCCTGGAAGAGGAACTCCCCAAAATTTATAATTTGACAGAAGTTTTTTCCTCACACACATGCTCCCATGGCTACAGCCAAATAATCCCTCTTTAATTGACCTCAGAGCTGTGTTGTGTTTTAACAATTAACTTTTCCAAATTCTTCCATAAACCAACTATAAACGGTAACAGAAGCAACAGTAGAGGGGATGTGAAAAGCCACCACCACTAACAGTGAATCTCCTCAGAACTGAGGGGCCTCATTAGCAAGGTCTAGAAAGATGAAAACAAGAAAAGACAGAACCAAACCGACGGCCTCCCGGCCAGCGCACCCCCGAGGCTGTCCTTCGCGCCCTCCCCGCCCAGGCTCGCAGGCAGGTGAGCGGCCAGAGGCAGGCCGAGCCGAGGGCCCGGGACCGGGGCTCGTCGGCTGCCGCCCGCGGTCGCCATTGCTGCGCTGCCGCCGTCGACCCCTCGCCTCAGGCCTCTGCGGGCCACGCGGCCAGTCGCGTCTTTCAAAAGGCCCCTCGAGCTGACCCTGAGGAGCGGGGCCAGCGCCCCCGTGGGCGCCCCTCGTCCAATCAGCAAGGACCTTCGCTCTGGCCCCGCCCCCGCGCCCTGTGCGCGTGGGATGCGTGCGTAGCTTCGCGGGGGTCATGGTGAATGGTGCGCAGGTTCCAGGCCTCATCTCTATGGACCCCGTTCTTCCGGCCTTGTCAGGTTGCATTCTTTCTGTAGAAGACAAAGTCCCAAGGTTCAGGCTCTCTTACCCTGCCCCTCTCACCTCCTCATGTGGCTGCTGGTCCTCACAGGACACTCCCCCAGACACAGAGCGCTACAAAGCTGCTTATTCCCACCTCAGTTGTCTACATCTAGAACAATCTACCTGCCTCACAGAGTATACTACATGGCTGCATAGTCCCACTTCAGTTGTCTACACGTATGGTGACCCCAGTCATCCCAGAGCAGCGCACTGTTGCTTATCCCTACCTCAGTTGTCTACACGGAGGGTGCCAGCCCTCACAAAACACCAGGTGTCTTCTTGACCCCACTCAGTGTCTCTACCGAGGGGAACCTTCCCCAGGGACCTTGGAGAAAGCCAGGAAAAGCTGAGGCTTGTTTTCAAAGATATCTTTCACCTTGTCACCAGGTGAGATCTGAGAGAGTACCCAGGTGTTTAGGCCTCTGACATGCAGAAGATCCCCTAGTGCAGCCCAAGAGGACAATCAGGAAGCCAGATGTGAGGCTGAAATCAAATGGCCCTAATATTTGGGTGGCTGATCTCCCTCTTCCCCTTTTAAGATTCTTCTCATACAAGTCAAAAGAAGACCTAACCAAGGTATTAGCTAATAGGTAGTTGAAAATATTTTAAATAGTGGATTATAAAGTGTTGTGATGCGATCAAAAAGGCATCCAAAGGATTCTGTTTTGTTAGCACAAGATTGTGATGACATCAACCCTTTGATATGGGCAGATGTTCTTAATAATTAAAGCCATTTTAAAAAGTAAGAGAAAAGGACAATAGAATCAATGGGTTATTTATCTAGTGTAGCAAGAAATAACATGCATCCACAGTACATAGTGAAACTGAAGGCAAAATAATCTCATTCTTATAAGTAACATTTGCATTAAGTATTTTTCTTTAGTTATTATCAACATGTCTTGATTAATTTATTTAATCAAAAGCCCATTAAAAACTGATGATCCAGAAATTTTTGTTGCTAATGATAAATATGGGAATAAAATATTTAATAATATAATCCAATTATATTAAGGTCAAATATAAAGGTAGATATGGAATAGAAGTAGAAGTTGAAGGAACAAAAGAAAAATATATAAAATGATTCAGTGGATAAAGCTACCTGCTGCAAAGCATCATAACTTAAGTTTGATCCTTCAAAGGAGAGAATTAGCTCTTGTAGTTTCTCCTCTAAATACACACATGTGTGTGTGCAAGCTTGTGTGTGTGCGCACACACACACACATATACACAAAGGGAAAATTTAAAATTTATAATTCACAGAAAATGATGGGTAAAGTCCCTCTGTATCCCCTTGTGTTACCTTGTATAACCACAGCAAATTTATTAAAACTAAGAAATGATACAATGCATTCTTTTGTATTTCAGAGTTTCCCTAGTAATCTTCAGTTTCTCTTTCAGGATTCAGAGGTTGCCACATACATTCAAACATTGTTTCCTTTGTCTCTTGTGTGCTGTAATATTTTTAAGTCTTGTTTCTTATGCTTAGATACATTTGAAGAGTACAGGTCCCAGACAATGACATCTAATTGAGGGGCAGACAAAGTGATGTATCAGCTAAGTTGAACCAGGGAGTCAAAGTTCAGAAAGAGCTAGAAAGAGTGAGTTTATTCAGCAGTAAGTCTCAGAAGCTGAAACATTCTAGACTAGAAGCTGAAGCCTTCAGGGCTTGCAGAAGATTAGATTGTCTGGAGGTTAGAAGCTTCCAGGCCTAGGCCTAGGGATAGTTAGAACAGAGGAGGAAGTACACTGGGCTCCGCCTAAGCTATTTGTAAAGCCTAGTTATGGCTCTCATCTCAGCCCTTCCTCTGAGGGTAAAAAGTGACATTTACACTTGTAGGTGGAAACAACCTGAAAAACTTAGTGAATGTCTTCCCTCCTACAGAAAGATAATGCTGTGGTTTTGATATTTCCCACTGGAGGCTACATTTTCATCCTTCAGTTTATGTTTAGTCCAGGCTCAAATGCAGAAAAATGGCACAGGTCTTCTTTTATAGGTCTGTGGGTCAAACAAATAATGGAACAGTTATTTATCTGTAGAATCAAAGATTTTTTTTTTTGTTTGCTTGTTTCTTTTCTTTTCCTCATGAGCAGCCACAAGGAAAAGGCCCTATGGCCTTGATGAATGCTTCCTGTATTTTGTCTGCTTAACTTTAAATCAGTGATAGAAAATGTGGAATACACCTGAGGGGTAGATCATTAGACCTAAGAATCAGCTGTAGTGTGTATCACTTAATTCCAGAGTTTCTTTGGTTGGCAAAAGAGACCCAAGACCCAAAAGTTTACAAGGAGTCAGGGTAATTTTGGAGATATTATAGTCATCAGGTCTAAGCTTCTCAACATGGAGGGTTAGGCCCCACAAGTTGCCTTGATTTGCAGTAATCAGTTTTGTTTTCTTTTTCCATAAAAAGGGTATGATTGCTTCTTTCAGATCTTGCATTTCTTCTTGCAATGATCTGAAGGGAACCCAAAAGTCAGAACTGTCTATTTTGATGGGACATGTTGAAGGCACAGGGAAAACAAGTTCCCTTAAATAAACCAGGTGAAAGACTGTTTAAATTGTCCCAGAAACCAAAGGAATCCATGTTTGACATATGGTATTGCCTCCTAAGCCTGATATAGGAAATTTAATGACTATATCACATGATAACCGAGACACCAGAAAACATTACATGATTGCAGCTTACCTGAATTAGCTTACCACAGATATAGCAGGAGTACAAGTGGAACATGAAAAATGACCCTGATGTATGAAGTCTTGAAACAGCAAAGTAAGGGTATTGAGGATACAGAAAAAAAGCAAGGGATTCCTTGGTCTCAGCCCAAGGAAGGATGTACATATGCCTTACCTAGTCAGTGGTCACTGAAAATACCAAAAGATAATATTGGATCTTGTTTTGATGTCTCTATGACTCTGGAGTCAGCTGGGATAAAGAGCCCATGAAAGAAGAGAGAGTAGGCAATTGTGCACAATGTCCACAGATGGCATTTGGCTTTTGTAGCACATGGAGAAACTTGGAGAAAGTCTTCCATGCTATTATTATGTTCCATCCAAGTGACATAACCAATATACACCATTCTGTCCAACTTTATGTCTGCCTGATCACATCTCAGCCTTCCACCCCTTAAACAGATACCTCTGCCTCAGGAATGCTTCAGGGACTATTTATGACCTTTACCATGGTCCAAATGTAATATGTGCCTGGAAGATACCTTGAGCCTTGCAAAGAAAGCAGATGTTACTGGGACACTGTAAAACCCTCACTAATTTAGTATACCACCTCCACCATTAATACAATTATGCTATTTGTTTTTGTTTTTCGTTTTAAAACACTGTACCTCTGAACTTGGGCACCAAGAGACTTTTCAGAGTCACAAGTCCATTCTTGATCTTGCCATTAATGAAAAAGGACTCAAACCTTTATTGGTGTAATCAGTGTATCTCACGGTCACTATCTCATTTGGATCATTATTCCTTGTGTGGGCTGAGACCATTCTTTGACTTTATGTTAGCAGGCATTTTAGTTCCTTAGAAACCAACGTCTTAGAAACAGCTAAACTCAATTTAAAGTTTCAACAGCCTTGTGGGTACATTTACCAACTTAGATTATCAACTGTGTATGAACCATATGATTTAAGGTCTAATTGCTGGTTTTACAAGGAGTCCACCAGAGACAACTATTCAGACGTATTTATAGACAATTGAAAGTCTTTATTCTAGCCAGCTGGGACTACACTGAGGTATTCAGGACCCAAATGTAGTCCCAGGTGTTTAGGATAGGGATTTTTAAAGGTAAAACAGACATCCTGGTATCTCCATTGGCATCTGTAAGGAGAGGTTTTAGGCAAGCAAGCAGTTTAACAAAAGTTAATGTTAACTGGGGCATTTTGATCTTGAGTTCCTAGAATAGAGTTGGGTACTTTTCCACAGGAGTCCCCATCTAGATCAAATTTTAAATAAACCTAAATTGAGCTCATCAAGATATAAGATGAAAGAACTCCTCACTGTGGTTCCCTGTCACATTGTCACTCTCTATGTCGGCCAAGTACTTGCAGGCCTAACCAAGTCAAGATGCCTTCCTCTCACCTTGTCCCCTAAGTACAATGATCCTAGGCTTTCTCAGAATTGAGGGAACAGCAGTGGTGAGTTGTGACCCGCGCAATCGTATCGCCAGCAAGACGCACGCGGACACCCTTGGAGCGGCGTGTTCACTTCTGATTGGCTGCTTACTCGTTACCCGCCAAAACGCCCCGGGATGGGCTGTGACTCGGCGCGCACTCACTTCCCACACATGCACAACAGCTTGTTTATCGGGATGGGCAGCGGATGTCAGCACCATCTTGTAATGGCGATTGGTCTCGCTGCCGCCGGCACTACGGCGTAGCGGCTTCCTACAGTGAGTGAAAGAAGTGGGAGTTAAGAATCTTAAAATACACTCACCTGTTCTATCCTCAGAGCTTTAAAACTGCATTCGGGTTGCCATGTTACAGGAAATTTTGAGAAAGCCCTATGATGATCTATAGATGTTATTGGAGAGTCTGGGCCTCCCTTTCATGGATTCTTTGTTATTTAAAATCTTTTAATGGATTCAGAAGGAAATTTAGGGACAATTTTAGTAATTTTAGGAATTCAGCAGGGAATGGAGGTTAACAAGCAGACACATGACCAATAGCAGCTGTGCGATGTGCCAGAAAGGGGTGAGCACGGTTAGCTCCAGGAAAGAGTGAGAAAGCCAAGCATGTCTAAGAAAGCATGCTAACCAATATTTAAAAGAAAAAAAAAAGGAAGCTTATTGTTGGTGTTCCTTCCAGCTTGGATGAGCAGACATAGCTCAGGGCAATGTCCCAATGGAAGTGTATCCTGAGATACAGGAGCCCAGGAACCAGTTAGCTCTGAGGTGGGACAGTGCCCCAACAGAAGGGTATCCTGAGATATGGGAGCCCAGGATCCACACAGCTCTGAGAGGAAGCCTCCTCAGCAGAGGTGTTGCAGCCCTGAGGGAGAATATCATTGGCTGAGCTGGAGTGCTACAGTGTAACTGTTCCACTTCGCAGCTTCTCTTCTTCAGCATGGCAGCTCCCAGGGGAGGGTATCCCCAGTAGAGAAAAGGAGCTGAGCAGCCTCAGCTCAGCTTTACTTCTTTGCTTCTTCCTTTCTTTGCTTCATTACTTCTTGGCTTCTTCCCATGAGAGAGTCACACCAGGCAGTAAATCTCATAAAAGAGGTTATTTGGATGGATAAATATAGTGTGTGAAGAAACAAATCCAGGGGTGGCTGCCTCTGCTCCCAGGAGATGACAGCAGTAAATTAACAGAGGGCAGGGCTTCTATAGGGTTTATTGCGGCAGGGAGAAGCATTGCAGGGCAGAGATTTCCAGAATGGGGATTGGTGGGATTTCAAGTCTGGGGAGGGTCTTATTGAGAAGGTGGAGATGACCTTTGTGACAGTTACAGAGAGGAGCTCCTCAGGCCTGGACCTGGCCACTTTCCTGCCTTGGAGATTTTCAAAGTTTACACAGTATACAAAGTTTGCAAAGGGAGATCAGAGCAGTGAAGCCTTTCCCTGCTGCTTGAGCTTGCATGAATAGCCAACACTTATACTTCCTGAGTAACTTTGAAAGCAGTCAGGATTGGGGGATACAGAGAGGCATCTCTGGAAGCAATTGTATAGTAGCAGTTTGTGGGGAGGTGAAGTGTATTGACTTATTAGATAGTTACTTCTTCCATCTCCTTCCCCCAAATTCAGGTGAATCAGGATTCAGAGGTAGTCTTTTTGGAGAAGTGATAAGTACAGTTGAAGTAACTTTACAAAACAGTTTCTGAGAATTTCATATGTGAATACTGTATTTACATAATTTTCCACCTCTCCTGATCTCCTCCAACTCTTCCTGTGTCTCTCCTTTTTAAATTCATGCCTTTTATTAGTCACACATATACACATACAGATTTATAAATACAGCCTGCTGAGTTCATTTGGTCTTTCTCATGCATATGTGCACTGAAGTGTTGCGCATGTATGTGTTTAGGGCTGAAGACTTAGGATGGATCACCCATTAAGGGGCTCATCCTTGGAACAGACTGCTCAGCAGTCATCACTTACCCATAGTGCTCTACGTCTAGAGGTTAAGGTCTTGGAAGGAGACAATAGTATGTAATGTTCTGATCTCTGAGCAGATTAGAATGACATGTTTCCACCTAGAGAAAGAGGTAGATTTCCATTCTTTTTGACCAGGAGGAAATAACTTTCTCCTAATGGTTCAATACAAATACATGATTGCTATTCTCAATGGCTTCCAAGACTACTAACAATGTGGCCAGGAATCGGTTTTTGTCTGAGTTTAGGTCCCTAAAGAGTGAGGAAATACTTTAGACAGCAGATGCCAGCATGGAGTTGAGTCTTTGTGTAGTGAGAATGTTGGTTTTTTTAAACAGAAATGTTATGTTGAATATGTTTTGTTTTAACCCCAGGTATGGGATATGGGGCTGCTTCAGATTGTCCATTGCAACTAACTATGATTTGTCTCATGCTCTAGCAGAAATATGATTCAGCCAGCTGAAGACAATTTATGTTTGGAATTATGGGGACTGTTAAGAGGGTATAAAGATGCCAGAGTCCTGAGAGGCTGTGGCAGCTGCTGCTGTTCTGGTTGCTGTTTGCTGGATTGCTGGTTTCTAGTTGGAGAAAGCTTGGTGACAAAGATTGGACTTGCCCCAAGGAACTTGATACCCCTAATCAACAGGAAATAATCTAAGGAGATTGATGGCCCCTGTCTTAGTTAGGGTTTTACTGCTGTGAACCATGTCCAAGGTAGCTCTTATAAGGACAACATTTAATTGGGGTTGGCTTAACAGTTTCAGGGGTTTAGTCCATTATCATCAAGGCAGGAACATGACAGCATCCAGGCAGGCATGGTGCAGGAAAAGCTGAGAGTTCTAAGTCTTCATCTGAAGGTTGCTAGTGGAAGACTGACTTAGAGGCAGCTAGGCTGAAGGTCTTAAAGCCCATACCCACAGTGACACACCTACACCAACAAGGCCACACCTCCAAATAGTGCCACTCCCTGGGCCAAGCATATACAAACCGTGACACCCTCTTTTCCCTCTAGCCTTCTTTCTCTCCTACCTGGTGTTAGAGGGTTGGAAAGGATTAGGGTGTACAAGGGTGATAGGGAAAAGAATCTAATAAAGTAGCCAAAAGTACAGTTAAAAGTGGTACCCAGAGGTGAGGCTAGGCAGAATGCAAAACGTGGTTTCTAATAGAGTAGAGAAGACATCAAATCAAGAGAGGATGAATATTCTGTTTTAAGACATCAGCAACTGTTTTACTATGGCTGCTGCCATAGACCTCTCTCCTGCTTTGCTCCCAGAGGGGATTTTTAACTTTTATCTTTTTTCCTCATTCTATATTCTGTCTCAAAAACATTTGGGAGAATGGAGGAAATATGAGTGGAAATGGAGATATCTGAGACGCAACTGGAAAACTTGCAGGTAGAGGTGGAAGTGGCTGAAAAGTGAGCAACAGTGGGAAAGGTAGAAATCAAAAGTTTCTGAGTGACCTGGTGACGGAGCAAGAGAATGTGAGCTTCCCAAAGGATGAAAGAGGGAAGCAAACCAGGCCAGAAGAAAGATCCCAGATCCTGGGTGGAGCAGGAAGCAGGCAGGCTGTGAGGCTAGGAGGAGAGGGAGTCTGCATGGTGATAGGGCTAAAGAAAAGCAGCCCATGTTGAGCCAACTGCAGACAGAGGAGAGGAACTACGACATCACCATCAGTTGTACAGCACATGCCTGCTAATGGCGATGATCATGATTACAACGAGATAATGTGGAACCGATAGAAATGACAGGTCTGAGGTGCTCTCTGGTTTCCACAGAATGCATTCCCCTTATGTAAAACAAATATTAAGTAACTAGGCTAGAATTATTGCCCAAGACTCTGGTAAGAGCTGTGCTAGAGGCCAGTCAGCAGTTACAGTGGTTAAAGAGCTGGAGGGAGAAAGCCTCAAACATGGAACAATGAGAGACAGGCTGACTCCATGACATGCTTCAAATTGGCAGTTCAGGAGACTAGGCCTAAATCTCTGTTTCCAAGAACTGTGACAAGTCAGTTACTGGAAACAAACAAACAAACAGAAAAACAAAGAAAACACCACCACCAACAACAAAAACAATCAATCAAACAAACAAACCAACCAACAAACAAAAACAGGTCTCAAGTAGCCAGTCAGAAATTGCCCTCCCATCAGAAGCTGCTTGCTACCTGGCCAGAGGCAAGGGCAGTGTGGGTCAGCAACAGTGTAACAGTTTTCAGACTTCCTCAGGAACAGTTTCCAGCCATCCCCAGGGACAGTTTCCAGCCTCCCCCACCCCAGCAACAGTTCTGGAATGTCTCTAGAGATAGAGCCAACCAATTAAGAAAAAGGTCACCTACCCCTCCCTGGAATTCCCCTAATGTGCTTTAAATCAGGCCTTCAAGCTCACTTGGGTGCCTCTATCTTGGTAGATGGTAGACCTCAGCATGATGGACTTCTGCTCTTTGCTTTTGCATACTATGTGAGTCTGGGGTATCATTCTTCAGTGAATCAAGGACCGTTGCACAGAAAATAGAGCAAGGGGAATGAATATTATTAAAGATCAGTTGTTTTGTGAAGGGCAGTTCTCTGATTTACAAGAACAGATTTGATTTTATGATGCTGTTATAGTGCAATATGCTTTAAGTCCTTGGGACAAGGGGTGAAGAGCCTGAGAAAAGGTTATCTCATTTATTAAGATTTTATAAGGCTCTGGGGAAGCCTTCACACATTTCTTGCAAAGATTGGTTTCACCCGTAAACTAAGCTGCATCAGACCCTGATGTGAGACAGGTGCTGACAGAGATCTTGGCGTTTGAGTATGTGAATAGCAAATGTAAACAAGTTATTAGACGTTTAGAGGTGTGGGCAGTGCCCTTGGATGGGTGAATAAGGGACATGGCTGATATTGGTACTCATGAGCATCATGCCAATATCACTGCTAATGGTCTCTGATATCCAAATGCCCAGCACTTTAAGTGCTGTAAATTCAGCCATTTACAATGAAACTGTGACCAAACTGCTAAATGCCTCAGATCTCAAAATGTCTGATGTGTTAAGTGTGCAAAAGTGTACCTACTGTTAGTATTCTATCTAAACTCCATCTCCACAGTTACCTGGCAACAGCCAGGTAGGCCTGCCCACTATAAAAGGGGCTGCTTGCCTCCTCCTCCTCCTCTCTCTCTTGCTCTCTTGCCTCTAGCTTCTCTCTGTCCCCTAGCCTCTCCCCTTCCCTTCCCCCTTTCTCCACGTGGTCATGGCCGGCCTCTACTTCTCTTCTTCCACTCTCCACTCCTTTCTTCCTCCACCATCTTCTTTTATTTCTCTCCTTCCACCTTTGCTCTATCTCCTGAATAACCCCCCACCCCGAACCATTTGGTCTGGTGTTGTCTGTTCTAAGCTGCGCGCAGACATCTAACACTGGTGTGTTGGCTGGGAACAAAGACTTTGGGAACCTTGAGACTTATGTAGCAGTCAGCTACTATGACCATGCAGGACCCACCACCACTGCCACCACTGCTATACCATGTGGACTCCATCCACTGCTACCTGCCATCACCGACTATGTGAATTTCCACTGCTGCTGTAGACCAACTCCATCCACTGCTTTGAGGCTCACGAAACTTCCACCACATGAGCTGTGCCACTGCAGCCCCCACGTGGTGCTCTGCTACGTGGGCTGAGCAGCCAGACAGGTCTACACAGACCTCACGGTTCCACCTTTCCTGATACCAGACTGCATAAGCCCACAAACACACACCAGCATATTGATTGGTAAGGAGCTCCCAATTGGCAGGAGGGACCCTAAATGCCCAGCTAGGGCCTGGCCAGCCTTCCCTGGGCTGAGGGGTTGGCATTTTACTGCCCCAGTCCATATGACTGGCCTCTAGCTGACCTACAACTTAGGACATTGGCCATTGGGTGATTTCCCTCCTCGAAAGCAGTTCACGGTCTGCCCCACACACACACACACACACACACACACACAAGCTCTTGCAGCAGCTGGAAACCCTGGTACCAGGTTGAACTGCTTTCTGGTAATCTCTGGGTGTTCGCCACAGCTGAGGCCCCTAGATAATCTCGTGACGACCTGATATCTAGGCTGTTTGCCTGATTTGTTACCAACTTTTCTTTCAGGATGCCGATACGAATAGCTTGGTAACAGCCCCCCCCCCCATCACCCAATGGGCACTACATTGTCTTCAACTGCACCCCCAGACACCCCATTGGGTTGTCTCCTGAAAAACCTCAAATCTGTAAAGTGAATGTTAGCTGTGCCTTCTGCCACAAACACAGCTAACATGAACATTGCTGTGATATGGGACATGCTTGCTTTTCCTTGCCCACTACAGACAGAAGCCACCAGAGTAACTGGGCAGTGACTTCCAGCAGCTAGTAGAAAGTCCTGCCCTACTGCTGCCACTGCAGACCTGACCCGCAGTACCTATGCTCTCAATTGCGGGCCTACAGCACAACCCCAGGTCATGGCCTGTGGCCCACATCCCCAAACTACCAGCTTTCTTATTCTCATCCTAGCCAAATGTTTCTTTGCTAATACAAAAATGTGCTCTTCTCTGCCTACACAACTGGGCAAAGTTACTTAAGACAGGATAGGAAAGGCTCCTGTCTTGATAGATTTTTACTACTGCTATTAAATTCTATTCAGTTACAACCAATCCTTATGGCTCTCAATCTTGTCAGAAATCTGCTAATAGTATATTTAAGTTTATGGCTGACAGAATTCCCAAAGCCTCTAACAGTTGTCCCAAGATGGTTTCAGAAGACTTGGACACCGGACACCTAGAAGATACAGCCTGGATTGTATGCAATGATATAGTCACTAACAAATACGGTGGGCTAAATTGGATGCTCTGAGTCAAATGACTTAGCTAAGTCAAACCAAGGTAGGTCATTTCTCATGGCATGCATATCCATTCCACAGAAAAAAGCCCTGGGTCTTCTGCACTTGGAAGCCAAACTGACTACACCCAAGAGACTATGGAGACCACAGGAACTGTTGGCTAGTGGACTCTGTCATTTTTTTAAAATAATATATAACTGGTAGATTATTGTTTACTCTTTATCAGACTTCTGACTACACTGACAGCTAAGCTTTCACAGATGTAATCTGTTACCTCATTTCCTAAACTCAGTTGCCATCAATTAAATGCTTCATATTTTCTCTTCTTGGTATGACACTGTCCTAATATTATCTGAGTTCCTATAAACTTGCCTAACTCTAATAAAACATTCCACTATATGATCCAGCAAGGGTTCATCTTAAAGACTGCTCATGTTAACTCATGCTGTTATCTCTTTTGTAAACTTATAAGCTACAGGAAATCCACTCAGATCTACCTCTCATGGACCAAATAGACACCATCCAGATCTTGTCAAGTCCAGGCACATCCAAAACAGCTCCAGAGAAGCAACATCTAGATATTCCATCTTCTGTCACACAAACAGCTGCTTCTACTGGACCTGTTCCTTCTGCCCTATCCTCAGATGGCTCGCTCCATAAACCCTGGACAATAGGAAACAGCCAACTCTCCTAAGACCAGACACACATCCTCCATACCATTCTTCTAGGTTCCCTCTAAAGACATGTCGCCCCCAATACCAGCAGGAAGTAGCCAGATATCACAACGACCCTATTCCTGCTTCACCGTCACCTCTTTCTAATTTTACTTTTTAAATTAAACTAAATAGTGGGAATGTTAGTATTCTGTCTAAACTCCACCTCCACAGTTACCTGGCAACAGCCAGGTAGGCCTGCCCACTATAAAAGGGGCTACTTGCCTCCTCCTCCTCTCTCTCTCTCTCTTGCTCTCTTGCCTCTCTTGCTTTCTTGCCTCTAGCTTCTCTCTGTCCCCTAGCCTTTCCCCCTTCCCTTCCCCCTCTCTCCACATGGTCATGGCTGGCCTCTACTTCTCTTCTTCCTCTCTCCTCTCCTCTCTTCCTCCGCCATCTTCTATTTCTTTCCCTCCACCTTTGCCCTATCTCCTGAATACCCCCCCCCGGAACTATTTGGTCTGGTGTTGTCTGTTCTAAGCTGCACGCGGATGTCTAACACTAAGTCAGATCTAAAACTACCTAGTGTGTTAATTGTGAGAATTATGGTACTTTCCTCCAGAGAAGGGAACAATACACTTCTAGCTATAATGGATTAACGCAGGTGATAGGATTGCTCAACTGTTGTTATTTCCCTACATTAAAGGCAAGTCTGCTCCAGAAGAAAGAACAGAAGAGTTCGGAAGTACTGGAAAATGTGTGTTATGGCAAATGATGGTTAATGATCAGAGACCAAAATTAAAATTGCTAGTAAATGGTGTTGAAATAGAAGGTTTGGTAGTTACAAGAGCTGATGAAACTATCATTTCCCCAAAATCTTGGACTTCAGGAGGGCCACTTCAGAAGGTTTATACTTAGTGTACACAAATTGGAAAGTGATCTCAAATAAAACAAGGTGTGCTATGGGTTAAATGTGTGGGACCTGAAGGTCAAACAGGGAAGTTAAAACTTTATGTGGCTGATATACCCATAAGCTTATGGGGAGAAAATCTTTTACAACAATGGGGTACTCAAATTCCTGCAATACCAGAGACAGCTCATAATGAAATTAGGGGTAAAATGGTAGATGATCCTGGGGAAGGTATTGGCATATGTCAATTGTCCAAACACAGGATACCCCAGGGATTGAGTTTCCAAATGTATAAGGGGGCTGGGCTGCCAAATACTAACAACCATACCTAAAATGTGGTTGACTGTCAGGCTTGTATAGGTAGATCTGTGGCCCTCAACTAAGGAAAAATTGCAGGCACCTGTATGGCTGGTACAAGAACAGATAGAAGCTCAACATATAGGAGACTCTACCAGCCCATGGAATTCTTCTGTGTTTGTTATAAAAAAGAAATCAGAAAAACGAAAGGAGTTATGAGACGTAAGAGCAGTGAGTAGAGTATTTCAACCAATGGGCCTGTTACAGCCTGGAGTTCCCTCGCCCTCTTTATTACCCGAGTCATAGCCTATAAATAGGAATTGATTTACAAGATTGCTTTTTTATCCCCTTGCATCAGCAGGATACGGAAAGGTTTGCTTTCTCAGTACCTATGCATATCATTAGAAAGTACTCCTACAGGGAATGTTAAATAGTTCAACTTTATGTCAATATTTTGTGCAACAACCACTAGAAATAATTTTTAGGCCGTTTCCTCAGTCCGTTAATTATCATTACATGGGTGATATTTTGTTGGCTGATTCTGATACAGATGCTTTAGAAAAAAAATTAAGGAAACACAAAGAATTCTGTCATCCTGGGGGTTCGAAATTGCTCCTGATAAAATATAGAGGAGACACTATTAACTCTTTGGGTTATGAAATTAGTCAACAGAAAATTCAACCACAAAAGACATAGATCAGAAGAGATCAGTTTCAAACTCTTCATGATTTTTAAAAGTTAAAAAATTTAATTTAAAAAAATAAAATTAAATTTTAATTTTTTTTAAAAAAAGATATTAATAGGCTATGGCCTACAACTGGGCTCAATGTGCAATGAGGAATATGCTAATATGGAATGGATTTTCTTAGCATACAAAGGAAAAAAATTAAAGACGTTTAGAAAAGTTTTCTGACTTAATTATATAGAATAAGATTACATCATCTGTCAGGAACAAACCCAGCTGAAGTTGAATTACCTTATACTAATGCTGAGATTATGTCATTATGGGTACTCAATGAAGATTGTCAAAGAGCTTGTAGCAACTATTTGGGAGAAATTAATAATAAATATCTTAAACACAAGTGCCTGCAGTTTATAAATAGAAATAATTGGATCCTCCCATGTATTATAAAGAGAATGCCAGTCCTTGAAGACCCTACATTCTATAATGATGTAAGTTGGGAATGGCAGGCTATAAGTCATACAAAATACTTCAGTTCAAAAATCAGAGTTGTATGCAAACCTTATGGTACTATTAGATTTTCTTGACTCTCTTAATTACTGACTCTCAATATGCAGAGTTGTTTTGCATATAGAAACTGATGACTTTATTCCTGAGAAGTCAGAATTAACCTTGTTATTTATGCAACTGCAACAAGTAATCAAATAGAAACTATTCATTATAATCACTCATATTTAGTCTCATACATGTTTGCCAGATCCACTGGCACAAGGAAATGAGGAAATTGATCAATTATTTATAAGAAAATGTGTTAGAAGCCTCAAAATTTCATGGAAAAAAATCCCACCATGTTAACAGTGAAAAAAAAATTCTATCATTTGGCAACAAGTAAAAAAATATCTTGTTTTTTATGTAACCAAACCCCATTACCAAGCAGAAGTAACACTAGGGGTACCAATATAAATTAAATCTGGCAGATGGCTTTATTTTATTTTGCAGAATTTGGAAAACTAAAGTTTATACACCATATCATCAGTACATACTTGGCATTTTAATGGGCAACTGCTTTGAGTTTTGAGAAGGCTGATTCTGTAATTACATATTTACTTAAAGTAACAGCTATTGTAGGGATACCTGCACAAAGTAAGACTGACAATACTCCCACATTGTCTGCAGTTAAGATGAGGCAATTCGTTGCATATTATAATATAAAGCATATTATGTGTATACCACTAAATCCTACAGGAGAAGCAGTTGTAGAAAGATCTAATCATACTTTAAGAGAAAGGCTTATAAAACAGAAAAGAAGAGTAAAGATCCCCCAGGGATAGACTAAATAATGTCTAGTTAAACTTTAAACTCCCTGAATGGTAATGAAAAAGGAACAAGAGCAGTTGAGAGACATTGGGTTATAGAAAACACTGTGGAATTAAGTCAACTTATATACTATAAGGACACCAGAATGAAAGCCTGCAATAGTTTTGTGTTGGGGGGAGTCTGTTTATGTTTCTACAGGATGATGAAAAGCTATGATGCCATCAAAAATTATAAAGAATATATTTTAGCAGGAGAGGTCTCCTAAAGACTTTGACCATTGATCAAAAAAGTTTATTGAAAATATCTGTTTGGCCGGGCAGTGGTGGTGCATGCCTTTAATCCCAGCACTTGGGAGGCAGAGGCAGATGGATTTCTGAATACGAGGCCAGCCTGGTCTACAGACTGAGTTCCAGAACAGCCAGGGCTACACAGAGAAACCCTGTCTCAAAAAACCAAACCAAACCAAAAAAAAAAAAACAAAAAACAAAAAAATCCCAAACAAACAAACAAAAACTCAGACAGAAAATGTCTGTTTATAATTTCTCTCTAAATACACAATTCTCTCTGAACAGCACAATTAATGACTTAAAATAGAAGTGGGGAAATGTAGTGGGAAATGTAATGTGAATGTTTTAATCCCAGGTGTGTGGTATCGGGCTGCCTCAGATTGTCCACAGAAGCTAACTGATTTGTCTCATGCTGTAGCAGGGGTGTGATTTTGCCAGCTGACGATAGTTTAGGTTTGGAATTCTGGGGACTCTTGAGAGAGTACAAAGATACCAGAGCCTCAAGAGGCTGTGACAGCTGCTGTTCTGGTTGCTGTTTGCTGGATTCCTGATTTCTGGTTGGAGATGTCCTGACAATGAATATTGTGACTTGCTCCAAGGAACTCAGCATCCCTAATCAGCAGTCTAATGAGATTGATACCCCCTTTTCCCTCTAACCTTCTTTCTCTCCTACCTAATGTTAGGGGGTTGGAAGAGGTAAGGATGAAGGATGGTAGGGAAAAGAACCCAGTAAAGTAGCCAAAAGTACAGATATATCTCTGTTTCCGCCATCACTGAATATTCATCTATATTTCCTATGACCTTAATAACAATAATATGAAAATTCTACACAAAATGCAGAAGAGAAAAATAGATGCTAGCAAAACTAAATATATTAGAAATGCATTTTGTTGGCACACTGCTAAGCATTCTAACCAGCAGTGCTGGACAGAAAGAGTAGCATTCCACTTAGAACTTGCATTCATTCTGAGTGCAAACTTTATAGTTGCCACTTAGTAGCACTGCTTATTACAGAGGTGCAGGTGTTGTCCCTACTGACAGTAGTAGTTCTGGGTGCTTTTCAATAGCACTTTCTAAAAACAGAAACATGTCCCAACATCTGAAAGTTCTGTGAGAACTTTCTTATTCCAAAAGGATATTTGTGACCCTCTCATCAGACTACTGAAACAAGGCACCAAGGGAAATGAATTTCTCCTATGAATCTCATGCTAGGGGAAAAAAAAAAGAGGAAACTGGAAAGGAGATTGGGATTTCAGTGCTGAGATAACCTATCATACTATCTTGCAGGAAAGACTTTAAGTTGATGATGAGTCAATGATAAGTGGACTACACTTTGACCAGAATTTCTTAGATAGGCATATGCTGAGGGCCAGCCCTGGCTGTTCCTCTTTCTTGGTTCCTCTTGAGGCAGCAGAGGGGGAAGAGCATCCATGGGAGTAAGACATGGTCTTATGAGATATTCAGGGTTGCTGTTTAATAATAAAACATTTACCTATATTAAGTCTAAGTCACTTTGCTGCTGTAACTGACCTGACAGAGTTGGTTTGGGCCCAGAAACTGAAGTCTCTGGCATTTAGCACCTCATCTTAAAATAGCATGGTATTAAGTACAGGATTATTTGCTAGAGCCTTTTCCCTTTCCAGATGCCTCTCTCGTCAGGCTAGGGGAGTGGTTGGGGCAATAAACATCTACTGAACCAGGAGAAGAGAGTCATGCTAGCAGAAGGAAAAACTTTTACACAGGCAAATATGGATTAATCTCACATAAATTCATATACAGATTTGTGCACACACATTTATACATTTCTTTTTTTTTTTGCTTCTTATATACTGTGATTTTTGTTGTTTTTTTTTTTTTATTGGATGATTTATTTACATTTCCTATGTTGTCCCCTTACCCCATCCCCCACCACCCCCTCGGAACCCCCAATCCCCTCGCCCCTCCTCCTTCTTCTCTGTGGATGTAACCTCTATCTACACCCCCCCCACTCCCACCTCCCCACCCTCAAAATTCCCACCCCCTGGGGCATCCAGCCTTCATGAGGTCAAGGTTCTCTTCTTCCACCTATGCCCAGCAGGGCCCTCCACTTTTACATATTCAGCTGAAGCCCTGGATCCCCCCCTAAGTGCTCCCAGGCTGGTGGTTTAGACCCTGGGAGCTGTGGTTGGTTGGTATTGTTGCTCTCCTCATGGTGCCACAAACCCTTTCAGCTCCTTCAGTCTTCACTCTAACTCCTCTATTGAGAACCCCATGATCAGTTCAATGGCTAGTTGTGAGCATCTGCCTCTGAATATGTCTGACTCTTGAAGGCCTCTGAGGAGATATCCATATCAGGCTCTTATCAGCATGCACTTCCTGTCTTCCACATCAGCATCTACCTTTGGTGATTGCACATGGGATAGATACTCAGGTGGGGTGGTCTTGAGACGGCCCCTCCTTCAGTTTCTGTCCCTCACTTTGTCTCCATATTTGCTCCCTTGAGTATTTTGTTGCTCCTTCTAAGAAGGACCGAATCACCCTCACTTGGTCTTCCTTCTTTATGGGCTTCATGTGGCCTGTGAGTTGCATCTTGGGCATTTCAAGGTTCTAGGCTAATATCCAATAATCAGTGAGTGAATACCATGTGTCTTCTTTTGTGATTGGCTTACCTCACTCAGGATGATAATTTCTAGTTCCATCCATTTACCTAGGAACCTCTCGAATTCATTGTTTTTAATAGCTGAGTAATACTCCATTGTGTAAATATACCACATTTTTTGAATCCATTCCTCAGTTGAAGGACATCTGGGTTCTTTCCAGCTCCTGGCTATTATAAATAAGGCTGCTATGAACATAGTTGAGCATATGTCCTTGTTATATGTTCGAGCATCTTCTGGGTATATGCCTAGGAGTGGTATAGCTGGATCCTCGGGTAATGCTATGTCCAATTTTCTGAGGAACCGCCACACTGATTTCCAAAGTGGTTGCACCATCTTGCAGTCCCACCAACAATGGAGGAGTGTTCCTCTTTCTCCACACCCTCGCCAGCATCTACTATCACCTGAGTTTTTAATCTTAGCCATTCTGACTGGTGTGAGATGGAATCTCAGGGTTGTTTTGATTTGCATTTCCCTGAGGACTAAGGATGCTGAACATTTCTTTAGATGCTTCTCGGCCATTCGAGTTTCTTTCGTTGAAAATTCTTTGTTAAGCTCTATACCCCATTTTTTAATAGGGTAATTTGGTTGTCTGGAGTCTAATTTCTTGAGTTCTTTGTATATATTGGATATTAGCCCTCTATCAGATGAAGGATTGGTAAAGATCTTTTCCCAATTTGTTGGTTGTCGTTTTGTCCTATTGACAGTGTCCTTTGCCTTACAGAAACTTTGCAATTTTATGAAGTCCCATTTGTCAATTCTCGATCTTAGAGCATATGCCATTTATACATTTCTATTCAAACTAGTTGGGCTTAGCTTATATACACTCTCATAATTACATACTTATACACATCCATATTTACATATGTTATAGGGAGCAAAAGATCAAGTGCCAACGTGTAGCTGCCCAGCAGCCATGGAGAACTGGGTTTCCCTGAAAGAGGGGCTGGAAATTAAAAAAGGTAGGGGGGTGAGAGCAGAATGAAGCCAAGACAAAGTTCTGATCAAGGCTTCAAGTTTAATAATAAGCACAGCTTATATAAAGGGAAAAACCACAAAACCCACCCTCAGCTTCAGCTGGAGTATGTTGTAGAGCAAGGTCAGCACAGGGAGCCAAAACACCTAAGTTCCCATGGGAACCTGCAACTGTAGCCAAGGCAGATATCTCTGTCCAGGTTGATAAGATGTGGCAAATGTTCAAGGTCTGCTTAGCCTGCTCAAGGCTGGGAAAGCCACACCAGTGCAGAAAGAATGTACTCATTCTGGATGAAAACTGAGCTCCAATGTTTATTGCATAGAGAAAGTAAAAGCTTCTACCCTTTTATTGCTAAATGAATTAAACTCAAGTCTGTAAGAAGAAAGCTTTGTTCTCATTAGTAAGACTAAGCCTGCTTTGCTATAAAGAAGACCTGTTCTGCCCTATGGTAAGGAGAAGCCTGCCTGCTCCTTCTGCTGTCTCTGCAGCTTCTTCCCCCCCCCCCTTTTCCTCTACATTCTGCATATAGCTCTCTTAAGTTTTTATGTTGCCTTATACTTTCTATGTTATTCCACTCTGTATTCTCCTAATCTTGACCTTTCCCCCTGCTCTGATGTAACAATGCTTTTGTTCTCAATGCCTTACTCCCAATGCTTTCTCTCCAATGCTATATCTTCCAATGTGATCTTTCCCAGTCTTTTGTACCTTTTCTAGAATAGATCACATGGTTTTTCCAAGCACCTCCCCCTTTTCTTTCTTTCTTTCTTTCTTTTTCTTTCTCTTTCTTTCTTTCTTTTTCTCTTTCTTTCTTTCTTCTTTTTTTTTAACAAAAGTTCACTAGCAGTTAAAACATAAATTCAAATCATAAATTGAGTAAGAATTATCTGGCTAAATGTTCGTCATCTGTCACTAGCTCTACAGGTTCATGGAGAGCTAAAGACCATAAGTAAGTCATCACTGAAGCTTTGGGTAGATTAAACCCAGTCAATATTTTATCTTCTGTCCTGGCACCTATTGTAAATCCTTAGTTTCCTTTTTATGATCTTTTGACATCTTGACCTCTTGAAATGTGCTCTAAGTTGTAGATGCCTGCTTTCTATCTCAGAAGCAATGAACTCATGACACTTGAAGACTGGCAGAGTTCTCAATGCAGTTTTGACATCAGAAAGGACTTAATAGCAGTTCTATTATAAAAGAGCTTAATAATTACTAATGTAATGTTAGCAATTCTTATAGAATCATCATTAAGAAATCATCTAGTTGTCTATATAACATCACTACAAGACAGAACATCTTAAATGTTCTGCAGAGATCTGTTCAAAAGGGTGGGCTAATGCCTAGTGATTGTTATATATATTTAATAATAACAGGAAAAGCTTATAACAGCAAGAATCTTTACTAAAATTAAATTCTCCTCAGTCTTGCCTAGAGAAGCAATTCCATCATTAACTTTGACAGTCCATGACAGAACCATCTCAGGAAGATACCTACTAGTGTCTAGCTTCTCCTTGATGGCTCTTGGCAGATGTAACTCTTGCCCTCTATTTATCTTAGTCTTTATAACCAAAATAGGTACACAACTTGCTTGTCTGGCAAGCTTGAGTAATGAATTTTATAGATACCTCTGGTCCTGCCCTCTATTTATCTTAGCCTTTATAACCAAAATAGGTACACAACTTGCTTGTCTGGCAAGCTTGAGTAATGAAACGAATTTTATAGATACTCTGGGACCAGTTGTTGAGTGAGCTAGAGAGGATTCAGAGTTTGACATATGATAGACTTAGTGTCAGAGCCTATTCTCCAACAAGCCAGGTTTTACTATTTGTCCTTGACAAGCCAATACAAAGATATAAATCAAGAAAAGGAGATTTTTTATTCAATGTAGCCACTGAGGGAAGAGGGACAAGTGAGACCTCTAAGTGCATCTTGTGGGTCCTGAAGTGAGGTTAAGCTTTGAGTAGAGGGATAGAGGTATGTGTATCTAAAAGGTCCTGGACTCATCATCATTTTGGCTTTACTCTCCTGCAAGGTGGTCAAGTTGAAAATCAATTCCCAAGAAAAGAGCTTCCTTTCTGCCTGGCTCAGGTTTTAGGGTTTCTCCCAACATGAGACTTTCTGGAGAAATTGCAATTCCCTGAGCCCTATCTTTTCAATAGTCAAATAGCCAAACTGAAGGCACAAGTGTCACCTCAGAGGATCTCCATTTCTATGAATCAGTCACACAATGAGATGGTCTGGCAAGATACAGAATTGATGTTTGATGTCAGCAATTAGCTCTCCTTTTATCACTGCCTACTGGACACAGTTCTGGGTCTGGCATGTAGTTTTTCTAGAGGTCTGTTCTATTATTTAATATTCACCTCTATGGAAAGGTCTACCAGAAGTTTCCCTGAGGTGTCTTCTAGCTCTGGTTTATTCAGTTCTGTTGCATGTCCACTTTTTAGAATGTCCTGGCTTGGTCAAATTTTCAATTCGAGTTATCAACAATATATCTACTTCTGAATATTCATTTGTTCATGTACACTGAGAATTGGAGTATCATTTTAGATAAAAAAATTCTTTTTAGTATGCATATATATGTACTAGTTTTTCACACATATACTATATATACATGTGTATATGTAACAAATCTTATGACTTTATAAGCATTGTTATATTCAGAAGAATGAAATGCAGTGTAATGATAAAATTGAGCATCTGTGTACTCACCACAGAAAAAAGCAATACCTAATGGCTCTGAAACCTCTGGGGACCTTTTCCCTAAAACTATTTTTATTAAGTATTTTTATGCATTTGAATTTTACAAGCATCGTATTTTAAAATATATGGTTAATTGTGAAACAGAATGAACATTTACATACTGACAAACAAGCAAATGAGGCAGAGATAGGAAACAACTACAGACTGAAGCCATTATTGTGACTTTATTACAATAGTTACGAACAATATTTTTGTGGTATACAATCATCACAATTACTCAAATTATATACAAATAGATCTTTATACAAGTCTACATAAAAAAAAGACCCCCAATCACATTATCAACAAGATTTTTTTCTAAAAGTTATGGCCAAGAAGAAAAAAAAATTCACAGTTACTCTGTAAATACTTTAAATGCAGCAACCATATTGCACATAAAACAATCATAAACTTTAATGAGCAGATGTATATCTTTTAATTAATTTGTCTACAAAATTTACATCTTCATGCAATACTTTACTGTATACAGAATGGTAAAGCTAGAATAAACAGATTAACTTACAAACTGTTTCAATAAATGGTCACAAAATTAGAATTATTCTAAAGTACCACTTAATTTATGCTGAAAAAAATTGCAGTGTAATATAATTTAACGGACAGAGTCAGGTGTGTCACAGATGGAGTTACTATTCTAGTGTTCTTCTTTGTCTTTTCCTTTCTTCTCCTTCTCATCCTGCAGGGCAGTTCCGAGTTTTTTGATGAGAACGGACAGCACCTTGTCCAGTGGGTCCATCACTCCTCTCTGAAGCCATTTGGGAATAGTAGTCCTGGCATGGTGAAAGCCCAATTTTTGAAGAATATAATCAACACCTACAGGATCAATTTTTCTTCCAGTCCAAGAAATCAGTCTAAAATGGTAATTAGAAATGGTCATTATCAAGGTATATGATGCATGAACATGACTGCACTCCCTTAATATACTCTGGATAAAACACTTTAGCAGATTTATTTGAATACTTGAGTCTAAAAGCCTTGTGTTCATTGTAATAGTTCCTAAAAATAATTTATGTGTGCTGATACGTATTGGGGGCTGGTCTGGTGTTATGTGTGCAGATGCTAAATTCTGAACCCCATGATCTGGCTGCCCCCCAGACCAGTGAATCCTCACATACAGTGGACTTTGTTGTGTAAACCTTACTCCCCAGTCTAAAGCTATTGGTTAAATAAAAGTGGCTACAGCCAGTTACTGGGAAGAACAGAGGTAGGGCGGGGGTGGGGGGAGGGTTAGAGTAGAGGGAAAAGGGGGCGGATATGAGGGAGGAGAAAAATGGTTTTACTGCATCTATACCTCTGAAAAACGTTGGCTCAAAGTCTCTGCACAGAAGGGTGAGGAGCTCACTGTGAAAGTGAAGGAGCTGTGCAAGTGAAGCATTAAGTACAAAGGAAGCAGAGAACGATGGGTGCCAGGACAGTGGGATGCTCCTGAGAAAAGCTGCAGGTGTGAGAACTGGCCCGAAAGAGAGAGAGAGAAAGGAGAGAGAGAGAGGGAGGGGTGGGGGTGGGGGGTGTATTTCAGGAGGCAGAGCTGGAAGAGTGGAGCCTTTGTTTCTGCCCTGTTGGGTTTCAGTACTGCTTTGGTTCAATCTTTCCTTGCCATGGCCCAATTCCTCCATAGGAATGGGGAAGGTTTATTCTGTGCCACTGCATATTGGAAATATTAACTTGTTCTTTGATTGTATAGCAGTTCACAGTTAAGAAACAGCCTTAAGTCCCAAAAGAAACTTTGGAATTTTAAATAGGGTTGGGACTATGAAAACGTTTCAAAGTGAATAAATGCATTTTTCATTATGGGGTGGCTTTAAGCCTGTGGGGGATGCAGTGGGTATTGTGGTTTGAACATAAACTATGTCTTCCATGGGCTGCATTGAACACTTGGTCCCCAGCTGATGGCAGTGTTGAAGATTGTGGAGATTGTGGAATCTTTAGGAGGTGAGGCTTTACTGGAGGAGGTTTTGAGGTGTTAGAGCCTGGCTACACTTCCTGTCACTTTTCTAGTTCTGACTGTGTATACACTGTGAACAGCTCTTTCATAGTGTGCCACCAAGATGGACAATGTATTTCCTCTTAAACTGTGAGCCATAACACTTCCCCAGCTTCAGCTTCTTGTCAAGCATTTGGTCACATAAGTTGGAAAAGACAGCACGGCAGTACCCTTGGACATGCTGAGGTGTGCACACCCAATTCTTACCTCAGAGTAGGCTCCAGATGCCATGTGTTGCACATGAAGTCTCGCCAGTCCACAGTGGTGTACGTGATGCTATCTTCTCTGTCTCTCTCAGAGGAATTGTCATCGTGTATAATAATTGGACATTTTTGTCCTGGTCGAGTGGATAAAATCCGAGGTGGAAAAATGGCTATAATAATGGTAATAATAATAATAATAATAAGTATAAAGCCAGATCTTAAGAAACACCACTAGCTCTACTACCATGCCAAGTTTCATTTAATTACGCCTGTTAAAAGGTATTTTAAAATAAGCCAAGGGAAAATATAAATTCTTAGTATTTCTGAGAAAAGTGAGGTTGTCACTGTGGTAAAGAATGTAGAGATCACATCTGTATTAGCAAGTGTAGAGCACTGTAGTCAACAGAGGTGGATTTCCTGAATGATGACTAGTCGTTGAGTATGCTGGTCATATCTGTAATCTCCGAGGAGTAGGAGACTGAGGAGACTGCCTATTTCAAGTTAGATTAAAATTTGGTGAGACTGTGTCTCAAAATAAAAATTTAAAGGAGGACCAGGGGTTAATAATTCCATGGTAAAATACTTTCTTAGCTATGTGAAACCTTGAGTCTAAACTTCAACATAGCAAAAAAAGTTGTAGCTTGATGACTTTTAAAAGTTTAGTTGGATTGTAATTTATATACCAAATTCAAATTAAGTGTGTAATCAGTGCTTTTTTACATGTTAATAGTTGTATAGTTACATAAAAAGTCAATAGTCAGAATTTTGTGTACAATCCTTTCCTCATGGTGCTTAAGAAAAGTCTCTTTAAAGTTGGCTACTATAAATACACACACTTGTATGATCAAATCTGAGACATATATAGCTTTTTATGTGATCTAATTGAATAAACACAGCATTTCTCTTGAACTACAAACTTCAGAACACAAAGTGGACTTAAAACAATTGAATATGATGTTTATTATGCAGCTTTTATCATAACTTGATTGGTAACAAGCTAGGTAGTATCTCAGTCAGAACATAGATGCCTACAGGTTCTGCTGCTTACTGGGCTTCTATTATTGGTAGAAGTTACACTGCTGTAATATATCACCATGTTCTAGAAATTGTTGATTTCTGTCTAGTCTTACATAATAGTGTAAACTTTCTCAGAGAAGCTTATGTTTAACATCATTTTGTCTTTTCTCATTCAAATGTCTTATAACTGCTTATGTTCTACTGGGGATTGAGTATAGGCCTACCAGATGCTACCCAAGTACTATACCACTAAGATGTATGTATGTATGTATGTATGTGTATATATATGTATTGTCCCTAATCCCTTTAAGTTTTTCCCTAAGAAAAATGTACATTAAATTGGTTGGGTTGGCCTTGAACTTGCATCCTCTTAAGTCACTGAGCTTTAAGCCAACCATGCCTCACTAAAATAGTTTAAATTAAATTAAGATTCTGCTTTAAGAGGTAGACTAATTTGAGGCAGACTGAAACCACTACAATATTACACAAAATGTCAAAGGTTTCATAATATATTTGAGAGACATAAATACAGACTTTCATATACATGCAGACTGAAAATTAAGTTTGAATGTTGATTTGCACAAAGTCTGCTTTGTATACATTTTGTATAGATATTGAACACAGCATGAGCAACATGTTAACCAGTGCCTGCTCTACGTCAGTGCTAGGACATGAAAGGCGGGCTCACACTTTGGGAAGGTTCGGCAGACAGTGCTGTCTAGGGCAAGGCATGAGGCAGCTCAATCTTACTCTTTCCACTATCATTAAAGATTTTTACTCTCATTCAATTTTTGGTATATTTCTGATGAAGAGTAATGGAAAAGCACTTCAGTCTATGTTAACTTGGGACTCTTTCAATATGGTTGTTTTGACATTTAGTTTTGAGGTATCTGCAAGGTAAATTTAACATTTTTTCTTCATAAAAAACAAAAACCTATTATTAAAGAATGATCTGAGTAAGTTATAGTTTTTCCAAGTTACATTTACTGAGAATCACGTGTAGAGTTGAGCCTGGCAAAGTACCTGCTCTCCCAGACCTATATGGGAAGGTGAAGCAGGAGGATCAAAAGTTCAAGGCCTGCCTAGGATACAGAGTGAGCTCAAGGTCATCTTGGGCAACATACAGAAAGCCTGCCTCAATATCACCACCACTACAAGAAACAACAAAAGGTGAAAAAAGCTAAGTGGTTAAGTGTCTGCTAGCATGCATGAGGCCCTAGATCCCCGCACTGGGGAAACAAACACATTTGATATTTAGCCCACTGTAACTTTATATTTCATAGGCACAAAAGTTGTACAATAAATACTGAATGCAATAAATCACCATGTTTGAGAGGACATTCCTTACCCTTTCAAATTACCTCACTTCATCAAGAGCTATGGAGTACTACAACACATCTGACCAATTCCAAGTAGGTTACCAGGGCCACTGCATGTAGTAACTAATGTGTTACAGCAGCACTTAATGTGCCGGAAAGGAAATTAGTGTTATCTAGCTCATGAAGTCAAAACCAGGCCACTAAGGTCTAAGTAATTTATTTATAAAACAAAAATGTTTCTCTGCATAGATTTATCTCCTTATTAAATTTAGTTTCTCCAACTGTATGATCTGACTAATAATGCAACTTTATTAGGAAGTTGCGTCTTTAGTACTTAAATCTGTACTATTTCCTCCCACTCTCCCAACTTGCAAAAATCACCTATAAGGCTTAACTACAGACTTTCATATTTTTAGAAACTACTAATTTTTTTAATTGATGTATATATGTACATGTATCTTCTCTCTCTCTCTCTCTCTCTCTCTCTCTCTCTCTCTCTCTCTTTCTCTCTCTCTCTCTCTCTCTCTGAGTGTGTGTGTGTGTGTAGCAGGGGCTAGAAGGAAGTGTTTGGTCCTCTGGAGCAGTAGCTATAGGTTGTTTTTGAGCCACCTTTTCAGATCCTAATTAATTAATTAATTAATAAAACCTCTTTATAAAGTAAGAAACGCCTCATGATTAAAATGAGTACCATTGTGGGCCAGTCAGACAGCTCAGCAGGTGGAAGTGTTTGCTGATGACCTGAGTTTAACTTTTGGAGACAATACAGTGGAAGGAGAGAATGGACTCCTGTAAGCTGTCTTCTGACCTCCATATGTGTGTCATGATGAATCCATCCCCCCAAAAACTAAATAAATGTAAACAAAATTAAAATGTGCCACGCATCCAGCAGAAACTCAGGAATCTGTGATGTAGATTACTTAGAAGTACTACTTCATGACATTTGCAGCGCACAGAGGAAAAGGCATTCATCCTATCCCTAGACCATAAAAACATTCTCCATGCTAATCCACTGACACTTGCCTTTCCTGTAAATTGATAGAAGAAAGAAATATGCAACCCACCCTTTTCTTTTTCTTTCAGATATGCTGATACTAGATCATGGAGAAACATGATGAGTTCAGCATCCATAGTCACACAGATGTGGTCAGTGAACTCTGTCACCACACTGCATTCTACCTTGGGTTTCAAGTTGGCATCTGAAACAATAAAGGTCTTTTATAGTGAAAAAGTCCATGAAACAAAGGCCACTTCCAGCAATAAAGATCTACATAGATCCATGTAAATGCATCCACTTGTAATATATTTATATTATAATACAAATAATATAATGTAAAGATTTATAATGTAAAGATTTGAGAAATGAGCAATTGCTATGTGCATATGATTTATAGACTAAAGGTAAAGTATTAAAACATTCCTAGAATGTATTATTGTTCCTTCAAATAAAGTCCAATTACTCTTCCTAATGCTTGGGAAAAAAAGGTACAAACAGGCTAAATAAATTCACCACAGTCTATGTATATCTGGTAAAAACATCAATTTGACTTACATCACCAGTTTTATTAAATTAACATACCAAAATAGCCTATAGTAAGAGAGTAAGAAGTTTCTTTAGAATTTTCTTAGCTACTGTTAAGACTAAGGATATTTTTTCATATACCTTGTAATGAAGGCTCCTGTGGTTCTTGAACATGAATTGATTTAAATTCTAGCTGCATCCTTGGTAATGCAAAGATGGTCTCTGTTTCATGGTTGTAGCTAGAACCTCCCCGGAATCCACTCAACAAACTAGAATTCTTCACAGCAGTACTGTTCTCCGTGTTATTAGCATCAACATTACGAAGTAAGTTTAGCTCTACATACATAAAACAGAAAGAGTTACATTAAACCGAAGGTCACTGTCACCACATTGCATTTAAACAATGTGTAGAGGATGATCAATTGTTGGGGGTTTGTCTGTTGCTATGTATACAAATTTTAAATTCTGAACCCCAAGATCTGGTTGCTCCCAGACAATTGAATTTTCATGTATACCAGTCTTTGTTGTGTAAACCTTGCTTCCCAATTTAAAGATGAATAAAAGGCTAGAGTCAGTGATTGGGCAGGAAAGAGAGTAAGGCAGGACCTGAAACAGGAGAATGTGACCAGAAGAAATGCACCTGAGGACAGACTGAGGGAGCAAAAACAGCCCTGGTGAGACTCAAACAGGAAGCAATCAGGGGCATATGGCTGTGAGTTAGAATAGCTCAGAACCTGCTCAATCTAGGCTTACTGCTTGTAAGTGAAAATACCAGGCTTTTGTGGCTTTTATATGGGATAGCTGAAATAAATAATTTACAATCACTAAAGCCTAGTGACAAAAAAGTATGTCTCTAAAAGTGATAAGCTGTATTTAGACAAAGGCAAATAAATGAGGGCTCAGAGTAAGAGATTTAGCTAAATTGTACAAAGTGTGACTTTAAGGATACTGTATCAAATGCTAATCACTTTACAAGCTGGAAATGATATTCTTAACAAATGTGCACATATACTTTACTCTTGTCAAAACCAAAACACTGTAATGTGAATTTTGGATAAACCAAATACCTGCTAGTTTTGGTTTCTCCAGTTTTAGTATGTCTAGAACTGTCAATTTTAATCATGTCTTAAGTTGGATTTTATCAAACTGAATGGTCTTTATAGATTGAACACTAAATACTATCCTGACCCTTGAAATTATGTAGAAGTCCTATTTTTTTGGGACATTATAACTACTCTATTTCTGTGAAGATCATTGCTGTAGATACATAAACAGCTTCCTGGAACATCCTAGTTAAAAGAAAATCTTAAAAAAAAAGACAACAACAACAACAAAATCTCAATAACAACCCTATTTCAAATGTATAAAAGTCAAAATAGGACAAAATCTAATCTTCTTTTACTTTCTTCTTTTAAAAAAACGTTTCCTCCCATCCAGATTGTGTGCCTATTCCTGAAAGCTAATCTAAAAAAATCACGTTACAAGTAATCTTATTTAGAAATGTCACTTTTAAGTAAAACATTCAATCATAACATGTCTCAATCTAATCAGCTTTACCAAATATCAGATGATTGATAAAAGCAACGTTACACATGCAAACCGAAAGCAATCAAATAGGAGTGACCTGGCAAACACCATAGTTATTCACAACATGACCTGACCTGGTAGTGACAGGGTTGAATATTATTCTACACTCAGTACTCCATGAGGCGTGCTTTTGTGGGGACACCTTGTTATCCTGGCTGTTAGACCAGAGAAGTGGTCTCATAGATAAAAAATTCTTCAAAAGGATTCACATTATGAATTGATAGGGGTAATATTACTAAAATTTTATTCCAGGTTAGTTGGCCATATAGTACATTTCCCAAATGTCTAATTTTGAGAATAACTACAAAACATTTTTTTCCAATAATTCTAAAATATTTACCAAATGTTACAAAATTAACAAATTTATTTTTATTTATTTAAAACCAATTTATTTGGGATGGTTTCAGTTATTTCTAGAATAATTTGAATCTGTAAAATGTTGTACTACCAGGTAGTTGTTTCTTGTATTAAATAACCACTTTGTGTATCAACAGAAATAAAATTAAAACTGTATCAAGACTTGAAAACTTGACCTCTACTTGATTTCTGAACAGCTGACAAGAGCTCAAAATAAAACAAGAAACAAAATAAGCCCAATAAAGGCTAAATATTTAACCTTCATTCCTTGTGGCAGTGACATAGTTGAACCATTCTTTTACACTTGCTACTCCATGTGGTGGGTTTTCGTGACGACGCCTTGTTATCTTGGTTATTGTTGCCATGGGGCTTTCCAGAGCACCACATGGTTTGGTAACCATGGTATTATGACCCAGATGAAAATCCAGTGTTTGAACAATGTATGTAGAGTGATCACTAGAGCCTACAACACAAGAAAAGTATGTTTCTAAAAGTGATAAACCGTCTTTATGGCTAAGAAAATAACAAGCATCAAGCATAACAGATGTAGTTAAGCTATACAGAGTAGGAAAGGCTAAATAAACCAGAAAGCCCACAAATAGCTGGATTTATCCCAGTGAGATGAAGAACATCAACCACCTTGATAAGAAACTTCGTACCTCAGAGTGGGTCAATCAGTGGTATACCTGTGTATACCTCTCAGGAAGCAGAGGCAGGGGGATCATGAGTTATAGGACAACCTGGGCTAATGAGTAAGACACTGTTATAAAGCAAAACACAAGGAAACACTGAATAGGAAACTGCTCAAAGGTACTGTTGTTTTTACATTTTTATTAGTTCTTTGAGAATTTTGTGTATGTCTGGGTGTCCTTTTTTAAAAATCCCACCAAGGCCAATCTGTGTTGACCAAATATTCCTTGAAGTATTCTAGGGTTCTATTACTGCCTGCAGTTTTGTCTAACAGAATCTTTACACTAGCACTGTCTTCACATTTTTACAAGGAATATTTCTAGATAACATGCTAAGGCCAGTCACAGCAGCACTAAATTTAAGTAACATGGAGTAAGAGGGCAAGTTTAGAATATGTTTAGATGTTTCTTTAACAAGTCTATACTTTACAAATGCTGATTCACTAACAATGAACTCCTTAATCTTTTAGTTATAGGATAACTGAGATGGATTTCTCCAATAAAAAAAAATCAGAAGGGCTGGTGAGATGACTCGGGGATAAAGACACTTGCTACCGAGCCTGACAATCTGAATTTAACTCCTGAAGTCTACGTGATGGAAACTGAGGACCAACTCCTTAAGTCGTCCTCTGACTTCCACATGTGTGCTATAGTATAAACAAATCCCTTCCAAAATAAACAACTGCAAACAAACAAAAGAAAAAAGAAGGTCAGAGAGATGGCTTAGTGTGTAGAGCATTTGTTGTGCAAGTATGAGGTCCGAAGCTTCAATCTCCAGAACCAACAGAAAGCTGGACACAGTGTTATACGTGTCTAACCCCAGGACGCCTATAGAGAGATGTGAGGTGGACATAGGAGAATCCCTGGAAGCACATGAGTCAGCTAGCCTGGTCTTAAAGAAGGTGGAGGGTGAGCACTCATACCCCATGCACTGTGGCATGCACATGCCTTCACTCATAGACAGACATGAACACACAGCATATAAAAACACACATATACCATAGACAAACCATACACAAACACACTTATGCCAGACACACAGACACACACACAGACACACACACACACTCCTCAAAAATCAACACACAAAATCATGCCAGAAGACACACAGAATGAAAGCTGGAAATGTGTCAGGTTACCATCTTCCCAGATTTTCTGAGCTTCAGTCCAAAAGGCAATATTTGGTTCTTCTAAATGAAAAAGGGCCCAAGATTTTGAACGGAAATTTGGACCATGAAAACAAGCCAGGGTCATATGATTTCCATGCAAGCTCATGGATCCTCCAAACTGCATTCCATCTTCTGGTAATGGAACCTGAAATAAGGATATGTGGCATCCAGACACCACCTTCAACACGCCAGGCCAATGTCGATGGTGTGCAGCATCAAGCACTACAAGAAAACCAAGAAACATTTGTCATTAGGTTGTCTCAAGTATCTTGAACAGGGCAAAAGGCAGAGGTGGGTGTGTTCTACAGCCATGTGTATGATGTGTGTTTTCCACTCTGATAATGAGTGGAAATCATGGGGGATGCTAAGCAACTGTTCAACAGACAGTAGGGAAAGATGCTGCATAAGGATGGACAGAGCTTGGGAAGGTATGAGCTTCTAATGTTCACAACTCTCACAACTCGATGTCTGTAATGCTGATTGACTTACAAAGAGCCTGAATGATATTTCACACAAATTCCACACAGCATTAAATAAGGTGACTGTCAGTTACGCCTATCAACTTTTCACAGGTGAAAAAATAGAAATGGGAGGGGAGGTTATGTTTCTTTCTTTCCCATATGCTTTCGACTTAAAGTGAGGTCAGACGACTAACACCATCAGCACCACACTTGGACCTAGTTAGAATCCACATTCTTAAGTCCACTCACTATCTCCTGTATCAGATCTGCTTTTCAAAAGAATTTCCTAGGCTGAGCACAGCTCAGTAATAGAGCATTTTGCTTGGCATGTGGAAGGCCCTGAGTTCATTCCTCAGCACTTTCAAAATATAGATTTCCAGGTATTATACATGTACAAACAAACAAGTGTACAAATACGTAGGAAATATATAAAAACTTGTTCATGTTTAAGCTCTAAGCTGCTTCACAATGATGATTCTGAGGCAGGAATATGACCCTTCACTTTTGCTTACATTTACTAGATTGCTTTCAATGTACACACATTATTTCTATGATAAAAAACTAAGGAGTTTGCTCAGGTGTAGCGGTGCACACCTTCAATCCTAGCACTTAGGAGGTCAGCCTGGTCTACATAGTTCCAGGACAGCTAGGGCTATGTAGAGAAACCCTGCATCAAGAAAACCCTAAAACCATAAATAAACAAACCAACTAAGAGTTACCAAGTTGTCCTCATTCTGTTTACCATTGATCACATTTACCACTGTCATCCTAGTTAAAGATACCATCCTCTTTAGTCTGGATTTCACAATGTCCTTCCCGTGTCCATCCCTAACTGCCTTGTTCTCTCCACAGTAGCTATGGTGGTTATTTGCAAAGGAGTATTATATGGCAAGGTAAACCAAATGATACCAAATGTCTTAAAAACTCTACAATACCCATCATATTAAGAACCTTATTTTTGCCCTTTACCTGAGGTAATGTCCAATATTTTTCTTACTGATCATTCTGCTCTGTTCACAGTTATTTTAATGACTAACATTTCCCCTCAAATCCCTGCATCCATTGGGAACATGTCAGGCAAGGGCCTACAACTCAATCACACCTCTAGACTATTGTGAGCATTTCATTCTGAGACAGGATCTTACACTAAGTTGTCCAAACTGCCTTTGAACTTGATCTGTAGTCTCCTGATTCAGCTTCCCAAGTAGTTAAGATGAGAGAACTATGCTACCAGGTCCAGCAATGATTCTCAAATAAATCAACTTTATGAGGAACAACAGGAGCTTCAGACCTCCACAGCCCTCTGCCCAGAACCTTCCCCAACATGCTAGCTCAGATCTTTCAACCATCGACGCATTTCTACTAACATGTCACTTCAGACAAGACTTCCCTCATCTTTTCTGAAATAGCCATTATTTCACTTTAACCTTCTCTATAGCCTTCCTGTGCTTTGTTTTTTAAATAAGCGCTTCTATCTACCTGAAGCCATGACTTTTATATATTTAATTACAGTCTCCATCTCCTATTTGAATGTAAAGTTCATGAGTTAAGAGAGATGGTCACATCTTGCAACTCTTGTGCCTAGAGAAGTACCAAAGCATGTAGTTGATGCTTAATAAATACAAGCTAATTTCTTAATTACTGAGTGAAGTATAACCTGCCTAATATCTAGGTTAATAGACAGACTCAGTTATTCTGCATCCTCAGCCCATGCCACAAATTAGAATCTAATTTTGTCACGGAGAAGGCATGCTGCAGGAAAGCTGTAGTGGAGATAAAAAGTAATACCTTCCCAAAGAGCAGCTGACACCATTACTAGAAACACAGTTTTCTTTTTGTTTTTAAATTATGAAAATATTTTTACTCCCTAGTGGGTCTTATTTCAACATTATGATTTAACATATCTTGTAGTCTATAGTAAGGATTTCATATATGCCCACCTGCTTCATTCTTGTGTGATTGCTATAAGGTAACTATATGCCTTCTCATTTATAACACATGAAACTGGGCACTGAATCACCATAAGTTGGGTGATTATCCTAGGAACACAGAGATAACCAGTGGAATACCTGGAGTGAGGCTCATCTGCCAGACTCAAGACCCCTTCTTTTAATTACTCTCTTTCTAACTATGACTTCAACTAAGATATCAGATAATGTTATTTCATATTCATTGGTGATCCAACAACTTTAGCAACATTTGTCTTGAATCTTGAAGCCACAGGGCAGAGTAAGTCAATTTCAGCAAAATGGCTGGATATAAAATTAACTGAAACAAATCAGTGGATAAAGAGGCTGAGAAAGAAATTATGGAAATGATACCCTTCACAATAGTCACAAATAATAAAAATAGCTTGGTGTGAATCTAACCAAGCAAGTGAAAGATCTGTATGACAAGAACTTCAAGTCTCTGAAGAAAGAAATCGAAGAAAATCTCAGAAGATGGAAAGATCTCCCATGCTCATGGATTGGCAGGATTAATATGGTAAAAATGGCCATCTTGCCAAAAGCAATCTACAGATTCAATGCAATCCCCACCAAAATTCCAACTCAATTCTTCACAGAGTTACAAAGAGCAATTCGCAAATTCATTTGGAATAACAAAATACTCAGGATATCCAAAACTATTCTCAACAATAAAAGATCTTCTTGAGGAGTCACTGTCAGTGCTTTGCTAAGTGGATGGGATGGAGAGCCCAAAGGATACTTTCTAAGGACAGCATATAAATGTGTTACTTAAGAATATAACATATAGGGAAGATAAAAACTACATCCATGTTGAATTCTAATCCTTACGTTGTTCTTGTGAATTCTTTTCCAGGTTGTTCGTCATTGTCTTGGGTGGCAGGTAAGGCACAGGTCCCCAGGTCGACAGAGCTCGTTTACTAGTGTCAAACTGCTGGGTGAAAAACTCCTGAAGCTTCATTCCAATTTTTATCAAGTCTGGTGTAGTTGATCTTGATATCATTACTTGAAAAATATCCCACTTCAAATCTCCATGCACAAAAATCTCACTAAAGCATGAAATAGAATTTGTATAATAAATTTCAGAGATGATATAAATAATGCAAAAATAATTATCCTCCCCTGCCCAGCTTTTCATTTGTATTAGTTGTAGAATATAAAAATTAGTCTGTAAAAAAAAAAAAAAAAGAACTACTTCTCCTGCCCCTGAATGTTAACAAATGAGAGTCACATGAAGTTTTCGGAAGGGGACATCCGAATACATACCTTTTATCAGTCATGCTTGAGTCCAAGGCATTATATAAGTTTACTTTCCATTCATCCTGAAGCTTAAGATCAGCGTTACTGAAGATACCCATGAGGATACTTGAGCCCATGTAATCAACCCGAGACTCAGTAGAACCCATAGTAATCTGTATTTTGTGATTTGGTTGCTGATTTGGATGTTCAGAAATATGAGCTAAAATAAAAACAATAATTACTTTCCATAGAAATATTCATGAAAAACTTATCAAATTCAACTTTCTAAAACTTTTTTTTTAAATATAATGTTTGAAAATATGCTACATAGTTGTAAAATTCCAACATACCGACCATCTCCAAAGCATTGACATCAATGGTCCCACCAACGACTCCTCCTTTGGAATCCAACTGTGACCTTCCTAGGCCAACAGACATGCTAATCTCTCGATCACGGTTACTTCCTACAGAAAGCCGGCCTTGGCTTTTCAAACCACTAGTTGTCCAACTAAGAAGAAGGAAAAGATTGTTAGATAAGTGGCTAGTAATGTCATGAATTAAAACCAGTAGCAAAATCAGATTATACATAGAAGATCTGATTTTATAATGAAATACTTCCTTTCTTTAAGTCAGGCTCTCACTGTGTTGCTGAAGCTGATCTTGAGTACTGGAACTGAAACGATCCTATCTCAGCCTCCTGAGTGCTGGGATGATTGGCATACACCTACCACACCCAGCTCAACACATATATGAACCAAACACTATGTGGTCAATGTTTGAATATTAAAACTAATTAAGCTTTATAGCTAGAAAAGTATTCTATTTCCTTATAATACTCCTTTGGGAATGTGTTTCGGGTTGTTTGTATTATAGTATCCTAACAAGCCATTTTCAGACTAAAGAGTTTACAACTTTTCACCTATTTACTGTCTTAAAAATATTACTATATTTAAAAGGGTTTGAACTGCTTTACAACACTGTAAGGAACACTTAAAATGTTGATAGATAGATATACTTCCTCTGAATAGCTTACGTTGTATTTCCCATGACATTACTCATATTCATTTGGACATTCAGTTGTTTCAGGTTGATAGCGAACACAACGAGTGTCTCCCACGGAGTCCCTTGCTGGCTTGCTGCTTTGTTTGATTTGTTAACAGGAGTTGATGTTTTTGAAATTGAATCTAAAAGCAGAAAAAAACCAAATGCCAATTTATTCACATAAAACAAAGCTTATTACAAAGTAAAACCCACTAGTTTCTATAATCAATATAAAGACTACATGTCTTCAATATTGAACCATCTTTTGGCACACTCACAACATTGTTGGAATGTTTCTAAAAGCAGCTGTTCTTACAGAGTACACTGACAATGTGGCAACTCCTCACTCCCTACCTGACAGCCACAGAACTCTTCTGTAGGCAGGATCTAGAACTGGTTGGTACTTAATTGGTTTTTTTTCCTCAAGAATTCATCTTCAGTGGGTGGAAAGCTGAGAGTAATTAAGATTTTTAATCTTAGGAACACTGGAGGCATACTGGCAACAAAAGTTACCTCTTCGAGGAACTGAAGAGTCTGAAACACTCCTTGATCTTATGGAAGCTGGGGACTTGAGGCTCTGTGCTGCTGTCCCCGGTGACATGGTATTGCTGGTCATGTGCTCATTGAAGACATTGGGTGACTGAGGCATATGGGTGAAGGAGGCTGACTGGCTTGGCTGATCCCAGGTTCTGCAGTATGCTTTCCTTGATGACTCAGGAGAAAGGTGCTGGCTCACTCCTTCAATAGAATCAGGAGTCCCTGGACCAGATGCTAACACAATAGTGAAAGACAAAGTCAAAATCACAGATAAGAACATTAAGTGATAAAGTCCTTTCACCCAGACACTATTTCTAACTACATTGTTTATTCCTTCCACAGATAGCAGCATTTGCAAAGAACAATCCATTATTTTATTTAATTCTGGAAAAGTGCATTACAGGAGAGAGAACAGACACACTCAAGATTTTTTTACATTTTTCACTATATCATGCCAATTGTACTCTTCATTTCCACAACCTTTTCAGTTCAACGTAACAATATCTACAACAATATCTAAGATCAAGAAAGAGATGGAAGCAAAAATGGTAGGATGTCTTCAATTTTTTCATTTTTCCATGCTTTAATTAACTATTATTTAGATAAGCACATATCTGCACTTGTAAATTATTATAGAATAAAATGTTAGGAGGTAATCTTCAAGAGGATAAGGTCTTTGTCTGTTTGGTATGCCTAGTGCTTGTCATTAGAGGGACTCAATGGACATTCTTTTGAACAAATGAATGAATTACATGGTATAGCTTACAAAGTAAGTCAAAATTTGTATTACTAATCATGGACCTTGTTTTCTTTAACCCAAATGAAAAGAAATCTAATTATGGTTGCATAACATGCTTACTTGGCAAATTTACAGTTTGATCTCCAAGGAACAGGCGCCTTGCAATACTTCTCCTATACCAGGCTCTTGGAAATGCCAGGATTTCACTGAGTCGTCGCATATCATACTTAAACGAAGCAGAACCTATATCACAAACCGCTGATGCAGAAATAGTTTGTTAGAGCTTAGAACAGACTTCTAAAGCTTTTAACAGTTTAGTTATCAGACATGGTATTATAGAGCTAAATATACCTACTGTTCTAAACCATAAAATACCAGGATACATTGCATTTAACAAGTGGTTTGATCTTTCTTCAAATGAAAGAAAAACCGTGCGCTGCAAAATCATTAGTTTCGTGTCCTTTCTTTGGGAGATGACAAGTTAGGGCTCTATTATTGCTCTGTCACAGAGAGGGTCAAGAGACTAGCTATAAAGCAAGCTTTTAATGTAACACAGGGCTCCACTCAAATATGGAGAATGGGTCAAGATTATGAGCTGGGATATGAACTGCACAAAGGGAACTGCAAACCAAACAGCTGTGTGCAAGGGAGTACTTAATTCCCTTTTTGTTCAGGGAAGAAACTTTCACAAGAAAAGCACCCTATGGTTCTCTGCAGGGGCTCTGTTTTGGCATCTTTCCTTTCTGCCCTCTTTTTCTTCTGTTCCTCTTTTACACCAGATTTTCTCTCACTACTGATGGTCCAGCAGCATTCTCAGGCATCTTTTCCTCCCATCTTTTGTGGCACTACTGACTCTCTCTCTAAAATACCAATCTGAAGCATCATCCAAATTCTTTAGAAACCTCTAATGGCTTTTCATCACCTGAAAAATAAATATCTTATCCCTCAGTTCAACCTGAGTCCTCAGTCTGCTACTGGTCTACTTCACCATCTTTACCTTTAGCCAGGACTTCTCCCTCTTACCCCATCCACCCTGTTCAATAAAGTGTTTGGCCATAGAAGCCAAAGTATGCTCCAAAGACATCCCTTTTTTGATACCTCTATGATTTAAAATATAAAATATCATGTTTCTACTTTCAAGGATATTTTTTTTTCTGAAATTAATGTGTATTATTATTTTTGTCCCATGTAAGACCTTGCATTACTCATGTCTGTTTATACTAGTAACCTAGCACAGTACCTGGCAAAAGTTTACTATGAAACATAGGCTTAAGATGTTTGCTAAATGGTTATCAGCTTAAGGGAACATACTATATAGTAAGACTCATTGTTGTAAACATTTTCACTTAGTACCCTAAATTCCCAAGATGGTTATATTCACTTAATTTTAAGCATTTCAGTTATAATGCAAAGAGAACAAATGGCTGGCCTCACACCTACTAATACAAAGAAGGACTTTTATTAAGGCTACTCACCCCATTTTTAGTGTTGTAGCCTTCTATAAGTTGATATAAATAAAAAGTCATAAATTTTATGAACTCATAACAGAGAAGCAAAATAAAAAAATAAGAATTTCTGTTCTTTAATTTGGCACATTTTTACCCTTGGATATATGTACCTAGAAAACATTCTAACACTAACAGCCTGAGTTGAGAGTCTTGTTGGCTGGGTTGAACTTCTTACCTTTATCACTAGGCTTAGTGTTCAAGTATACTTAATATTTAAGCACTATTAAAAACAGAGCTCATTGTTTCAAATAATATTTCAATTAAAAACTATAAAAGAGAATACCAGATATATTGATTAACGTAGTGTCCATTTTGCTTGTAGACTTGCTTACAGACTGACTTTCAAAAAACGAGGCCCCTCCTGAGCGCCTGATCCGAGACAAGCTCACTTTCACAAATTCAAGGTTTATACTTAGTGAGTCTTTTCGACCAGTGACTGAAGTGGGTTCTTCATCCACATTCCCTGAGAAAACCAAAACAAGAAAAATACCCAGATGTATGCTCATGTACATACAGATGTATGAATATACACACATCCAGTTAAACAAAATTATTCAATACACTGTAACATGTCACCAATCGAGAGGAGTTAAATTAGGGAAAATTTAAACAGAATAATCTAAGGAGCACTTGCATTTCTCACAGCGGTTTAGACAGACTGAAGCCCATATACATGACAAGCTTATTCTAATAACAAAAGGTAGTATTTACTTACATGACTATAAGGAATATTTACTGAGACCTGAACTTTAAAATGCAAATTGAGTTTTACTAATCTAAAAGATTAATGATCTCATTTAAAGTTACCAAGCATAACCGAAATACTTTAAAGATTTTACTTTTTATGGACTACAATTTGCTAAATTTGATTTAATAATATAAGACAACTCTTCTATCTTTAGATACTATGCTAGACATATCTTTTAACAAGCATTCTTAAGTTTTAAATCCTTGTAACGGTTATCTGAATTTGTTTCATATTTTTACTTACAAAACAGGGATAAAATAGGTATTATCAAAAGGGAAAAATATAATGTGGTCTAAGAAAAGAAAGCTTAAAAAAAATTAACAAAGACACCAATAAGCAAATATACCTAGTCCTCCTGATCCAGACGTGAGGCCAGAAACAGTGGATTTCTGCTTCCCTGCGCCATAGGGGTGAAACACATACAGGGAAAAGTCAGACATGCATGCAGTGAAGCTCAGGCCAGATGAGCTGCTGCTGGAGCCAGTCAGATCCGACTGGCTGCTGCTGTGTCTACTTCGGCCAAGTGGGCTGCCTAATCCTGCAGAGCCTGTAAATAAGAGACAGTACAGCATCATCAGCACAAGGAAGTCTACAAGGTCTAACATGCACTCTCTCAAAAGCCAAACAAGGCTATTTGGTAAAATTTTGAATTCAAGGTAACTGTACAAAAAACCAGGACTTAACCCCGAGTGACACCTTCCAAATCTGAAGGCTGATTTCCCTTCAACAGCTTTCATGCTTCTCTGGATTTCATTCGTATATTTTAATGTGCTCCACCTGGCCATTCTAGCATTTTAGGTCAAATGATTCTTTCTAGAAAGAATGGTCTTCAGATTGGCAGGACATCTACACACTGTTCCTGTTTTCCCCACTAGCTTCCAGTGAAAGACTCTCAGCTGTGAAATCTCAATACTGAAAGGCATCTGCTGCCCTTGGCTAAGAACTGCTGTTTTAATGACATTTCAAGTCTATTGTCAATTCCCACTCAAACTAGCCAACACTGCCCTCTCATTTACATATGTATTTCTATATGATTTATAGCACAGAGCTTTTCATGAGGAAGAAGTGCTAGATATCAAGAAATCCTCAACCGTACTTTACAACCAAACCTTGCATGAAACAAATGAGGTAGCAAAATTTACCATTTAAAAATACAAGTGCTACCTGATAAAATTTGATAAGGACAGAACCCATAAAAGCATATCTTTTATTTCCAATTGCAAACTCCATTGTCCCATTGTGTCACTGTTCCAACATGACACAAACATTCAAAAGTACATGGATGCATGAACTGCTGTTAGTATTCTAATTATAGTGTCTCTAGTGGTATGCAAACTGAAGCTATAATGCTAAGAATATAAATTAAAGAGGACTCATATTCTACTAACACCTGAAATATACTTACAATGTTGGTCTACTACAGATTTTTTTCTTACAAATGTCACAAATGCCTAATATTCTGTTTTTCTAAGTCTATTCAGAATATAGATGAATAACTATTAAGACTAGCATTTGGCCTAGTACCAGATAACTTAACATTTCTATACCTGGCATTCCAGTTTTGCTCGTGGAGGTCTTTGCTCCACTCTGAGGAGCATTGCTACCAGGGGATAAGGTCTCTGCAGGGTATGTAGTCCCCAAAGTTTCCAGTTCTCCTCTGTTTGAAGAAAATACCAAGTCCAGAGATGGTAGCTTAAGCATGCATTCTACTCTTGATACTGGCAAACAGCTAAATTTGATCTGTGAAGGCTAAAGTGTAGAAACCAAGGGGAAAAAGATTTTAAAGAACTGAATCTTTAAAAGAAATATGTAATTTTCTTTTTAGCATACATAATTAAAATATTATGTTTAATCACCTGATATTTAAAAGGAATTAAATTTAATGATACAACTTATAAAAACAGAAGGATGACATGTGAAGCAAAGTGTATTAACAGGATGGCAAAATCTTTATGAAGCCAAATATTCTAGGTCTAGAGCTCACCCTGCTCTCAGGGAGTCTAGGGGAGGAGGATTATTGCAAGTTCAAGGCCAACCTAGGGTATATGCCAGCCTGGGCTACAGAGTTGAGATATTGTCTACAACAAACTAAGTATTTGAAGATCCACTGACATTTGGATAATTCAGAACCTTAAACATATTTATGTCAATATTATTTTTTGTTAAGAATCAAATCTTTTAAAGGAGGTAATCACATATTAAAATACTGTAAGTACTGCTGTGTTAGTAACAAAAGTTTTTATAAACTTTCAAGTACTTAGTATATTTTCATCAGACCTTTAACATAAGCTAGTAAAAAACTCCAGAGTCTCAGATTAATGATCTTTTGGGCAAACTGTTACTGTAGAAATGGGTGAAACAGATGACGCCAGCACTTTTCTTATTCTTACAAACTGAACTTAAAAATTTAAATAACTGGTAATCTGAACTTAAAGTTTGGATACAGGCATCTTTCTAATCCTCTTTAACAAATGGATTAAATCAAAGGATAATATATATATATTCCTAAAGGTGCATTGTTAAGATTGAATTAAATAACAAATATTTTAAAACTATGTAACTTTTACACAAACTCCTTAAAAGGTACTAGTGTATCTTAATTATATGGTAAATCCACCCAGATAGTGTAATGGTGAGAGTGAATGGTACCAAAGTAATAAAGAGATAAAATGCTTTCAAAAGGTTTAGACTTACATATTTTAATTTTGTTTCATAGAAGATTGAAAACCCAAAATGGAAAACTCCTAATTTATGAAACTGCTCAGAATAGTAAATACATACAAATTTTTACATAAACTTCTCAGGACTTAGCAAACTTCTAAACCATTGTAAAGATATCAAACATTCATGAGATTATGATTCAGAAAAATTTGAAGGAAAATAATGTTGAAATTTCAAATAAAATATTTTCTTTATGAAGAAACAACACACCTCACCTGAACTCGCACATAAACCACAACATCTACAGGGAAGGAAGAGTATGCAGATGTTGAAGATGACACTAGGGATGTTGTTGATTCTTCCATAGGATCTGGGATGTCAAAATGTCCCATATCTTCATCTTGTGAGCTGACTGCTGTTAAAATATTAGTTTCAAGTTTTATATTATACCAAGGGCAAATCACTGGAAGATCCTTATCTCTAACTAGTATTGATATGAAATGTATCAACACCAGAAAGTTGCTTTGAAGTCTGTCAGGCTACTCAAATCTCATGTTCATTTCCCCAAATTAAATTCTCCCACCACAGCAAACACTATACATAAAAATCAGCACTTCTGTCATGCCCACAAAGAGAGCCCATTAATGTAGAACATACAATCACAAGTGTTATCACTATCTAGCTGTAACCTTGAAAAAATAATATGGCTTCACCACAGCTTGGATTCTTTACCTGCAAACAAGAATGAAATGACTCCCTGGTTCTTCCCTAGTTCTTTGTGTGTGTGTGTGTGTTTATATAAATGTATATTTATACATTTATATATACATTTTATATATAACATATATTATATATATCATATATCTATATCTATCTATATCTATCTATCTCAATGTATAATAGCACTGAGAAACTAGGAAATAAGATCTAAGGTTAGAATGCATATGTGGAGAATACTTACCTGTATAATTCCTTTCAATTGGTGTAATTGGGATAGTTTCCAGAGCCTTTTCAAGAAAGTCCAATAGACAAGGACTAATAACCATTTCTTCTGGTAGTGACTGCAGTGCTACCCAGGCATATAGCTTGGCAGTTTTTACTCCTCCACTTCCTTTTCCTTTAGCTAGAATATTGATAAATGTGATGGACTGAATGGAATTCAATAAAGTGTCCCAACAAAATATGACAAGTTAATGAGAAATTAGAATTGCATGACAACTTAATTAAGTCAAGTACTTTATCTAAGACTACAAGAGAAAAGAATAAAAATAGGCTGATAGAAATGATACATAAATGTTAAGATTAAATATTATTAATGTTTGTATTACTATGTTTATTCTTATTTGTGCTAGGTCACACATTATGTTCCAAATTTTCAACTTTATATTTTTTTCGCTGGTACTAGTCCATTTGTTCATTTAAAAAGATAGAAAATCTCAACTAATATGAATTAGTAGGAAGTGAAGAAAAGGCACCACAGCTTTTGGATTTCTTATGCTTTGTATGTACACACTGACAATACTTCTCTACATAGGAGACCATGACTCTTTCATTCTTCCTAGTCAAGTATTTCTGCTTCATAAAATGCATAAAAGTACCTAACAAAGTTATAGCTAACTTTGTTTTTGATTTCTAATTTGAAAAGTATAAATATAGGGAAATGCTCCAAATCTATACAGCCGAACTTTCTCCATTTATAAACTGGAACACTAACATGTGCCTCATTCTTAATAGATCTAACTACACTTTGTCAATTGAAAAGTGGTAAGCACTAGCTAGACATTATTGTTATAATTCTTTACTGACTACTTTAAACGGTTTACATATCATGTGAAATTTCTAAACGAAACTTCTTCAATAATTCTTGCCTAGTTCTTAAAGTCCCTATGTTAGAAATTCTATTGTGTGTGTGTGTCTGTGTGTGTCTGTGTAAAATATCATCCATGTGCTATGATATCCATTTCCCAGATGCTTTCTAAGAATCCTTGCTGGCCTCCAAGCTCAGCAATGGCTTGTCCTCAATGGCCTGTATGACTAATAAGAAACTGTAAATGTAATACTCTGTGACTTTTAAAGCTAAGGCATTAAGCTTTGCAGGTTTGGTCAGCTTTTCTTTTGATCATTCCACCAAAAGGATGTTGACTGTAATGTCATAAAAATATTCTCAACCCAGTGGTGATGTCTGCATGGGATGGATTTGGGGCACCAGTAAGCCAGTCACATGACTAGAATTTGATGGAAGATCTTTCTAGTACAGTCAAGTATTCAAGTGACCTATATAGCCATCATTTTGACTTCAATCTCATCAAAGATTCTAAATGAGAAAATCCTCTTGGTGTTTTTTTGTTTTGTCTTTCAATAGGCAATGTGATTAAGGCTGTAAGTTTGGGTAATAGGTTAGGTCACAACAGATAATTAATAATTGCAGATAACACCAGTGTGCTCATATATGTATACATTTGATCCCTAGCTGATCATAGCTCCCAAACTTAAACCACATGAACCACCCTCTGGCAAATATACATTGTTCTAAAAATGTGATTTATTTATTAAGAATGTTCTAACATAATAAAATCTTAAGAAAGAATCTAAAGTGGTTGTCCTGTACTTTTATCTATAGATTTTGTATAGTCATTACTGACAAGTCTATGGCCTTTCTTAAACAGAGAAGTTAAAGAATCTCAACAGAGCAAACAAAATAATAAACTTAAGAAAAACATGACAGAAATACAGTGTAGCCTCTTAAATACCTGAGGGAATAGGTGGGGGTTGGGGAGGAAGTAAGGTGTTAGTCTTGTTCTGGACAGTGCAAGGTAAAGGAGGAGAAGAAGGAGATGCTGCGTTATCTTTCATACCATACAACTTGGACTCTTTGGAGAGAGTTCTAGGCAAGGAAGATCCTCTGGAGGCATTAGGTGATTCAGTCTTTAGTGTCTTAGAATTGTAATGCAACTGTATTAAAAAAAAGTCAAAATAACAATTTTGCAGATAAGGAAATACCATGAAACATAGAAGTAGTAGTTGGGAAAAATACTGGTTCAGGAGCCTGAAGACTTAGCTTCTGCTTATAAGTCAGCTGTAAGGTTCTAAAAACTACTTGACTTTTTCATTTTTAAAATTAAAGAGCTCAATCCAAATCATCTTTAAAGTTCTTTTAAGCTTAATGGTCTAAAATTCAACAATTTTAGAAATTAAAAAAAATTACTGCTTATTAAAACTGTAGAAGGCAAGGTTTAGCAAGCTACTATGAATAAATGGTAAGCCACAATTTAGATATTCTCATATTCAGACTATGGCTACATTAGATAAGTCAGAAAGTTTCATCTTTAACAAGGTAAGCAAAAAAAAAATCTAGTAGAAAATAAACTGTTATTAATATTCTAGTCTCTTATTCTATACAATTCAGTTTTTACCTTTACATCTACTCCAGGAATATAAAACACTGTTGTTTCTAAGTCACTAGGCTTTGTCTGTAGAGAGGATGGTACTTTCTTGCCAGTCATTAAATGGGTGGTTGAAGCATAATTTGTTTGAAATTTTTTCTTTTTTGAAGGAGAATCTTGATCTAAACTCCTAGAGCTTCTATCATAACTCCTACAGGAAAAAAAAAGAAGGTGAATTAAAAAAATCAAAGTATTTTAAAAAGAAAACATTTTATTTTATTTCAAAGTAAATTTTTATTTATGCAGTAAGTGGGAAGTAGTAATTTAATAAGTTGAAAAAGAAAAGGATAGAACTTTTAGTTAGACTAGTTAATGTTTTAGAGAGATGATTATAATGTTATATGTTTTAAAACTAGCTCTATCAGTTTATTTATGTGAGTATTCTTTGTTTGTTCATGACTGTCATGGTAAGAAGACCAGGAGGCACTGTCCTGCCTCCACCTTCTGAATGCTAGAATTACAAGTGTGCCATGCACAGTTGTCTTATTCTTCTCTAAGTTCATACCTGTTTCACTTAAACACAACAGGATGAACCAAATGCAGCTAAACATAGCAGTCTGTTATGGTTCAATTAAAATGGCCTATCAGTCATTCTTTAAGCACCATTATTACTCTTATAAGATACTATACTTGTCTAAAGTGTTTTTATTCTCTCATTTTATAAAAATTTAATGTGACTGATCATTACAATACTTCATTTTAGACATAGAAGAATAAAGGGGATGGGCGGGGGACCTTCATTATCTGTTTCAACAGCTGTTACATTCTGCCTCTCTTATCCACATGTCCATCCTTTCACTCACTAGTAACTGTCATATTACTTTCATAATTAATTTTTTTGACCAGGAAAGAAGGAAGAAAGGAGAAGAAATATTCAAAGAAAGAGCTGTGGAAATGGTCCAGCCAGGACAGTGTTTCCAACAGCAGCCATGAGGACCTGAGTTTGAGACACACAGGAAAATAAATCATGGTGACACACTTTCGTAATCCTAGTACTGGGTAGGTACAAACAGGAAGATATTTCAGACTCTCTGGTCAGCCAGCTTAGTCTATGTGGTAAGAAAGACCCTGTCTCAGAAAACAAAGTAGACATCATCTGAGAATTGATACCCCAGGTTGACTCTGATCTCCATTCACAAAAGTATACACCTATATTTACACTAGAACATGAACACACATACATACCCCAAAAACATAACCAAAATCTAATATTAAATCCGTTTATGTCATCATTAAATGACAGAAACAAATGGTAATCTTGAAGTTATAGCTTGATTATTTCCATTTAGCTAGGCTCTATTTGTGCTCAGTTTAGGAAGGCCCTATTTGCATAATTGGTTCCAGTCTTTCTTTGTAAACATATCAAAATTCTTAATTAAGAGTCCTGCATTATTTTCAAAATAGAAATATTTTCAATCAATACAAAGAAAGGCAAGACATAAATTTGGGCTTATTGAAGCTGGAAACAATCCAGATGTCCCTCTACAGAAGAATGGATACAGAAAATGTGGTTCATCTACACAACAGAATACTACTCAGCTATTAAGAATGAGGACATCCTGAGTTTTACAGGCAAATGGATGGAACTAGAAAATATCATCCTGAGTGAGGTGACTCAGACTCAAAAGGACATGCATGGCATGTACTCACCAATAAGTGGATATCTGCCAATAAAAAAGTAGAGAATACCCAGGATACAGTCTACAGAACTCAAAAAGGTCAACAAGCTGAAGGGCCTAAATGAGGACGCCTCAGTCCCACTTGGGAGGGAGAAGAAAGCAATCAATCACAAGTGGGGGTAGAGGGAAACCTGATCTGGTATTAGGTGAGGGAAAAGGACTGAAGTCCTGAGGGCCAGCAGAAAGAATAGAATCAGGCAACCTCGGGAGGTAGGAGGTTGGGGGGGGTCCTCCAGAATGCACCAGAGACCTGGGAGGTGAGAGATTCTCAAGACCCAAAGGGAGGGGTAGAGCCCACCTCCAACAGGAAGACAGGGCATCAAGTGAGGGAGGGGGTAGCCATCCCACAGTCAAAATTCTGACCTATAATTGTTTCTGTCTGAAAGAACTACAGGTATAGAATGGAGAGAAACCTGAGGAAAAGAAGGTCCAGGGACAGGCCCAAAGTGGGATCCAGCTCAACGGGAGGTCCCACGGCCTGACACTATTACTGAGGCTATGGAGCACTCTCAAAAAGGGGACCTATCATGTTTGCCCACCAGAAGACTCAACAAGTAGCTGAAAGAGTCAGATGCAGATATTTACACCCAACCAATAGACAGAAGCTGCTGACCCCTGTGGTTGAATTAGGGGAAAGCTGGATGAAGCTGAGAAGGAAGGTGACCCTGTATGAGGACCAGCAGTCTCAATTAACCTGGACCCCTGAGATCTCCCAAACACTGGACCACCAACTAGACAGCATATACCAGCTGGTATGAGGCCCCCCTGACACATATACAGCATAGGACTGCCTGGTCTGGGTTTAGTCAGAGAAGATGCACCTAACCCTCAAAAGACTGGAGGACCCAGGGAGTTTAGAGGTCTGGTAGGGTAGGGGATGAAAGGACATCCTCATGGAGACAGGGGAGCAGGGAGGACGTATGGGATGTGGAACAGTTGGAGGGTGGACCTGGAAGTGAATAAAATTTGGAGTTTAATGTTGTGGATAGCCCTGGTCTTGTATTTTGATGCTAATTCTGCTTTACTGGGATGAGTATATAGTATACGGTATACAGGTGGCTTCTTGGGAACCTTTTGACCACCTTAATTTGTAAAATAAAGGCTAGAGCTGGTGATTGGATAGTAGAAGGGGAGGTGGAGTGGAAAAGTTTGGGGGGGAGAGAGAAGGGGGGAAGAGGGAGAAGGAGGAGGAAGAGGAAGAAGAGGAAGAGGAGGAGGAAGAAGAGGAGGGAAGAGGACAAAGGAGGAGGAAGAAGTGGAAGGACAATGAGAAGAAGCACATGACCTGGAAAAACCACAAGTTATCAGGGCTCTCACAGCTGGGGAATAGAGTAGTGTAGTGGTAAATCTGCCCAATCTAGGTGTGTAGCTCGTATTCATAATTACTGAGTGGTGTTTTCTTTGACCAGGCTTATTTGGGTTGGAGATTTACTGCAACAGTTTAAAATAATCAATAAAAAAAAAAAAGAAAGGATTCCAAAGAATTCTTTACTTATATCTTTTGTGTATGTGTGTGTGTCTGTGTGTGTGCACATGAGCACACTACTACTGGGGATTAAATCCTGTGCTCACACAATATATACACACTCTACCACTGAGCTAAAATACCCAGTTTATAGATCTATTTTAATCTATAGATCTATTTAAGATCTATATTAAGATCTACTTAAGATCTATATTAAGATCTATTTTAAGATTTATTTATAGATCTATTTTATAAGGATCTACTTTAATTAACCATTTTACCAGATTCTTAATGATACCTGCTTCTAATTGCCAGAAAAGATGTGTTTGTTTTAACAAACTGTATGTTATGCAAATAAATACTGTAACTTCGATCAGTTACTTTTAAAATTTGTAGTGTTGGGTGGGGAGAGTTATGATAATTCATGCTATATGGACAGTGTTTCTAACTAATGAATCCCAAATAACTTTTCTAGTCAGTCTCTTACCTTCTTAAACTTATATCATCATGCTCCTGCAGAAGGGTGGTTGGGTGAAGGACACATTTTCCACTGTCAATTTCAACTCGTATATCAAGTTCAAAGTCAATATTTCTCTCAGTAGCTGTGCCACTAAGACTTCGGTTGACTGGTGTTGTAGGCCAGCGTTCAGTAAGTAGTTGATGAACAGCAGCAAAGCCTGTTGCTTTCTTCCGAGAGGTATGTCTGCAGAAAATAAGGAATTATTCATTATAGTAAATTGAAGTCTGCTTAGTGAACTATTTCCCAATGTTATATCAGTAAGTCTTTAAAGACATTTTATTAATTTATAATTTATTAATTTATAGCTAGTACTAACTAAGGTCAAGAAAGAACAGATATCACATGATTCTTCTTTGAAAGTCAAAACTTACAGAAGCAAGGAAAGGAATGATAGGTACCATAAGGAATTTTTTTGTTTTGTTTTTTATGAGGCTGAGGTAGGTTTATTTTTTTCCCAATCTGCTTTTATACCATTTTAATTACATGCAAGTAATAAGGTCAGTTCTAGGTTGTGGAACAAGCAATACAATAGACATAAATAGTCAAGGAACAACCAAGGCAATAATCAAAGTCCCTTGATCACTGTTTCTAAGAGATTATCAGGATGACCAAGATATCTGAGCCTACTTCCTTGTCCTAGCCCTAAGTCATATTCATGCCTGAAGGCTACTTCTTTGTTCTAGCCTAAGATTCAGATTCCTGCCTGAACTTACTTCCTTGTCATGGCCCAAAGTGAGATTCCTGCCTGAAGCCCATTTCCTTGTCCATGGCTAATGTCAGATTCCTGCCAAGCAGTCTGAAAAGCTCTTCACAATTTATAATGTGCATTCACATCTTTTTATAGAGAAACGATAAATACCTAAAATTCTTTTTTTAATATTTATTTTTTATTGGATATTTTATTTATGTTTCATAAGGAACTGTTAACAAACACTATTAAATCTCATGTACTCAGGCCAGGCTCTAGAAAGCCTGCTGTGCCACACTGACCACAGAGGATGGTCCTGCACTACCTGTTCAGATACCTGAGGAAGCGTACATTTCATGCTCAATGTTCTTGCCAAAAGGAATCATAAAAATAATCAAGCTGGACACTTAGAAAAAGATTACAAAATCATCAAAAATAATTTTTTTAAAAAATGGGAAGTGTAAAAACAAAAGAGATACACATTCTGTCTAGTGGTATCATTTGTTTGACTCAAGAGGGCTACTGTTAAAAAAGAATATACACGTTAGAGATGGCTTAGCAGTTGAAAGCCCTGATTACTCTTCCAGAGGACCTAGGTTCAATTCCCAGAACCTTTATGGCAGTTCACAACCATGAGAAACTCTAGTGCCAGAGATCTGACACCCATTTTAGGTCCCTGTAGAAGTGCACACACATAGAGACACTTAGAAAATGAAGGGTAATTTGCACTGATAACATTGAGAAGATTACAAACAACAAATGCTAAACACTGGTGCTGGAAGACAAACATTTTCTTAAAAGAAACATTAATTCTTAGAAAATAATTCTATACTCAATTCAATAATCAAATGAGCTCACAAAAGTTATTTCATATTTTTAAACCTTTTAGAAAGCAGACTTGTATTATAATTCTTTGAATGTTATTTAAGTTATATTTCAGTAAGTAAAGGAATAGGCCAAAATATGCTAATATGAAAGGTTCCAAAGCAAGCGGTTTGTTTCACTGTGGAGAAAGGGTGCAGGAGCCCTCTGAGCTCAGTAAGAAGACTGAAGATTGCAACAGTGGGAACATTTAGTCTTACTGCCACACTTGCAGTGGACTAGGCTTTAGAAGCAGATAAATTTGAAAGGTCTTTCTAACTCTTCATGAGGGCACATTTCTTAGTAAGACTTTATCTATCTATCTATCTATCTATCTATCTATCTATCTATCTATCTGCCTTTTATTTCATTAACACTGTATTCTCATTTTTTCCAAGAACAATTTAAAATCCCCATCCACTGATACAAACCTCCTTTTGCTATTCCTATTTTTTCAACTATATGATACCTTTCAGTGTCTCCTTTTATTTTTATTAAACCCAGGAGGAGTATTGTTCTCTCCTATATTATAGCTTATAGTCATATCTCTATTTTTGTTTTGTTGACAGGTATTATCATGGAAAATTAATTAAAGCAATATAAATAAACCTATTTATATTTAGAAGAAAACAGCAACATATAAAGTTAAGTCACATTAGAAATTATGGATAGGTATCATAGTATTACTTAAAAATTAACTAACACTTTTTTGCTAATTTATTATTGTTATTATTATGACTTTATACGTAAGTCAGAGCCACATGTAGCCCAGGCTGGAGTAGAGCCTGCTATGTAGTCCAGGAGAACCTTAATCTGATCCTCCTGCCTCCATCTCTGAATTGCTGGAATTATCGGAATGTGACATCATGCTTGGCGTGCTAAATATGAGGCTGGATAAAATACTTTAGGCTCGCTTCTAGATTCTGATTTACCACCTAAAGATATCACAGGAAAAGGCTACTCACGAGGGTTTCCTGTAAATATAAAATCTTTCCCTCTCACGGTCTTCATCCTTTTCATCCTTCTCAGAGTCTTCACTGGTAGAAGACAGACTGTCATCCCTTCGGCCATCTTCTGACTGGAAAGGAACACTTGGTGAAAAGCCGCCTGTGGTTTTGGGCGAGCTGAACACTGAACACGATCCTTCACTAGTTGATGAGTAATGTGATGGACCTTCAATTGTTACTGACAAAAGATCCAGTTCTGTCTCCTCTGGAAACTGATTACAAAAACAGAAAATATAAATCAGGTTGTTTTTCAAGTTCTCTCTCAATAAAAAAGAGAAAAGCTAAAAATATGAAAAATGTAAGTCTAAACATTTTAGAACCTCTGAGTTGAATTTCCTCACTGAACTGAAAGGAAGGTCAGACTCATGAGCATATAAAATGGCATACCAAGGAAGGAAACAGGTCAAACCACAGCAAGTTACCACTGACACTTGAAAAAAAAATCACAGTGAAATATTACTTTATAGGAACATAAAGTATCATATTTAATTAGTACACACAAAGCAGAAGCAGATTAAGTGTAAAGAAACAATCAAATATAAACAGAACGGAAGAACAATTTATGATGAGCATAGTGACTGTTAGTAAAGACGGTTTTTAGAGGAACTTGTGGACAAATCTTTAAAACTGAACTTTCATGGACAGTTGAGTAATGAAACATGTTATCAATTACTCAATGGGTAACCATGCTGTATTTTAAGTAAATAGCTGGAGGCCAGAGTTTCTTTTCCTTTCTTTCTTTTTTTTTTTTTTTTAGTTTTTTCCAGACAGGGTTTCTTTGTGTAGCCCTGGCTGCCCAGGAACTAACTCTATAGACCTTACTGGCCTCAAATTCAAGACAAATCTTCCTGCCTCTGCCTCCCAAGTGTTGGGATTCAAGGTGTGTGCCACCACACCTTTTATGATGGGCAAGCCAGTTTTGAAGTCTGCAAGCCTTGCTATGAACTGATCTCAGTTTCCCAGCTATACAGTGCTGCTCCAGTGTCATCTAAAAATGAGTAGCCCTGATAAAGTGCAATTGGCAAGATAATGTAATTTATTATTAAAAAGTAGTAGATACTACTGTAAGATTCATGGTAAAATCAAAACATCAAACATTTGTAGAATTCAGGTATTTTTCCCTTAAAAAGATAAATGAATAAATAAATAAATTTTCAGAATATCTTTCAATTTTTAAAGTTGATAAATTTTTGTAAAAGCAAAATCTCTTTGCTTGATATTTATTTTATATAAAATCATACATTCATAATCTATTTTGTAATTTATAACTGCCATGTCTAATACCTAATCTCATGTTATCTAACTTTTTTATATAAATAGGAATATACTATTATTTAAAAATAAGGCTTGAATTATCTTCAAATATTTTTACATTTAATTAATTGTGCATGTATATGTGGAAGGGATGAGGGCATACATGTGCCAAAATGTACTTGTGGAGGTCAGAAAACAATTTGAGCTAGCTGGTTTTCTACTATGTGGATCCTAGGGAATAAAATCAAGTTGACAAGTTTGGTGGCAAGCACCCTCACTGAAACATCTCTCTGGCTCACCAAAAATTGGCACCAGCAAGAATGCTTTGATTATAACTACAGATGTAAAGTACTCGTATGGTATGTGTGAGGCTTTGGATTCAATCCTCAGTAACACACACACACACACACACACACACACACAAAACTAAAATCAAAAAGTCATTTAATTAGAAAATCCATTTAAATTCATATACATGATTTATTTTTAGGTTTTTTGAAAAATGGTAAATCTTTGTCAAACTTAGTATATCATTCTTTTAAAAAAAAAACTATCTTCTTTTATGTGTATGTGCCTGAGCATACTACATGCACCACATGTGAGCAGGAGCCTACAGAGATCAGAAGAAGACATCAAGATTCTCTGGAATTGGAGTTATATATGGTAATGAGGCACCATGTGGGTGATGGGAAGACTCAGGTCTTCCCCAAAAGTACCAAGTGCTCTTAACTGCTGAGCCATGTCCCCAGGCTCTGCATTACATTCTAATTGCTTTGAGATCAAATACAGTTGGAGTAAACACAGTACAACTATGGGATGTATGGTGAGACTTAAATCTGAAAGAATAAAGACAAGGAAACATATTTGGAGAGATTGCCAATTTTCTTTTTCTTTTTTTGCTTTTAACTATAATGTAAAAGAAAATTTCTAGGCAGGACTAGATGTCTGGTGTTGTGTGTAAAATGTATACATATACAAATACATACATATATTAATAGTTTATGTATATGTTTACTTTAATGATACATTCAGGGTAAAATCTACTTAAAATGTTAGTTATATTAATAAGTATTGTGCAGCACATTCTCATACTGTTCAGAACATAACAATTTTTTAAATGGATCTTTTTAGTTTTATTTTTTGGTGCTGGAGATCAAAATTAGGGGTTTATGCATGACAGCAGTTGGTTTAATGGTGAGCAATATCCTTAGCCCTCCTTTTATTTAGAGATAAGGTCTCACTAAGTTTCTCAGGCTGAGAACAAGCTTAGTGGCACATGACTATAATCTCAGCATTGGGAGCCAGAGGCAGGAGGATCAAGAATTCAAGGCAGTCTTCAGTGACACTGAGTTTAAAACCAGACTAGGCTACATGAAACCATGCCTCAGAAACAGAAAACAAAAGGTATAAGTTATTCAGGTTGGGTTTACATTTCCTTCCTTTTGCCTCAGTCTGTCAAGTAGCTAAAATTACAGGCATATGACATCAGATTCAGTTCTGAATATAATATTTAATAAACACTAATGTACTATAGTGACTTAAAAGAATTAGTAGTCAATGATCAATCAGTCTGTTGTTCAGATTTGATTTGTATTTGAAGCACTTAACAAAGATTATTGATTTCAAAATGGCTCACTTCATAGTTAAATATAAGGAGAAAAGATTGATTTCAGGATCAAAAAGAGATTGATTTTAGAATCAAAAAGAGATTGATTTCAGGATCAAATTAACAGTAATTGATTTAGTAAACTGCAGTTTTAGAGTTAAAATTTGGCTTAGTTGATTTGATAAGCTTTTTAAAATTCCTCACCTTTGAAGGTCAAAGTAAAATTAAGCTCCATGTAAATTTAAAACCCAAATGGAGTATTATAAAATATACATTAAAATAGAATTCCAACAAGCTTGAATCTTTACATAAAAGTATTTCTGAGGTGTCAGTTTAGCTTGAAAAGAAGATGTTTTGAAAGCAAAATTTCAGGGCAGTTTATTAGTTTTAAAGAAAAATTTTGTGTTGTTTCATAAGTACCTGAAAGTACCCTTCCCCTGGAGAGCTGGACTGTGGTGAACTTCCCCACACTGTGTTTTTCAACTTAATTAAAATAATAAGAAAAGAAAACATGAACAATAAAGACAATGTGAAGAAAACAATCCACAAATGAACATTTTAACATACGTTTTGACAAGCTGCCGTGTGCAGCTCTAAAGCTGACCTTCCTAGTGCCTTCTATTCTTTATACCCTGTGCACATAACACATAAGTGAATAGTTATGTCACACTAACAACTGCACAAAAGACAGTGTAACATGGGTCCTTACTAACAAAACTGCTTAATAAAACCCACAGCCAATCTCATGTCAGAGCACACAGCTATGGGACTTTTACTGTACACACACCTGACCATGTGCGTGCAGCAGGGCTCTTCTGGGCAGCACCTGCTGGCTGCCATTGCATATACTGCTGCTGTTTCAACTTGTCATTGTAGGCAACAAGTTCTACTTTTAAAATGTATAATACTGCAAGTCTGCAATTTTTAAAAACTACTTAGCAATACCCATTTTTAACAAGCCCTGTCTTTCTTACTGTATCCTGGATGTTAAAGGTCACTCTGGGTCCAGGAGATGCCGCATCCACACGGATTTCTGGGAGCTCATCAGTCTCTCCTATCCGAGAACTATAAGTAAAACGGTTATAAGCATAAATGTGCAACACAGATATAAAATACAAAACTCCAACATGGTCGCTTTAAAAAAACCTTGGCTTTATATAAGTCTTAATAATGACATTAACATTCTATCTCTAACTATTAACCTTATCAGATGACTGATATTTTGGCATTCCATGTATTAACCTTCAAGATCTGTGGAAAAGCCTTGTCTCAACTTCAAATTTTCTAAAATTAAACCTATGAAAAGAATTTATGCTTATTTTTTCGGGAGAAAGGGTTCTCATATATTCCTGGGCAGCCTAGAATCCACTATGCAGCTGATACAGAGAATTCGCTCAAGTTCTGATCCCCTTATCTATCCTAAGAGCTAGCACTACAGGTATACACCACCCAATTTGCATGGTATTAGGAATTAAACCCAGGGCTTCATATGTACTAGGCAAACATTCTACCAACCACTCTAGAACCCACCTCAGGGATTTAAACATCTTATTTTTATAGTGCTGACTTAATATTCAAACAGGATTTTAATGTGTACCATCAACTTTCCTAAACTGGCTATTTAGAAAGCAACCACCAGTATGCAAATTTTCATTTCTTCATATAGTCTGTAAGCTTATACATAAGGCATATCTAAATAAAATTGCCTTACTAAAAACGGCCTTACTAAAAACGTTATTACGTTGAAGAATAAAGGTTTGAGCTTTCCTTATACCAATGACATTTGACAGTAAGTAACTGTGATTTCTATTTTACTTATAAGGGTGATTTATTTATTATCAAATAAAAGTATTGAGTCTTTGTTAATTGTTTAAAATATGTATTACCTTGCTCTTTCCATTCTCTTAAGAGGTGGTCTTCCAGAAGCTGAAATGCTCTTTGACCGGCTGTAACTTGGTTTGTAACCTAAACCCCACTTATCCTTGAGGGAAGCAGCCTAATAAAATGGTAGAGGAAAAAAAAAAGTGACTCAAGGCAATTGTAGTATACTGATGTGATGGGGAACTCTGCCTCAGTGCCATAATGCACAAGTGGCACATAACACTCTTGAGACCACTCCTGACATGGCTCCAGACACTCAGAGACCCCAGACACCACTAAGAGCAACAAGTAAGTGGTGGAGAAATGGAAGAGGGTCTGTGGTCCTGTAATATCAGGGGTCTGGCAACTACTAAAAGCCAGGAGGAAGTCCCTGGTCTGGACTGTAGCCTGAGCCTACAGATATGTTAATGTTTGAGGGCTGTGCAGAACTTGTCCCACCCCTCACTTAGGGACCATGGGAGAGCTGACCCTGGGAGCTTGAGAGCAAGAGGGCTGACCCTGCCTCTAGTTCAGTTGCAATACTTGGAAGAATAGGCTCTGCACCTTGTGGAAGTTGCTGGTGAGCCAGCCCTGAAGATATGAGCATGGGAGAGCTGCCCCTACCACTTGTCTCCTATACAGTGGCGTGGACAAGGGAAAGCTACCTTCCTCCCCACTTGTCCCTCACCACCTGCATGCAACAGGCTGGAGACCTAGCCCTAAGGTCAAAAGGGCAGGAGAGCTGTCCCTGCCCCTCACTAGGTGCAGCACTTGGGAGAGAAGGCCTTGCACCTTACCGGGGCAGCACAGTAGAGCTGACACTGATGACAGGGGTGAAGACAAGCCGGCTCTGAGGGTGTGACCATGGGAGTGGGAGAGCTGGACTTGCAACTTGTCTGCTGTGTAGGAGCCTGGGTGAGGAAGATACCCTACCCTCCACGCTCACCCTCTGCCACCTAAAGGCAGGCAGGAGAGCTAGCCCCAGGGCTCATGAGAGTGGGCAAACAAGCAATGTCCCTCACCAACTGCAACACCGTGGAGAGCAGGCTCTACACCCTTCCTGGGCAGGGTAGAGCTGGCTCTAGTTGAGGGGGTTGCTGGTAAGCAGGCCACACAATAAAGAAATCCCAAAGGGAGACAGAAAACCTAGGAAAGAGATCAGGAGTCATAGATGCAAGCACCGCCAAAAGAATACAAGAAACAGAAGAAAGAGTCTCATGTGCAGAAGATACCATGGAAAACATTGACACAACTGTCAAAGAAAATGCAAAAAGTTCCTAACTCAAAACATCCAGGAAATCCAGGACACAATGAGAAGACCAAACCTAAGGATAATAGGTATAGATGAGAGTGAAGATTCCTAACTTAAAGGGCCAGTAAATATCTTCAACAAAATTATAGAAGAAAACTTCCCTAACCTAAAGAAAGAGATGCCCATGAACATATAAGAAGCCTACAGAACTCCAAATAGATTAGACCAGAAAAGAAATTCCTCCCATCACATAATAATCAAAACATCAGATGCACAAAACAAAGAAAAAATACTAAAAGCAGTAAGGGAAAAAGGTCAAGTAACATATAAAGGCAGACCTATCAGAATTGCACCAGACTTCTCACCAGAGACTATAAAAGCCAGATCCTGGACTGATATCATACAGACCCTAAGAGAACACAAATGCCAGACCAGACTACTATACCCAGCAAAACTCTCAATCACTATAGATGGAGAAAGCAAGATATTCCATGACAAAATCAAGTTTATACAATAGCTTCCCTCAAATCCAGCCCTACAAATGATAATAGATGGAAAACTGCAACAAAACAAGGGAAACTACAACCTAGAAAAAGCAAGAAAGTACTCTTCCAACAAACCCAAAAGAAGATAGCTACACAAAAATTCCAACTCTAGTAACAAAAATAACAGGAAGCAACAATCATTTTTCCTTAATATTTCTTAAAATCAATGGACTTGATTTCCCAATAAAAAGACGTAGACTAGCAGACTGGATATGTAAACAGGACACAGAATTTTGCTGCATACAGGAAATGCACCTCAGTGACAAGGACAGACACTACCTCAGAGTAAAAAGCTGGAAAACAATTTTCCAAGCAAATGGTTGCAAGAAACAAGCTGGAGTAGCCATACTAATATAGAATAAAATCAACTTTCAACCAAACGTTATCAAAAAAGATAAGGAAGGACACTTCAAACTCATCAAAGGAAAAAAAATCTACCAAATGAAATCTCAATTCTGAACATCTATGCTCTAAATGTACCCACATTCATAAAAGAAAGTTTACTAAAACTCAAAGCATACATTGCACCTCATACAATAATGGTGGGGGATTTCAATAGACCACTCTCAGCAATAGACAGATCATAGAAACAGAAACTAAACAGAGACACATTGAAATTAACAGAAGTTATGAACCAAATGGATTTAACAGATATCTATAGAACATTTCATCCTAAAACAAAAAAAAAATATGCCTTCTTCTCAGTACCTCACGGTACCTTTATCAAAATAGACAATATAGTTGGTCACAAAAGATTGAAATAATACCTTGCATCCTATCAGATCACCATGGACTAAGGCTGATCTTCAATAATAACAAAAACAATGGAAAGCCCACCTACACGTGGAAACTGAAGAACGCTCTACTCAATGATGACTTGGTCAAGGAAGAAATAAAGAAATTAAAGACTTTTTAGAATTTAATGAAAATGAAGGCTCATCATACCAGAACTTATGGGACACAATGAAAGTAGTGCTAATAGGAAAACTCATAGCTCTAAGTGCCTACAAAAAGAAACTGGAGAGAGCATACACTAACAACTTGAGAGCATACCTGAAAGCTCTAGAACAAAAAGAAGCAAATATACCCAAGAGGAGTAGATGGCAGGAAATAATGAAACTCAGGGCTGAAATCAACCAAGTAGAAAGTAGAAACAAAAAGAACTATACAAACAATCAACAAAACCAGGAGCTGGTTCTTTGATAAAATCAACAAGATAGATAAACCCTTAGCTAGACTAATCAGTGAGCACAGAGACAGTATCCAAATTAATAAAATCAGAACTGAAAAGGGAGACATAATAACAGAAACTGAGGAAATTCAAAAAATCATCAGATCCTACTACAAAAGCCTATATTCAACAAAACTGGAAAACCTGGATGAAATGGACAATTTTCTAGACAGATACCAGGTACCAAAGTTAAATCAGGAGCAGATAAACCATCTAAATAGTCTTTGTTTTGTTTTGTTTTGTTTTTTTGAGACAGGGTTTCTCTGTGTAGCCCTGGCTGTCCTGGAACTCACTCTGTAGACCAGGCTGGCGTCGAACTCAGAAATCTGCCTGCCTCTGCCTCCCAAGTGCTGGGATTAAAGGCTTGCGCCACCACCTCCCAGCTCTAAACAGTTTTATAACCCCTAAAGAAATAGCAGCAGTCATTAAAAGTCTCCCCACTAAAAAAAGCCAAGACCAGATGGTTTTAGTGCAGAATTCTGTCAGACATTCAAGGAAGACCTAATATCAATATTCTTCAAACTATTCCACAAAATAGAAACAAGTAACACTACCCAATTTGTTCTACAAAACCACAATTACACTCATACCTAACCCACACAAAGACACAACAAAGAAAGACAACTTCAGACCAACATCCCTTATGAATATCGATGCAAAAATACTCAATAAAATTCTTGCAAACCAAATCCAAGAGCACATCAAAACAATCATCCATCATGATCAAGCAGGCTTTATCCTGGGAATGGAGGGATGGTTAAATATTCGGAAATCCATCAATGTAATCCACTATATAAACAAACTCAAAGAAAAAAAACACGATCATCTCACTAGATGCTGAGAAAGCATTTAACAAAATTCAACATCACTTCATAGTAAAAGTCTTGGAAAGATCAGGAATTCAAGGCCCATACCTAAACATAGTGAAAGCAATATACAGCAAACCAGTAGCCAACATCAAACTAAATGAAGAGAAACTTGAAGCAATCCCACTAAGATCAGGGACTAGACAAGGCTGCCCACTCTCCCCCTACCTATTCAATATAGTACTGGAAGTCCTAGCCAGAGCGATTAGACAACAAAAAGAAGTCAAAGGGATACAAATAGGAAAGAAAGAAGTCAAAATTTCACTATTTGCAGATGATATAATAGTATACTTAAATGACCCCAATATTTCCACCAGAGAATTCAGCAAATTCAACTTCAGCAAAGTGGCTAGATATAAAATCAACTGAAACAAATCAGTAGCCTTCCTCTACTTGAAGGATAAACAGGCTGAGAAAGATATTGGGGAAATGACACCTTTCACAATAGTCACAAATAATATAAAATGCCTTGGTGTGAATCTAACCAAGCAAGTGAAAAAGATCTGTATGACAAGAACTTCAAGTCTCTGAAAAAAGAAATCGAGGAAGACCTCAGAAGATGGAAAGATCTCTCATGTTCATGGATTGGCAGATTAATATAGTAAAAATGGCCATCTTGCCAAAAGCTGTCTACAGATTCAGTGCAATCCCCATCAAAATTCCAACTCAATTTTTCATAGAGATAGAAAGAGCAATTCGCAAATTCATTTGGAATAACAAAAAAAAAAAAAAAACAACAGGATAGTGAGAACTATTCTTAACAATAAAAGAACTTCTTGGGGAATCACCATCTCTGACCTCAAGCTGTACTACAGAGCAATAGTGATAAAAACTGCATGGTATTGGTACAGGGACAGGCAGGAAGATCAATGGAATAGAATTGAAGACCTAGAAATGAACCCACACACCTATGGTCACTTGATCTGTTTGTTTATTTGTTTTGTTTTTCGAGACAGGGTTTCTCTGTGTAGCACTGGCTATTGTGAAACTCACTCTGTAGACCAGGCTGGCCTCAAACTTAGAAATCCACCTGCCTCTGCCTCCCAAGTGCTGGGATTAAAGGCATGTGCCACCACTGCCCTGCGGTCACTTGATCTTTGACAAAGGAGCTAAAATCGTCCAGTGGAAAAAGGACAGCATTTTCAACAAATGGTGCTGGTTCAACTGAAGGTCAGCATGTAGAAAAATGCAAATTGATCCATTTTTATCTCCTTGTACAAAGCTCAAGTCCAAGTGGATAAAGACCTTCACATAAAACCAGAGACACTGAAACTAATAGAGGAGAAGGTGGGGAAGAGACTTGAACACATGGGCACAGGAGAAAAGTTCCTGAACAGAACACCAATGGCTTATGCTCTAAGAGCAAGAACTGACAAATGGGACCTCATAAAATTGCAAAGGACACTGTCAATAGGACAAATCAGCAAACAACAGATTAGGAAAAGATCTTTACCAATCCCACATCTGACAGAGGGCTAATATCCAATATATGCAAAGAAGTCAATAAATTAGACTCTAGACAACCAAATAACCCTATTAAAAAATGGGGTACAGAGCTAAACAAAGAATTCTCAACTAAGGAAACTAGAGTGGCCAAGAAGCACCTTAAGAAATGTTCAGTATCCTTAGTTATCAGGGAAATGCAAATCAAAACAACCCTTAGATTCTACCTCACACCAGTCAGAATGTCTAAGATCAAAAACTCAGGAGATAGCAGATGCTGGCAAGGATGTGGAGAAAGAGGAACACTCCTCCATTGTTGGTGGGACTTCAAGCTAGTACAACCACTCTGGAAATCAGTCTGGTATTTCCTCAGAAAATTGGACATAGTATTACCTGAGGACCCATCTATACCACTCCTGGGCATATACCCAGAAGATGCTCCAACATATAACAAGGACATATGCTCCACTATGTTTATAGCAGCCTTATTTATAATAGCCAGAAACTAGAAAGAACTCAGATGTCCTTCAACTGAGGAATGGATACAGAAAATGTGGTACATTTACACAATGGAGTATTACTCAGCTATTAAAAACAATGAATTCATGAAATCCTTAGGCAAATGGATGGAACTAGAAAATATCATCCTGAGTGAGGTAAGCCAATCACAAAAGAACACACATGGTATAAACTCACTGATAATTGGATATTAGCCCAAAAGCTCAGAATACCCAAGATACAATTCACAGACCACATGAAGCTCAGAAAGACCAAAGTGTAGGTGCTTCAGTCGTTCTTAGAAGGAGTAACTAAATACTCATGGGAGTAAATATGGAGATAAAGTGTGGGACAGAAACTGAAGTGGGGGGGGGTTGTCTGGAGATTGTTCCACCTGAGTATCCATCCCATGTGCAGTCACCAAAGGTAGAAGCTGACGTGGATGCCAGGAAGTGCATGCTGACAGGAGCTCAATATAGCTGTCTCCTTAGAGGTCTGCCAGAGCCTGACATAAACAGAGGTCGATGCTCACAGCTAACCATTGAATTGATCATGGGTTTCCCAATGGAGGAATGAGAGAGAAGACTGAAAGAGCTGAAAGGGTTTGAGGCCCCATGAGGAGAGCAACAATACCAGCCTGGGAGCACATAGGGAGGAACCCTTGGCTCCACCTGTATATGTAGGGGAGGATGGCCTTGTTGGGCATAGGTGGGAGAGGAGGTTCTTGGTCCCATGAAGGCTGGATGCCCTAGTGTGGGAAAATTTGAGGGTAGGGAGGTGGGAGTATGTGGGTGGGGGCACATCCTCATAGAAGCAGAAGGAGGGTGGACAGGATGCGGGTTCCTTTGTGGGGGGGAAATGGGGAAAGGGGATAACATCTGAAATGTAAATAAAATATCCCCCCCAAAAGAATATTAAAAACTGTTTTAATTAATGTGTTATGGCTCTCATGCATTAAAAAAACAGTGTAAGAACAGCTGGACAATACAACCAGAAATTCTAAGAATGAACAAAAATGATACAACAACAAAAAAGCAAAACAGTAGAGATAAATATACTAACAGAAGTGAAAAAAAAGCTTTTATAAGTATATTAGCAGGTTGGACATGATGAGGAAAGAATCACTGAGATTGAAAGAGAATCATGCAAACTTCAAAAAGTTAAAAATGAAGAAAATGGAGCAAACCAAAACCAACCAAACACTCACCCACCCACCCAACCCCATAGGATGCCTATGAACTGAGGGAAATTACAGAATGCATAAAGAGGCACAATGGCAATCCCAGAAGGAAGTAGGAGAAGAATAAGTAATAGCTTTCTTTCCCAAGCACAGTTCTCTGTAGACTAGGGCAATTGAGGAGGGTACCTGATGGGGAGTAAGCTCTTCCTAGTAACTCCCCATTATGGGCAGTGGATCTACATCCCTAGTAGATGCCTTCTCATGTTGCTTAGCCATGGGAGCAACCCATTGGTTTTGACTCAGTAAAGAATAAAAATGACACCCACTTTGCCCTAAGAAGTGATGCCAATATGAAAAGAGTGAAGAAAAATACTTAAGGTGTTGAAAAAACAAAACCTCCAGATAATCTAGAGTTCTACAAGAAGCTATCCTTCGAAGGTGAAGGAAAAGTAAGACTTTCTCAGACCAAATAAATAAATAAATAAATAAATAAATAAATAAATAAATAAGGAACTGTTGTCTACAGAGTTGCTCTGTAATAAATGGTAAGATTTCTATAGAGATGGAAAATGATACAGACCAGAAACACAGAACTCTTATAAGGTAGAGCACCAAAGTATAAAGACAAAAAATACCTCATTTTTCTATTCTTAATTGATCTAACTGATAATTGTTATGTGTGCTTATATATATTAAACTTATCATAGAATAAGTTTGAATATCAATGATTTAAACTATGCAAGGCAAAAACTAACAGAAATGCAAAGAGAAACAGATGGATTCACTACTACGGTGGAGGCCTTTCATCAGACCCAGTGCACACAGAAAATCCAGTTGGATATACTTAAACTCAGCTGCACATCTGTCACATAGATATAATCAACATCTACTGAAGACTTTGCTCATTAACAGCACATACAAAATCTTCTCAAGCCAGACAATGGTGGCGCACGCCTTTAATCCCAGCACTTGGGAGGCAGAGGCAGGCGGATTTCTGAGTTCGAGGCCAGCCTGGTCTACAGAGTGAGTTCCAGGACCGCCAAGGCTACACAGAGAAACCCTGTCTTGAAAAACAAAACAAAACAAAAATCTTCTGGAGTCAACATGGAAAATTCACCCAAACAGGCCACATTCTAGGCCCTAAGATTTGCTATAACATATTTAAAGGGCTGAAACCATATAATGAGTGCTGTCTCAGACTGCAATGTAATTTAACAAAACTGTGTATGTGTTTGTGTCAGAAAATTATCTGGTGGAAAAAAATGCTTTAAGATTAAACAACACACTTCTAAATAGCATTTGTCAAAAAAGTAGTCAAGACAACTTTTAAATTATTTTCAATTAGATGAAAATAAAAATAATACAAAGATCTGTGATAGTCAATGAAAGCAGGGCTTAACATGAAATTTACAAAATTAAATGGGTATCTTCAATTAGCTGTCTAAATTTAGATGACAGAAAAGTTAAACAGGAAAAAGAATAAATAAATATTTCCACAGAAGTCAATGGAACAGAGAGGAAATCAATAGACAGAAGTCAACAAAAGAAGAGATTAACAAACCCAATGAGCCTCTAGGTGGGCGTCAAAGGTGGAGCTCACTAACTAACATAGGAAAGGAGGCAAAGGACTGGACTACAGGACTACAAACACTGAAATCTGAGAATGAATCTGAATGAAATAGATTGATTCTTTGAAAGATATAGTTGACAATATTACACAAGAAGAAACAAGTTCTGAATAGACCTATGATTATTAAAATAAATAATTTGTCCAGAACAGAAAGCAATTGGTCCAAATGAATGCCCTGATGAATTACACCAGGTGTTTAAGGAAGGTCATTTTCTATCAGCACTTCAGAAGGCAGTAGCAGCAAATACTTCCTAACACTGAGTGAGGTCACCATTACCACAATATCAAATATAAAAGGACACTGCTAGAAAGAAAAATTATAAATTGGTATCTTTTTTTTTTTAAAGTTTTAGGTATCTATTTGGTGTTTAATTGGTATCTTTTAAAACATATAAAATCAGCAAACCAAATCCAAATAATTCTGGGTAGTCAAGGGTGATTCAACACTCAAAATTCAATTAATGTAATTCACCATATAGTCAAGTTAAACAAGAAAAGTAATGTGATTATATTAATAGATACAGAAAAGGTATTTGAGTAAACCTGACATCCCCTCACATTAAAAATGAAGTAATCTAAGGTTGAGAGGAGCTTTCTTGTGTGTGTATGTGTGTGTGTGTGTGTGTGTGTGTGTGTAGGCCATAAGTCAATGTCAGGTGTCTTCTGACTTCCTGAGATAGGGTCCCCCATAGAACCGGGCACTCACCAACTAGGTGACTGACTGGCTAGCAAGTCTCCACCTGCCCAGTGCTTGGGTAAGTTCAGGAGCACAACGCCACATGGGCAATTTTAAGTGTGTGCCGGGGACATGAACTCAGGTGCTCATGCTTGGGTAGCAAGTTCACTTTATCACCAAGCCATCTCCCAGCCCTGAAGGGAGTGTGTTGAATTGGGTAGAGAAAAAAATTATAAAAAACCTGTAGAGCTAAGTGGTCAAAAACTCCAAACTTACCCACTAAGAACAGAAACAAAGTAAGGAAGTCCCCCTTGAATCTAGAATATCCCCCAAAGGCACATGCTGAGAGGCTCTGTTCCCAGCCCATAATAGAACAACTAGGAGGAGACTGAAACTTAGGAGTGAATCACAGTTGCAAACTTAGGTAACTGTGACATGCCATGGATACTGAGATCCTCCTGTGGCTCTGTTTGTGTTCCCCTTCCCCAAGCTGTATCTCTCTTCCTCTTTTACTGCTTCCTGGCTACCATGAAGTGAGCAGGTCTCTCTCTGCTACACCTCCTATCATGATGTACTCCACCACCATGAACACAAAGCAACAGGGGAAGGGACAGAGATTGGAACCATGAACCAAAATAAACCTTTTCTTCTTGTATGTTGATTATTTCCCTCTCACCATTCCTTTTCAACACTGCCCTAAAAGAATACAAATCAGGAAGGAAGAAATAAAGTTACCTCTGCTTATGGATGTGACACAATGGTCTATGTAGAAAATACAGAATTTCCTACTTGAAACTTAAAAACAACTATATCATAATTACAGGATATAAAATTAATAATATAAAAGCCAACTTGCTCTTCTAAATACTTGCAACGAACAAAGAGAATGTGAAATTTGAAACACATGTAATTTATACTTGCCCAATCCAAAGTAAAATATTTCATTATAAATCTTATAAAATGTGTACAGGAGTTATTATATGAAGAAAACTAAAATTCTGATGACAGAAATAGAAGAGCTTAAAAATGGAGCAATACTTTACATCAGTATTGTCAAGGAGAATACTGGTCAAGGATAAGGAATGAGAAGGGAGCACAGGGGGTTTAGGGCAGTGAAAGCAGAGTGTATCTAACACAGAATACAAGTCATCATACGTTTATCCGAAACCACAGAATGCACAGCCTCAACAGGGAACCCTCTTGTAAATTATCAACCTTGGCAACTGTGCACATGTAGGTACATCAGCTGTGGTGAGTGTAATAGTCTCACAGAGAATATTCAGAGTGGCTGATACAATATATGTGTGTAGGGAAATCTCTATACGTTCTCTAGAATTTTGCTAGGAACTTAAAATTACTCTAAAAATTGAATTTTATTAAAAAGATAAAAGCAGAAAAGAGAGATTGTGACTTAGAGGTATATATTGAAAAACTGGAGGTAAAGACATGGAAAAAGATTGCACATTTCTGAGAGCACACACTAGAGGTTAAAAGCCAGTGAGTCCATGAATGGCAGGAAAACACAGCAATTTGGGCCTAAGTACAGAGCTCCATCGCCTGGATTTGAAATCTGACTCCATCAGCAGTAGAGGCTAGATAAACCTGGACAGATTACTTGACCTCTCTGTGTATCAGTTGTGTCATTTCTAAAATGGGAAAAAAAGCTCCCTCATAGGGTTGCTGTGGAGGTTTATGGGTGGTTAAAGGCAAAGTGTTTAAATAGTACTCTATATACAGGTCTGCTTTTCATAAATTTCATTGTTAAGTTTCAAAAAGTAAGCATTTAAAAATAGTCTTCTGAGATTCGTAAGTATGTACTCACTCGCATACTGGACCTCCGTAACTTTTTACGAACATCTCTGCGGATGTCATTTACAGCCACAGACTCCAACTGTTGGTAACGCTGAATTTCCTGATTTATGGTTCCTTCACTTGCACCCAATTTTCTAAATGAAACAAAACAAACAAACAAACAAACAAACAAACACCCCACAAAAATAGGAGGTTATTGTAAAGAAGCAAGAAAGTACAAGTGACTTCTCACTGCTTCTCTCAGCCCTCTCACTTCTCAGGAAAGCCAAGGATCATGTCTGGATAGCCCAACTCCTGTAAACTTAATGCTCATATTTGGTAAATTACAAAAGACACACTAACATCTAGGGAAATGCTTTTACACTCTCTACTCACTGATATATCTCAAGCTGCAAGCAATCTCATGAAAAGTAAACATTCACTCTATAGAAAAATGTATGATGATTTTGGAAGACTTATTTTGCCTCAAGTCATTTTTCTCCCTGAGGATAAAACTCAAATTAGTGGAAAATACATATCATTACATGATAATTTACAGAGAAACTTTAAGGTCATATCCATTATATTTCAAAACTCCTATATTTTGGGAAATCCTGATTGAATAAAATTCTCACAGGTAAAAGCATTTGAACACTAGAAAAGATGAAGTATGGCCACTTTGAGAAAATGAAAGTTTCAAAATTTAGCAAGAAGAATATTTATCCTATTATTCTACTACTAGAGAATGCTATAGTAAGAAAAAAACAATGACATACTTAAGATCATCTATTACTTTGGCCTGTTCATTCAGTTCTCTGATGTCCACTAGACGCTTCATAATCTTTCTTCCTCTGGGTTCTCCTGGCTGACTAGAAGATGTTCCTTGTCTTCGATAATCTATAGCTTCCTAAAAAAAAAAAAAAATCAAAGTACATATGTTAATACCATTTTCAGTTCATACAGACCATCTATACTAAAAAAATTACTGCCTTAGATCAAGGAGAGCATGCAAGAATCAAAGCCATCTACAACAAGTAAGATGATTGCAATTCTCCACTGATTTGAGCCCCTCATTTCATAAGGTATCTACTGAGTTGCTACCTACGTTTCCCCATGAGTGTGCTCTGCACGCTTTCAAATGGGATTGGCTAGACTGAGGGGAGCCCCGAATCTCTGAATCACACAGATACTCTGCAGGAACAGAATAGCGCTGATTTGGCCCCAGGCCTAGTAGGTGATTTACAAGTCTCTGTCCAAAGGTGAGTTTATGGCCATCTCCACTTACTGAACTTCCATCTGAACTCTAAATAATAAACAGTATTATTAATTTAAAATTTCTTTTAAAGACAAAACTATTTAATGATACAACAGATAAATGTATATAAAATCTCTTTACAAATCAAAACCAGAATGAAATCTGAAAGTCACTTTCATTTTTGCTACTAAATAACTTGATACAACAGAATAAGCAGTATAGTCAGAAAAACACATTTTAAATGTATATATCACAGTATAAACACTTTTGCTTTTTGAAAGACTTATTTGTAATACCCTTTCCCAAGGTATGATTTCAGACCACAAGACCCATCCATTTAGAATGTGTAACTCAGCGGCTTTAGGATGGCCAGAGCTGAGCAGTCACTACCACACTCTCAGCACAAGCCAGCAAAGTTCCTCTTTAGCAGACCTTCCCTTTCCTGTTCTCAAACCTCACTCCCAGCCCCAGATTCAAAACCCACTGATCTACTTTCTGTGTATATAGGTTGATCTTACCTCACTTTCAATGTTACTATATTACACTGAGGTTAAGGCACATTTCATAAAGGCATTATTAGGAAACATGTCAGCACTGTAAAATGCAGACCTAGAAATCACCACCTTCTTCTCTTCCTCTACAACAGCAACCACAACACACAAAATAACCCCAAGGCAATCAGGTATCTATCTCAGGAAAATCCAGTCTTGAAATTCCTGGCAGTGAATGCACTTACAGTATGGATTGTAGGAGACATAGTATCGACTTCATCTTCATCTGACAGGTCAGCTATGTTCACTGAATTGAGGTCAGCAATGTCATCTATATCTTCCTCTCCTGTCAGTGTTGTAAGGGTGTTGCCCAGAGCATTAAGCCTTTTGCCAATGTTAGGGTCCATGTGGACATCAATCCCACACATTTTCCATAATACATTCAGTGTCCAGGTTCCAGCACTACTACTTTCTGTTTAAATAAAGAAGTGGAATTTTTTCAAGGTCCTAGGAATAGGAGTATAAGCACTTCTGAACTGTATGATGGCCATATCAGACACCCAATGCCTTTCACAGTGAGACCTGCTCTGTTGGTTTCCATGTATACAGTGTGTATGTACCTCTTCTGACTATCAGCATGGCTGGCTATCCCATGGACCGCATGTTCCCTCTGAGCTCAAACAGATACCTTCCCATGGATACAGCAGAAACCATTATAAGCTGCATCCACCACCTACAAGTAACTAAATATCTGATCACAGTAAACATCAAAGCTACAAAACCAAAAATCTTTCTCTGAACTTGCGAAAAGGTGGATCTCTTTTAAATGAGAACATAGAAATGAGGCCATGAGCTCTTTCCAGCCATGTCATCAATTAAAGCAAAGCAAAACAAGTAAGAGGAAGCAGTGAAAGAGCAGCCAAAGCCAGAGCTAAATGGGCCCTGTTGACAGACACTGGTTCCAGTTGCTTCTTCCCTTCCCTGCCACAGCATTCTTATTTAACATCATCTGCAAATATCCTGTGAAGATCCTGGTTTTGGTTAAGCTAGTTTCGGTAGGTTGCTTTCACTTATAAATAGATAGCACTGATGAAGACATGTGTCCTCTTTCCTAGAAGGTGTGTTTGCTTACTCCCTAGCTTCCTAGCAGTGCTGGTGGAAACTGTCTTAACTTCTTAGCCCCTTGTTGTTGGGAATGGCAGGTGTCTCTTGAGATCTCTTACTCAGGAAGAATATCCAGGCTACAGCTAGAAGAGTGTCAAGGAACAGCAAGAAAAGAAAAGATCACTGGGAACATTACTGGTTGTAATCAGCTTCTATGGCTCTCAACATCCATAGAGCCTTTAAGAAAATGTAAGCTGTTAGTGCATCCTGTTCACTTTTATTGTATGAGAAATAAATGCCTGACACTGCTATCTTCTTGGTTGAGACACCACCACACTTCCAGTTACTGCCCCGCTGTTTTCCTATGCTTTACTGCCTTGAGGTATTTCTTTGATGGTATCACCATTTGATTTCTTACTCAAAAATATTTACTAGCCCCCCTAGTTACTGACAAATCAACTCCTAAATGTAGCGTTTGAGACTTCCCATCTTACTTTTACCAAACTGTTTCAAAGTGAACAGTGAACCTACCAGCTGCAGCTTGTCCTGTAGTCCTTGAACAAACCTCATAGGTGCCATCTGGAACTACACCTGCACAAGAATGAACCCAATAATAGTTGTCAATAAAAATATGCTTGTGATTAAACATGTACCACATATTTTCTCCCAAAGACAATTATATAAATATAAACAGGATTTCTAGCTCTGCTAAATTTCAATTCCTCCCCACAAAAGAGCAAACTTTGGACTCAATAGTCTTGTTATACAAAGTGAAGCGTTTAATTTTATGATTTTAGCAATTTACTCACAGTTTTGGCTTTACTTATAGCATGTAATTATTAGAGTCACACTACCTGGACATTTCTAGACAGCTTTCTACCAACCTCTAGGATTCTACACCAATTTTTGTGACATCGTGTATATACAACACACACACACATACACACACACATACACAAACACACACACACATTGTTTTTGCTGGTTCTATTTTTGGATGACAGGCTCTTGCTATGCAGCTTGGCTTGGCCTTAAAATCACAATCAAGTCTCAGGCTATTTCAAGTACTGGAATTACAGACAAGACACTAAACCTTGGAGAGAGTATTATTTTTTTATTACAAAAATTTTATATGTATGTATGTATGTATGTATGTATGTATGTATGAGCATGTGTATATACCTTGTGCAAGTGCCATAACATGAGTGAAGAGCAGAAGTGAGTTCTCTCTCCTTCTACTCTGTAGGTCCAGGGGATTATACTCACCTTATCAGCATAATGGCAAGTGCCTTAACTGGCTGAGACACTTGGCCAGCCCCATGTATAAATATTTTGAGGATGGAAGTCAATGAAAAAAAAAATGACAATTAAGAACTACTACATTTGGGTGGATCTCTGAGAGTTCTATGCCAGCCTGGTCTACGATGTAAGTTCCAGGACAGTCTAGGCTGTTACATAGAGAAACCCCCTCTCAACAACAAAACAAGAACCAATGAACTGCTATATTATTTTAGAGATAATCTGTCACTTTTGTTATCTTTTTACCAAGGATTATGAGAAAAATGGCCGACTGCTATGATGTCAACCTCACAATCTTGGATCAAAGCCTAGAAACATATTTGATTTTAAATGCAAAATGTTGTTACCACCTGGCTTTTTAACTTGGTACCTTAAACTTAATTAGTGAAGAGTATGTTGTCTTTGAAATAAATCATCTCTAAACAAAATAAGGTAAAGAAAGAATTAAGGTTACTTTCAGTAAGCCTTAATGGAAATTAAATATCAATCTAAATTTGATTAGTCCTAAGTGAAATGTTCTTCTATAACTTTGTGTGAATTCTAAATTGGTATTCATATGTCACTTAAGGTTGGAGTGACTTTCTTTTTCTAGGTTCTTTGATAATAAGTTTGTCTTTCCTTGAAAATTTCCTAGAAAGAAAAATATTCCCAACGTAGGCACACTGTCCTTTCTGAGTAAAAATCAGTTCCTTTCTTTCTTTCTTTTTGAGAAAGGTCCTTAGTGCCTCGTGTTTCAGTTCAGGCTAGCTTCACACTTGCTACATAGCTGAGGATTAGTAGGACAACCTTGAACTCCAGATCCTTTGCCCTCTTTGTATGGCAGGCTGGGATTCCAGACATGCCTACTGTGCCAATTTTCTTTGGTGCTAGAGTCCTACATCAGGGTTTCCTGAATGGTAGGCAAGCACTCTACCAATTGAGCTACACCCAGCCCTCTTACGTTCTTAAAAATACAATGCCAGCAACTGTTAAAAATGTAGTTTTCAACCTTAAAGTATGAATGTCTAACTTGTCAATTCTAAAGTAAAACAACAGGGCAAGATGTGGCTTCTGGTTAAGATAGGCTCTGGTAACCTTTTAAATCAGAACAAAGTCTACATTAATAACATTTCAAATTCAAGAATACTACAATGAAAACTCTTTAAAATTTCAATGTCATCTTTTTCTACTTCCAAATATAAAAATCACATACTAGTATCTCTCCCAATAGAAACTACAAATTATTCAATTTGTCCAATTTATCGTTTTGAATTCATATAACATATTAATAAAACAATTACTCTATTCACTCTTCCTCTAATTCCTTTCCCCAAAAACAACAGTGAGCTACAAAAGAAAATGCTCTACAAAGTCTAAATCTGGTTATTCTGAATGTCAGAGATCAGAATGCCAAGGTTCTTTATTGCTAAAAGAATATATATCAAGGTATTAAATAATGTATTCATTTTAATAATTACTGCATAATTCTAAGTTCTTGGCCTATTTCTTATATATATACTCTCTGAGATCTTTTTTTTCCCTAATTACTAGGAAAGTGGTCTATTTCCTTTCTATCCATAGTCTATTTTAATTAGTGCATGGATAACAAAAATGTCACACTCAATGTAAATCATGTTTAAATTAACCTTTGCCTTTAATTTAGAAAAATATTGTTATAATGATCTTTCAGGAAGGAGAAAATTACATCAATGATGGCAAACCACCTTCTAAAGAGTATTTGCATCATAGGATCAGCTGAAGATTTCAGTTCACCATCTTTAAGATTCTATATCTATGCACACTGCTTTGTTATAAAGAAGTGATTCTGTAATATTTCTGCTGTGATACCTAAAGATATTAAAAGTGATACAAACCTTTCTCCTTTCCAATCATCATGTACACAAACAGTAGAATTAGAGGAATTCACAACGATTCTTTCAAATCCTAGAAACTTGGGCTATGTAGATGGGTTGTTACTGTGTCAGCTATAACTAAAGCTGAAATTCTAGTTCAGTAGATTTACAATCTATTCTATGTTTATTGAGTTGGGTCTTGCAGTTACCACTCTCTTACAGATCTATGGAACAAGGATGGTTTACTTGGTCATTCAACTATAAGAAAAACCAGGCAAGTGAGCAAAACTTCAAATGTGTATAAGTCTCTCTGCCTTACAAGGCTGAAGTTATACTTTTTTACAGATGTATTTTGCTACCTTTAACTACAAAAAGGCTTATTTCATTTCTAAAGCATTCCTATATTTGAACACCCTTCAATTTTCAACAAGAGACATTTCAATTTTTTTATTTTTATAATTGTAAGCCTCATATAGAAAATAAACCAGACTCACAAGCATTCATTACTAGATCTCCACGGATTTCTGGTTTCCAGTCATCCCACGATGTCTCAAAGCCATCAGCAAAGCGAATACAAAAGTTCTTGAAATGGCCTTTGCTAACTAGAGACTCTGAGGAGCATGCAGTGATGAGAGTACTTTCAATGGTCAGCACTAGAGCAGAGCCAGTGTCCAGGTCTCCAGTGTGGTTAGACTAAAGAAACATCAGGAAATGAGGCAGAAAGTGAATTTAAAATGTTTTTTAAAGATTTATTTTCTGTGTATGAATGTTTTGCTTGCCTATACATATGTTCACAACATGCTTGTCTGGTGCCCACAGACATCAGAAGAGAGCTTCAGATCCACTGAATTAGAGTGGTTCAGATGGTTGTGGGCTACCATATGGGTGTTGGAAATTAAACCCAGGCTCTCTACAAGAGCAGTGAGTGCTCTTGACTGCTGCATCATTTCTCCAAACAGGTGGCTCCTAAAATTTAGAAATCTTTATATTCATAATAAAAATCTAGAAAGAATTAAGTCCAGAAATCTTCAATATAAAGCAATTTAGCAAATAGGTTTTAAACAATACTCAAATGAAATGCATTTTCCTTATGTACTTTTTCCTTTTTAATATGCAAAGGGCTAATATCTGTTTTTCTCTAGCCCCTGTTGAGATGGGAATACTCTCACTATGATAGTCAGTTCTTCTGTGTGTAGCTTTCCTGAACCCTCTTATCATGTCATTAAAAAGTTGCCACATCTCAACTCTTTGGACACAAACAACATACCAGTACTTCTTGAACTCCAAGTTTTTCTTAGCTCTGTTCTATCAAACAGAACCCTTAACAGTTTACTCCAGTCAGTATTAGTATCTCTGCCAGAACCTTTAAGCAATTAAAAGTGACAATGAAGGAAAACTGTAACAATAAGACATCTCTGCATGTGATTCTTACAACAATTTCTTCTTGGTCTGACAAGAGCAGACAGCATTTTCTTACTTAACTCCAAGTTCAAGTATAAACGCATTCCTGAAAACTGGCCCTAGACTATGAACAGCATCCTTTTGTCATTATTTAATATTCATACTACATTTTGTTAGCAAACTGAGATTCCTTGCCATATTACAGTTGGGGGTATTAAAGTACATTTGAAATGTCCCTTTGTTTCCACTTTATACAAAGATCAATCCAAAGATTTCTTACTTTAAAAAAAACAATAAGAAGATTCTGAAGCTTATTTGCAAAAGTAAGAATTAGGAGTTCTTCCTTGCTCAAGTTATAAACACCTCTACTTAAAATGGTTATAATCTGTACTCACAGGAATGGTGAGTAGCAATATCTAGCTTTCAATTCTGGAATAAAGCCTCCTATGTCTTGATTTTTCTGTACCTGTGCAGTATTTGTTATAGGGAGGCAAATTCCTAGATCATTCACAGTTAGCTGGAGGAAGAGAGTCCCAAAGGCCTGGGCTGATGTTTGCTGGATACCAGGGAGCATGTCTACCACTTCCTTTGTAGCCATATGAATATCCTTATGTAAAGCCATTCGTTGTTCATTCCAGTTGTCATAGGCAGCCTTATAATTCAGCCAAAACAGAACAGCTTTTGCAAATTAAGAACAGGCAGAAAGAAAACTAAGTCAATGATGCAAGTGATTTATTACAGTTAGTAAATCCCAACTACTATAAAATCCTGATAATTAATAATAATTTCTAATATAAACTACTATCAGAAAATTTTGGCTAGAATTATAATGACACTAAAATGATACAATTAATATTTTCATGGAAAAAAGAAAAGAAAGAAACAGAAAGCAAGCAACTGCCTAATAGCAACAGAAAGAAAACCCAGGTCCATTTATCCATTCAATATTATAAAATTCCTATTACACATTTGGTCCTGGTTAGAATAATAAATGCAAACAAACATGGTCTTTGGCCTTAACTGTACCGTTTATCTTTTGGGTTGGTTTGGCTGAGAAATGTCACAGGGTAATGCATTTAAACACTGTTTCCCAGCTGATGTTATTATTTGAGGGAAATTATAGGAAATGTACAAACAAGCCTTGCTGGAGAAAACAGGCAACTGGGGGTGGATTGAGTTCATAGCATTGCCCCATTAGAGTTCACTCTGGGCTTTCCTCAGTGTGGATGAGACAATCTTTTAGCTTCTTGCTGTGGCTACCAGCTGTCATGCCTCTACAGACACTATGGACTATCCTACTGCAACTCTAAGCCCAAATAAACTCTGTATCTACAAGTACCTTTGTTCACAGTTTTTTATCACACAATCAGAAAATCAAGTAATAAGTACTTACTGTTTTGAAACGTTTCTAAGGACACAGATACAATGCTAGGCATATATCTTAAAAGGATGTGATTTAGAATGGTCAAAGTCATTTGAGTTTGTTAGTAAGAAAAACATGCAAAGGAAAATCTTCATCTCAAGACAGTATGGAAGTCTAGGAATGTAAAATGGAGAACCACTAGAAGAGAAAATCCAAGAATGGTACCACACACCAGTTGAGAGTGTTTTAAGACCTGGAGAAGGATAAGGAAAGGCTACTGAAATGGGAGATATGCAGCATGAGCAAAGAGCTCAGGAAAAAAAGAAGCAGCTATTGCAGCATTGCCAAAAGGACAGTATTTAATAGTGGACGTAAACCCACTGAGAACTGAAATTTTACACATATTAGGAAGTATCCCCTAAGTGCCTCTGAAAAAGAATGTAAACATTAGTTTGTTTATCTAGTCAGCCTTCTTTCTCACTCTTTTCTGAAAGCTGCTATCTTCTCTTACACTACTGTGCTCACAAACACTCACTTCTCTCCGGTTGCAAATGTTTGTATGTAGGATTGTATGTAGGATTGTTCTAGCCCTAGGACAAGAAAATGAGTAACAGCTGATCTCATCTGCTTATCTCCTTGGCGACCTCTACATTCTAAGTTGAAACTAAAGAATTTGTTTCTCCTATAAAGAGCAAAGGAAGATACAGACTCTTTCATATAGAGGAAAAAAGATTTCTGAGTCATTTAAAGTCTATATGAACTCTTTTTGAGCAGACTACATTACTTGAGGGCAGGAACCCTGATCCTGTTATCCATTGTATCCCACTTCTAGCCAGCACACAGTAAACATTTTCAGAATAAACAAATCAATGTTTGTCAAAAATATAAACGGGTAGATAATCCAACCAAAAAACTTAGCATTTAAGATTGGAACTTGGAATAAAATAATCCTATTTATGTCAAAAGCAAAATAATAGTAAAATATGAAATGACTTTAAAAACTGTAGTTAGCAAGATTTGTCTTAGGTGCTCACATTTCAGATTTAGGAGGCATTTAGTTATCAAGCATCTGCACTGGAAAGCTATGGTAGATATATACTGAGCATGCCTACCGCCTAGAAGACAGTAAGGGCTGGTTTAAACTTACCTCTATCAAAGGCCACAGGTTGTGCATAAACAATTGGTCTATTCAGGGTAATTAGCACAGCTTCCCTATCAGAAGAACCACTGATTTCCTCTCGAAGGGCATTCCTTAAACCAATTCTAGTTTTAAAATAGGCAACTTGATGAAAATCAGAACCAGCTTCTTCATAAACCTAAAATAAAATTCAAAACTTGATAAAGTCAAACAATGGAAAATTTTACCAAAATAATTTAAAATATTATATACCACTGTTCTCCAAAACACCTACAGTATACCAAATTCAACCATTAAATGATAGATCCCTTATATTTTGTAACATAAATACTTAAAATTAACATAAAATATGAAGAACTCTGTAAAAGTAAACTTGGATCTGGGTAAAGCTCTGTGGTAAAGCTATCAAGCACAGTTACCCAACAGAGGTAAGCCTAGTGATATATTAGGTGTTTGAAATAAATAAATAAGGTTTCTCTCAAAATATGTTTCCATTTGAAAAAAAATAGTTTTGTAATTCTAATAAGAATTTGAAATAGTTAATGTAGCCACTGATTTTTTAAAACTGGCAATTAAAAATGAATTTTCAAATCAAAATTAGGTGGGACATTAAAAAGACATATTTACCCAAATTAAATTAAAACAACAAAAAATATCTCTGATAAACAGTGAAACTTGATCAGGGAACTACACTGGTTGCTGTCTTTTTCTTAAAACTTTACATATTTAACATTACACTTGAAAATTTTAAATATTCTATAGGGAAGGTGTGAACTTAATACTTTACAAATTAACTAATAAAAGCGCAAGACATTGAAATAAAAATAATGCTTAAGAAACTGAAAAATTGGGCTGGAGAGATGGCTCAGCGGTTAAGAGCACTGACTGCTCTTCCAGAGGTCCTGAGTTCAAATCCCAGCAACCACATGGTGGCTCACAACCACCCATAATGAGATTGGATGCCCTCTTCTGGTGTGTCTGAAGACAGCTACAGTGTACTCATATACTTAAAATAAATAAATAAATCTTTAAAAAAAAAAAAAAAGAAACTGAAAAATTACAAGCAAATGTTTCTACAGATTCTGGATTAGGTCTCATGAGATTGCTCTTGCACAAACTTGTAATAGGGAGTATATAGTCAGAAATGGCAAGAAATGGCAAGGTAAAATTGTAAAGGCCTAAGTAAGTTTTCATCAGAATTTACAATAAAAATTTTAGGAACTTAAATATTTCTAAAATTATAACACATAAGTTAGTTTACAGACAATAGTGCCAATAACATTATATTCTGTACAAACCTGATGTTTGACAATTTGCCCTAATGCCAGATTTAAGTCCACTTGGCATTTACCAAATAACTTCAGATAGCTGCTGCTTCCTGGTGAAGCTTTGGTTTGAAGTCGGTTTGAAAGTTCCAATTCAATCAGTCCAGTTTCAAATCTCACAGCTCTCATTGAAGGTGTGGTGGCTGTTACTTGAATACCCTAGCGATTACATGTTACAAGGAAAATAAGAAACCAACGCAGACTCATTCAAATGCAATCTTTTGAAATATGACAAAAAGACATATTTAAAGCATATACAGGATGTCCAAGGCACACATTCTTTAAATCATTATACTAGGATGCTATAGTTAATAAATTTTGTTTTAGCATTTTTATTTTTTTACAAGAGATAATTAAGATTTAAAGTATTACAGCTTTTTCTTTTTTCTCTTTGGCCATGCCCTGTCCTCCCACCTTTGGTGTTGAGGAAGAACCCATGGCTTCGCTACATTCAGAGAACTGTACATGTGGGCAAGCATTCTATCACAGCCTCCCTAAAATATTATTATTCAAAAATATTCTTGCAGAGTAAATTATAAAAAGTAATTAGAAATATCAAGTGTTCACTAGAACATAGCTAAACAAACTGTTTAAATTACAGAACATAATACAGCTTTCAGAAGATAAAGCTGATCTCAATAACCTAGTACAGAAGGGTATAGAAGTTTTTCAAAATACATGCTAATATAATAATATTGTTGTTATTATTTTATTATTATTATTATTATCATTATTACTATTATTATAGCAGTAGTTGTAATAGAAGGTCTGGGCATGATGCTGTGCATTCCTTTAACCACAGCACTGGACAGGCAGAGGCAATTGGATCTTTGAGTTCAAAACTAGCCTAGGTTATATAGTGAGTTCCAGCAAGCCAGTTAGGACTGCATAGCTGAGATTCTGTCTTTAAAAAAAAAAAAAAGAAAAAAGAAAAGAAGGAAGGAAAAAAGAAAAAAGGGAAAAAGAAAAAGGAAGGAAAGAAGGTAGGAAGCCTGATGCTTGCCCTTAAAAAACTGAGGTCTACTGATGTAGTTCAGTGAAGGCTTGCTGTAAATTCTTAAGGCTCAAAGCCCAGCAGTGTCAATATGAAAGAGAAAAAAGAGATAACAAGGACTGATAGAAGACTCAAACATTAAAGCTTTCCCTGAGCAAGCAGAATATAGTTTATTTTCACTATTTTGCAATTATGTATTATACAAATTTTCCATATAAAATATACACTAGTTAATTAGAAATCTGGTTCTAAAAGTATCACTGTTATAGAAATTTACCTTAAACTGTAAATTCAGGGAATAGAGGAGAATTTTCAGCTTATCTCCATCTGTTGTTCCATCATGTTCATTCCAGAGAGGAATAGGCTGCTCCCCACCTAGAAAAGGTTAAATACTGAAGGCCTAGAACAGCTTCCTTATCAGAAAAAATTTTGACTATATTTTGTGTATTAAAAAGAAAACCTCCAGTAAAATATTTTTTTAATGGCAATTCAATCTTCAGTTTGAGAGAAAAAAAGGAATAGTATGCATGAAGAGACAGGAACCCACATTCTTAGGATTTATGAGTAGCGGCAGAACATAAGTCCCTCGTAAGCCTGTGCAGGCTGCACGTGTCTTATACGCTAAGTGCCTACTTGCATGCTTGCAGTTTCCCTCTCTTATCAACTCTGCTCTAGAGTTACAGCATTACTCTTTCCTCTCTTCTGCTCATCATCAGGTCCTACTTTCTACCTCATATCTGGAATCCGCAATAACCTTTCTTACCCAGTCTTAATTAGTGATCATCCTTTCTGCAGTCAGCTATCAATGACTCCATCTTTCTTCCTGTCTTTATCATCCAGCTGCCACCAAAGTTTCAAGTGAGATAAATTACTAATATTTCTTAGATAGTTTAACTTCCTTCAAATAAGGCCTTTTCTGCTGCCACAGTTGGAAGCCTCATGCTAACTCATTCCAACAGATGATGTTTACATTACATTTCAGTGCAATTTCTAAACGTTAAATCACTGTTACTGTTTTTCATCATTTCAATTCTAAGCCATAGCTCTCTGGTGTTACCATTCTCTGAATTACCTTTTCTAAAGCAACTCTGGCCCTCCATCCATATTCTGTTCTTTATTCCTTGCTACATTCTCAACTAAGCAGCTGTCTGAGTGTACCCTAGTACCAAGAAGAACGAGCTACTGAGTACATGCAACGTGCAATATACTCAACTTAGTCCACACACATTAGTGTATTTACTCTTACTGTTTTTATTTTATGTCTATGAGTACACTGTAGTTCATCTTCAGACTGTAGCGGTCTCCAGACACACCAGAAGAGGGCATCAGATCATTACAGAGAGCTGTAAGTCACCATGCGGTTGCTAGGAATTGAATTCAGGACCTCTGGAAGGACAGTCACTGTTCTTAACTGCTAAACCATCTCTCTAGTTCTTACTCTTATTCTTAGTAACTCTCATTTATAATTTTTCCTTGATGTACTATTATAAAAACCTGGTCTTTCTAATGTGACGTGTTAAAAATATCCATTTCTGCTATAATTTTTACTTAACTCCACATTTATGTCACAAAGTAGAGTAGATTGAGTTCCTTGGGAGAAGCAGCATCTTAGTGCGTTCTCAGTGTCTTTCTAACTGTCAAGGGCACCTGTGCTATTTCATGATCCAACTCATCATCTTCACTCATGTCTACACCACCTTCCTCACAACAGCCATGGCATGTGTTCCTAACTTTCTTTAGGCTCCCATAATTCTTACGCCAATCACAACAAATTAACATGTCTTTCTCCTTTTGATGTTTTTTCCCCCATATTGTCTCTGTCTTTTGGAATGGCTCTATGATCAGAAAGTAGAATACGTTCAAGTCCTAGTCATCCTGATGCCATGAAGTCCTCAACGATAATATATTCACAAAGTGTGTCCTTTCTTCTTAATAATTTTAATATTTGTGTGCGCGCGCGCACGGCCATCATAATGAAGGTGTAGGTTTGCTAAGCCTAATAACTGTTATTTTCATGTGTCTTTGTAGCTTTTATCTAACTTGGAATCACATATTTTCTATCTCACAAATACTACTTAAAGGTTTTGATATCAGATCTCTTATATAGAAACACAGTTTACAAAGATAACTTATTCAGAGACAATTCCAACTTAGAAACACAAAAGTATATCATGTACTACAGAAAAAAACTCCACATACTTCAAGCAGTATTTTTAAAATACTGCCAATAAAAATGTGGGAAAGCACAGTCTGAGATACGGGAAAGCTGGAGCTGATTTGGGGGTCCCCGGGCCTGCAACGAGGCCAGGGCTGTGGGGTTTTCTGACTCTTAGACATCCAGGTGTAGCTGAGAATCGTGGAAGAGCCAAGAATAGAGTTGAGGGCCCACGGGCTGGGAATAGCATCTGGGGACAGGCTGGGGGAAAGGGGAGCTCTGCCTTGTCCCAGCGGTAACTGTCCTTAGCTTTGTGGAGACAGGCTTGGCGGCAGTTGTGCCTAGGAGTGCAGAGAGGCCTTCTACTGTGGCTTTGTAGGCAAACACCTTCTTCATGGCTGCCTGTGGCGGATCTTGATGAACGAGACAGTGCATGGTTCTAAACAGTTTATTGGCTGTTCATGGTAGAAAATGGATGCATACCATGGCATACCTACTTCTCAGGGTAGACCTGAGATTAAACACCTTTTGCAGGGAGGAATGTCTGGGAGGGGAAGCTTATTGGCTAAGGCCTCTGGACCTCTAGGTACCTCATTAGCATGGAGAACTCTTGTTTTGGGCCTATGTGACCATAGGACACATTTCTTTTATATGAGGAGCATGGCACACGTTCCAGGCCAGGAATCTGGCAGGGAGAGGGGAGTCGCCTAATTCTCAGGTGTGTGCCCACCGAGTCTCCGGGTCTCAACCTGCTCTAGCTTACCAAACTTCCTGGCATGGTTTTACATCTCACAAGGTAGTGTAGTAGTGAAACAGATGAAAACAAAGCATAATGACATGTATGTAAAGTGCAAGAATGAAGACTATTACTTTCCATGATAACTTATAAAAATTAATAAAAAAATATAAAGAAAAATAGATATATACATAAATACTTATGTATTTATCCAGGACTGGGGAGATGGCTCAATGGGTAAGACTGATTGCTATGGATATAGAAGGACTGGGGTTTGGATCTGTAGCATTCATGTAAACATGAGAGTAGTCATTCTTCCTGGAAAACCTATGTAAGTCATGAAAGCTCTAAGTTATACAAGACATACAGAAGTATATATATGCATATACATGTGCATATACATATATAATATAAAATTCTAAGGTCAAAGTACAATAGTTTGATATTAAACCTCTACTCAAATTATTGTTAACTTATTTATCTGTTCTTAGTTACACTGATTTAAAAGGACAAAAATGGGCATCTAATCAAGGCTTACTTAAAAGAGCTTAGTTTTGCCCAAACTTTATTACATAGCAGTTAAAGGACTAAACCGGACTTAACACACCTTTGGCTGCCCAATAATTACACTCTGATGCCTATACTAATGTGGACAGAGGGATTCAAAGGTGCAGTTGGTCTTTTGCCTTCCAAGATCAATACCTATTGCAGCCCTGATGAGTCACCTGTTTTTTAAAGAGGCCATGAAGACCCTACCACATAGATTATAATATCCATTCTACAAAGATCAATACAGAGGGAAATCTTCCTCTATGTTTCCATGTGAAGTCCTGTGTCCAGTAAGGCCTTTGGCTTTTCCTCATATAGATAGAACAACTGACCAGAGGGCCTCCTGAGCACAAGTAATCCTTAAGGACCAGACCATACATGTCCATCAAAATAACAATAAAGTGATTAATTCTGGCCACCTGCAAAGTCTTAAGCACGCAGAAGAAAAATATAACCAAAGTTAAAACAATTGAAAATAATATAATAAAACAATGGGCTTCATCAAATTAATGTCCTTAATTAAAGGATTCTTATATTTTTCTAAATCACATACTTTTTTGTATATTTGATAATTTTGCATATATCTCCTTTGCTTTAAAAGATCTACAAAATAAGAGTAAAAACATGCCAAAGACTACCATCTCATTGGTGAATGGCTTTACAGATGGATCTCTGTAGTAAAACCCTGTTAAATCTACTATAATCTTAGTTGTAATGCTCTTTTCTAGACCTTGTTTATTCAACCACTGTCTTAATTTTGTCTATACTCATTTACAGTTGACTCATATTCACATAGTCCTGAGATGATATAGCTCTGGGTCCCTTTGACTGTTCTCCCATGCTTGGAAGTCGTTAAGAGTCTCTCTAATTCCCTTCTATTTCTTCTCTAATCTCCCAATGTTTGTTGGAAGCAGCCAGACTGATTCAACATCCATCTTCTAAATGGTTTCAGGGTCTCAACCCATGAGGAGAGAATGTTAGATGGACAGGCATTATTATCAGGCTTGGAGGCCTCTGGGAAAGGACTCAACCCTTAAAATGTCCTCTTCCAAAGTTTTCAACACCAGAAACTGCCTCCAAACTGTGATGGGGATGCTGATCTTGACAGCAGAGAATTACATGAACAACATCTACCCATGGAAACAAAAAAATGTTAACCATGGTCATTTTGAACTTGACCTAGAGTCCTGGCACATGCAGCTCTGCAAACCTCACAGCTGGCCATGAGAGTTGTCCACTTACTGCCTACATTCTTTCATTTGCTACTCACCATTTCTTTGGTCACTCCTAGAAAAAGCCCATCTCTGGCCAAAAAGGAAATTTCATCCTCCTTCCCTGCTTCCCTCCCTGTCTGCCCTACAACTACTCCAGCTTGTAAGTGAATGGTGGGCTTTGATTCTTATACATAACTGCCTCCACTCCTCTAATTCGCCAAAGCAACAGGTTTTCTTTGTTGAAATAAAGGACCCTACTGTCTTCAAAAACAACAACTGGTGAGCTCCAGGTTCAATGAGAGACCCCAGCTTAAGAAAATAAGATAAAGAAAATAATTGAAACTAGCTGACAATCTCTTTTGCTTTCTGAATATGTATCTTCTCTCTCTCTCTCCCTCTCTCTCCCTCTCTCTCCCTCTCTCTCCCTCTCCCTTCCCCCCCTCTCTTTCTCTCTCCCCTTTCTCTCTCACACACATACTAGTTATCAATATAATTTTCATGTCACTTATGTCTTATCTTAGACCATGAAACCCCATATGACAAATAAAAGTAGAAACTTGCAACCCTAGCCCCAGACAGTCTTACCAGACACCTTCTGTATTACTTCATTCACTTCCTTCATGAACACCTTCTGTACAAACACCAAGTGGTTTAGAAGATCTGTTGTGAGATTGTGTTCAAAGGAACCAACCTGCCAAACAAAATCAGAGTGTGAGATTGTACTGCTGAGTATGTTAGCTCTGCTTTTCTTTAAAGCCAATCACCCAAAACTTTAGGAAAAGGAGATAATTATCTACATAGTATATAAAAACAAAGCACTGAAAATAGGCTTAAAAGTATTCGTTTCCAATGACCATTTCTATTATATGCTTAAAATATAGTGACTAAAAACAGAAACTCCAAACAGCACACTGTAGGTCTCAGGATTATAAGAGAGTAAATAATCAAATCACATAACTAATCCAATTGTATGTAGCTCGTGTCTTGTGATTAGTACAAAAGTACAAGTTTCTGACAAAAATTAAGTCAGTAAACAGACGAAGTAGAAAGCAACTTTTAATTAAGTGACCATAACAGAAAACACAGATTCAAGCACTCTATGATTAAAGCAACTACTTCTATCATTGTTATATGGCTCATATTTTGATCAAAAATTAGTAGAGCAAATAGATTTGTCACCTTTGATGAAAAATCACAAAAAGCTTAAGTATATCAGGAGGCACTTAAAATATTGTTATTACTTTTTACTTATGTGTCTTGTCTGTATGTGGTATTGTATACTTGAGTGCAGATGCTTGCTGAGATCAGAGGTGTAACATTCCTATGGGGCTGGTGGTGAGTTGCCTTGAAGTGGTACTGGGAGCTGAACTTATTTTATTTATGAGTGAGTGTGTGCTTACTCCTTCTGGGAGATCAGTATATGTTATTAACCACTGAGATGTCCCTCCTTTTATCTTGCACAGAAAAGTACAAATAGGAAAAAAATGAGTTTAAATGTGTCTATTTTAGGTCTATTTCAAAATAGGCAATCTTGATATTAACAACTTTAAATGCTTTGAAATTAATATGTTACTTTTCTTTTGGTATAAATTCTTCTTTTTTAGTATCTGACATTAATAAAGAATTACACCATACATTGCTTTAGATTTACTTTCTTTGAATCAAAGCATTATTAACAATATTGCTCAACTAGTTTGGGCTACTTATTTTTCTATGTGGAAAGCATACATGCAATATAAAAATGTCCTAATTCAATCTTAGGATTCTTTTTTTTTTTTTTTTTTTTTTTTTGCAGTTTCCAAGTAATTTTATTCAGAATTTTGTGTTTGTTTCCTGAATCAATAAATACTATAGAAAACAATGTAAAAATGGCTACTATTTTCTCTCCCCTGCTCCCCTCACCTGGGGACAATTCCCTGGACAACCTCATTAAGGGGTTTTCCCTGTAGATTTGGTTCAGCAAATGAGGCCAGCCATGTTTTAGCCCCTAGAGACTCACTTTTGGAGATTTGGCTGGGGTAAGGAAAGCCTTTAGGAACGAAGTGACTAAGTTAGGGAAATGCATTAGTGTTTGGGGGGAACAAACTTAGGATTCTTAAAAGCTTGTGTACTTTGGGTATATTTGTTTTTACATACAGAAATCTCAACTCCTGGCCTGGCTAGGTGGACTGCTGGGCAAAGAAGCTTAGCATGCAAACCTAAATTCTTGAGTTTTGTCCCTACAACCTAGGTAAAAGTAGAGGCAAAGAACAAACTCCACAAGGGTGTCAGATGATTTCCCTATGTGTACCGTGGCATCCCACTTTCAACCACAAATCAGGGACACATATACACATTCACTCATAAATAAAATTAAAAACTAAAAGAAATTACAACTGTTAGGTACTAAAGAAAGCCCAGTCTGGAAAAGGTATATCAGACTTAAATGTGTCTCCTCCAATTACAGTATTTCCATCAAAAACTCAAAGAGCTTTCTTAAAGATTTTCAAAATGAAACAGGTGCGTCATGCTTTTTAAGCTTTTGACAGTTATACATAGAGGTGAAAGTAATGAGGCAGACAGGAGTGCTAGCTTTTACCATTATCTTAAATAATAAATGAGTCTGTTTATTTATTTACCTTTCCACATGACCTTTAGATCATGATTAATAGTTGTTTTAATTCATATAACTTAATAAAACTCAGTCCCACTACACACACTTTAAAAAGAGAAGAGGTACATTTACCTCAAAGTTAATTAAAGGACTACAGAAGTAAATATATAAACCGCTTGATGTGAGCTTTTATTCTCTTTTTATCAAGTAAACCATAAAAATATGCCAAATTGAACTTTAAATTTAACATATAAAATAAAAATTAGCAATTAGTACATTGTTTCAAAAAGCATGTTTCAATAAAAGACAGAGAAGGGAGGTAATCAAGAGACAAACACACATCCTTTCTCTTGAAATTCAGTAGATTAGCCTTCTGTAGGAACAAATAATTTAACATTTAACCTTCAAAGTTTGGACCATCATGTATTTGGTATCTAAATCTTAAAAAACTTATAAACCTTAAAAAACTTATAAACTGCAAAAAGTAATTCGAAAGTAAACTTACTTCTGCCACACAACGTAGATAATTCCCTTGTAAATAGTACCCTTGTTTAGAAGGCAGTTCATCTATACTCCACACTTGATCTGAGTAACTATCATGTTCTTCCATAATGTATTTCCCCGACATGGTGACAGGTGGAAGGTTAAGACTTGCAGAAGGAGGAATAGTGGACATATCCGTCGCAGAAACTTTTGAAGTAAAACGTAATCTGTGATTTGGTAATTCAAATGTAAACCTTGTCTGTGCACCTGAAAGAAGTAAGGACCATTACAGCTGTACAGCATACAATAATATCACTTTTACAAAAATGATGTCTAAGAAAAAACATTTTGTTATTCCACAGTTTATGTTGATATACATAAAAGTAATATTTAAAATTTACATATGAGTTACTCCATACCTTTAAACAAGTACACTTAATAAAAAGAATTAGTCAGCAAGTACGATTAAGCCAGCAGATGCCTACTGCCAACATCGTATCAGGTGCAGAGACACTTACAGATTCTGAATTATGACAGAAGAGAACAGAAAGAAACTGCCCTTCACGTAGAGAAGCTTATACTACAACAAGATAAAGCAACTCAAGTTAAAAAAAATCCCAAATTCTGAAACATTAAACACACATTCCTGTAACCTTAACAACTACTAAGAGACCAAGTAATATGTTACAGTTTAATTTAATATTTTGTTTATTTTTAAGCCCTCTATGTGACAAAGAGTTGGTCAAATATTATCGTAGAATTAATTTCATTATTTTACTGTTATTGTTCAGCTGACTGTGTGGGTATGAAGAATTGGCAGAAGATTGTCATCAACTATAATATTGCTCAGGACATAGGTAATATATATACACTCAAGTTCCTCTCATAAACAGAAAATACTGCTCTCCAACTACAACACCTTTGAGATGGTCACAAAAGCTCCTCTTATACCTATTACAACCAAGTCTATCTTTGACTAGCTCCTGGAAGTTGCAGGAGGTAGTGTCTTCTTCTGCTACCTCCCTTGCCAGTATCACTAAATAAAAACATTCAGATCAAAGCAATTCAAGGCCACAGTTGCTACTCATCTGTTGTCATGAATATGTCACTCTTTTACTGGCTCTGTCCTTTTTCTTCATTTACAGAATTCTGAGTTCTTGTTTGGCAATTCAACAAGATATCTACTCTTAGATATTCTACTTTTTCAACTCAAAAGTATCTATTTGGCATGCTCTTTCCATTAGCTTATGGACTCCAGTAGACTTCAAAATGAGCAAATTACCCAGTGTATTGATAGAACTGGGCTCTGATATATGAAAGTCCATGTTTTCTAACGTTGCCATATCCAAAAGCTCAACTTACCTTGCTTCTATTTCTGGTAATATAAAGATTGAAATATTCAGAAAACTATTTTAATAAACTCTGAAAAGTAGAGAGTAGTAATACATATATCCTTAATATAATATTGTACTTGAGTAAGTTTATTAGTGCTTTAAAAATTAATGTACTATGTTAAAACAAAAAAGGGAAAAAGACACTTTTATTTCAATAGGCATAGAAGAAGGTATTTGTATTTAGACATCAATTTTTTTTTTTACAGAAATTTCACAGTAGAGTAGGAAAACAATCCTTTTGTTAACATGACAAAGGAAATATATGAAAAACCTAAGCAGTTATCATTAATTTTGTAATAATTAAAATTTTAATAATTAAAATCATTAATAAAATGATGATTACTACGCCTTAAAAACTGGAATTAAGACAAGGCCAAACCAATAAAGGAGATTAAACCATTTTATAAATGGGGGAAAAGGCTGGTAAGATGTTGGGAGGGTAATTCTGAGGTGCTTGGGAGAAGTTCCTCTTAGACCAAGGTCCTCTTACAACCAAATCTATAAGGGAATAATGGAAGTGGATGTGATCAAAATGCAATGTATATGTATACTAACACCAAGTCTTGGGTCTCTGTGGAAAAACATTGAAACAGATGGCTATAAGCTATTGTAAACAGGCAGCTTTTGTGGAAATTTACAAGCCTGAGTAGTCATAGACCTTGTAAATAGGCAGCCTTGGCAGACAATACCAACTTAGATAAGGACAAGTGAGTCATAGGCAGAGTCATAATGACTTGTCCCCTGAACCCTCACCCAGATGATACCTTGTTCTGAAGATATCTGTATTCTCCCTGAACACCCATGCTCTGGTGTCATTCCCTTCCCCACATCCTGCCTTTTTGTGTTTATAACCCCTGTGTGAATAAGTAAAAATTACGATTTGATTTAAAAAAATAAATAAAAATAAATAAATAAATAAAATATAACGTATAGATGAATGAAATTATAAAAAACTAGATGAATAAAATTTAGAAAAAACATTATTGACTTTAAGTGATCGAATACTTCAATTTTTAATTTTGTTCTTTGCTTTTTAAGAGGGTCTCACTATGTAGTTTAGCCTGGCCTGGGACTTACTATGTAGTCTAGGCTTGTCTCAAACAGATATCCACTTGTCTCAGCTTCTCTAATGCTAAGATTAAAGGATATACCACCATGCCTGGCTATTAAGATTTTTAATATCATATTTTAAAGAATTATAACTTTTCATCAAAATATTACTTTCTTTTCAAAATTATTAATTTTTCATGGTTGAACTTAAAATTCCATGTTACCTGTCATCCCATGGCTTCTCATTCTCCCCATCTTGTACTCTGCCTTCAGCGACGGCAAGAGTGCTGCTCCAATGGCTATGCCGTCTAACATTGCGCTGAACTTGAGAACAATAGGCTTCTTCTCTAAGCCTTCTGGGAGTTGAGGAAATTCATTTGTTTCAATAGGAGTTTGATTAACACTTGTTGGGGTTTTTTCAGAAGGCAGTGGGGTTGCAATATCTTCTTTCATAGGCTGTGGGCTACAAATCAAAACACACATGCACCCCATAAAACTATCAGAAACTATTACTAGGTTTCTCAGTGGAAAATAGCTAACAAACAATGATGATCTAGAAAAGCAGACAGAGCAGTAACTTAAGCCATCATTTATCAACATGAAAACTAAAGACCTGGATAAAACAACTATGGAAAACAGATATCAGTTTCTGAGACTCTCAAGGAACTATTTCATCACTTCATAGGATGGGGAAAAGGAAGCATGTGCGTGTGTGCGCGTGCACAGGAACAGGCACACACACACACACACACACACACACACACACACACACACGTCAGAAAAGCCGTTGCTATGAATAGTGGACCATGCACAGGAAATAAAAGTTACTGTGCAAAGGTCTGACTGACTGCCCTTTAAGATGCTACGTGACACGTAGTCTGTTTCAAAATATACAGTAACCTCACGTTAAAGGAGTACGCAAAACCACGCATGCTATTAATGACTGCTGCAACCTCTTAAATTTAAACAATGACCGAAAGTTCTAGAATTCATTAATTTGCTTTTTATTGGAATTTATTGTGATGCCAATAAATCTCTAGAATTTCTTAAACTTGATGTTTACATTTCAAATTTGGTACTGGACAATGTGATCTAATAATTTATTGGCCATTGTGATACAATACTTTAATGATACGTACTATGATTCTCCCATGATGTGATTTGAATACTCTCTACCAGCTCCAATACCGTGATACTCAATGTTCACAGTAACTGCTCATTTTTACAACCCTTTGTTATCATAGCAAAAATAAAAGGTATATTTTATTGTATAGTCACAGAATATAAAAAGGAAAATAACTCACGCTGTGGAAGGTTGTCTAATAAGGTCTGAGATCTGTTTGGACAGTTGGTGAGAACTCCGAACCATCATGCTGTGTAGAGTGGCAGGGTGCTGAGGAATGTTGATGCTGATAGCGCCTACTTTGAACACTGCAGCATTGTTTGTCTTCAGCCCTCTCTGGGCACTGTAGAGGGCTTGCGACTTGGCTATACTACATTTCACCACAGTTCTAGAAACAGAGGAAGAAGACTATTAAAACATAGGCAAATAAAAAGTTTTGAAAAAAATACCAAGAACGTAAGATACTCTTACTCAGAGTTAGGAGGAGAGCATTAATGTGTCAAAACATACTCTAAAAGATATGTTATTTTAAAAGATATTAAGATATTTTATACTGCATTGAAAAGTCTATTATTTCTTTAGCATATACAAATATGTAAGTAAAAGCAGAAACATCAGCAATTGTTATGTATGCACACGAAAAAAAATTTACTTTAATTTTTTTTCTCACTTAGAACCTCTTTTTTCTTCCAGTTTAGTTTTGGGATCTAAAGAGAGACAACCTCTGCATACAAAAAGAAAAGATCTATTTATGTACTTCTAAACTGCTAAAAAACTAAACAAATTATTGTAATAATCATCTACTCTGTTAAAAGAAACTGAAGACATAGGCTTGCTTTATAAAGGCCTCACTGCTTGAGCTCAGGAAAAAGAAGCATGAAGAGGCCCTGGTGTTGTGAAGCATGAAAGTAGTTGAGACCAAAGGTACAGTAAATCTGGTGGAGCTCTGCAAGCTGCACCATCCACGAATCTTTAGCCTGTCTTTATGGACATCTGCCATGAACTTTTCACATACACTGGGCATACCAAACATGCTGCAAATTTTTAGTCATCTTTTAAAGAAAACCATTTCTTCCTTGAATAAAACTTGAAAGATACATGTTATATGGTTTAAACTAACTTCTAGTTTAATTTGATCAATGCAGAATCATCGTGGTGTTTAACTCACTGGAATGCCTTTATCCACACCATAAAGTTTACTGATGCTTACTGAATAGCAGTGAGCACTGGACTTTTATTAGTTCTCTACCACACAGCAAAAGTATAAGTTGAAAAACAAACAATATATCTTTCTAATTTTTCACATCTATCTTTATAACCTGTAGCAGCCTGATTAACTATCACTTGGATTTCATAAGCAGACATGTAAAACTTAATTCTCAATTTAAACTAAAATTCAGAATAGAAAGCTAACAGGGTTGACTGACTGCAGAATACTAAGGTATTCAGTGGAAATTCTTATTGAAGAACTTGAAGATCTGGCCTGCCCAGTAGTGGGTCTTATTTATACTGTAATCTTTCCAGTCTTATACAAATCTAGAAGCTCTGCCTCAATCTCTACACCCCTGACTCTAACTTGCTGCCTTGAACTAGCTCTGAACTTAAAAGATGAAGGATGGTGGAGAAGTTTAATTTACATAACTCGTTCTATGCTACCTCAAAGCAGTTTGCTTGAAAATTTCTACAACAGAAATGTGGAATGGTCCGGGCAGTGGTGGTGCACGCCTTTAATCCCAGCATTTAGGAGGCAGAGGCAGGCGGATTTCAGTGAGTTCCAGGACAGCCAGGGCTATACAGAGAAACCCTGTGTCAAAAAACAAAAAACAAAAAAACAAACAAACAAAAAAGAAATGTGGAATGTGTTGAATGAATATATATTATTTAGTCAAATGATGAAAGACAGAATTTCCTTCCCACTCAGCAATTGTATTATACATGACTGTCTCTCTTAACAGAAAACCTGAGAATTGAACAAGGTGGCCGAATGTAATGATATCGAAACAAAGACCACCTGTTAATTTGCCATTGCTGCCTTCCTGGAGCCTTTTTAGTACATAATACTCAACCCCACAAGTAATTTTCTCACAAATGTGATCTTTAGCCACTAAAATTCTTCTTTCTAAAGTTAATACTGAGTTTTATTTATTTATTTATTCGGTTAAATATCCAGAGAACTCAGTAAATAAAAAGAAAAAATATTTCTGGGTACTGTCTGAGTAGATTTAAATGTGGTTGTTTTGCTTTTCTGTTCATAAGAAGACAATGTTACATGGGTTATTTTTCAGAAATAAAATTAAATTTCTATTACTTTTAGTTGGTCAATGAAGTGAAATTGAACATAATCCCAACAAATGACTTTGAACTGATGATGTTTTATCTATGGCTTGTTATAAACAATGAAACAAATTTCACAAAATCTGATAATCTTAACAGCAGGAAACCTATAATATATAGATTACTTACCTATTCAATAATTTAAAATTTATTTTTAAAATGTCCAAAGGCATAACTAATGCTAAGTTAAATGATAATGTGACATGGTGACAGATTCATGTGGTGAACATCTATACACATTTCTCAAGTACAGCTAATTGCAAACATATGCAGTAGTTTAAATTAAAATATTCCAAACACAAATGCACATATAGTAAAAGCCATAGATAAAACAACAAATTTTCCATTAAAAACGAAATTATAAAGTTGAAACATGCAGATGTTAGTTTTTAAAAATTACTTTTTAATTAAAAAAACCTCACCAAGTGTAAAATTCCATTATGATATCAAATAATAATATGCCCACAGAAGCACAACAAAGTCTACCTTACCTAAGAGATAGCCCTCACTTAGGCTTGACTAATAGAACTTGAGATGGTAACTATACACATCCCATGAAGATAATATAAATACAATACAATACAGTATTAATCACAAGCTGTGAAAAAGAATATGACATACAGAAATTCTTGTTTGGCTGTACTTGTAGGAGATGTAGGAAAATCCTCCAATCTACAGATGCAGATTCAAGAGAAAGCAGGAAAACAAAAAGGAAGCAAATCAGCATTCACATGTACGTTAGTTACAACAGGACTGCAAATCAGGAAGCTTTATTAATGTCCAGCTCTTAAATTTTTCTTTCAAATGACATTTTGAAACTACTTTCCCCCATTCTATTTCATTTTAATTGCAGTTGGAAATGCTGAAGAATAAATCCAAAGAGTATTAACAAAATATCTTAAGACTAAGAGTTTGACAGTAACAAAGGAGTAACTTCTACATTTCAAATAAAGCTGATAAGGGGGAAAGATAAGAAATATCAATTCTATATTATTTAAAACCTCATTTTATAATGTTAAGTTCTACAAGCTGAGTGACTGAAGTCATTCTCCTAAGAGGTAGTACAGACAAGGAGATACAAGAAAACATCACGACTTGGGACATCTAAGGGAATCTGGCTCAGAGTCAGTGAACAATCACCAATGCTTTCTGTGATGGGTTTCTGCAGATGAACAAGGAAGATGGAACCAGTGCAGTTTGGGGCTCTTTTGACCATTTTAAATAGTTTATGCTGACACTTGGATCTTTCTAAATCTTACTTTTTATTCCATAAAGTGGGGATAAAAGTCACCTCAGCATACAGAGTTACAAGGAGGATTAAGTAAATGAACGAATATTCAGTTCCTGGACTCCAATAGGGATTTCATACATCCTGCTGCTTGTCCACAATGAACGTGAGAACTCTGTTTTAAGCATGGGAATTTCCTGATATCTCT
>NW_021604564.1:20955007-21079016 GCF_004785775.1 Grammomys surdaster | reverse complement strand
TCCCTCCCTCCCTCCCTCCCTCCCTCCCTCCCTCCCTCCCTCCCTCCTCACCCTTCCCTCCCTCTCTCTCTCTTTCTGGCTCTCTCTCTTTAAGGATAGGATATGCCTAGGAAGTGCCTATGAAATAAATAATTAAAGATGATTCTAAGCAATGATCCGTAGCTACTTCCGCAAGAGTTAAATCTGAGATCTTCTCTACACTAGGCTCTGGCCTGTTTATCAATATCTACTTGAAATGTTGCTCAAGACAGGTTTTTGCATTATCCAGAACTCTAAAATCGTGATTAGAACTGTAGTTTGATCTAATAATAATTTTCAGAGGAGTCAAATCTTCTGTTTAGTGGTTGCCTAGCCTGAGGTCTATGCTGCAGGACAACATTAGCATAATACTAATTATGCTATCAAAGATGAACAAAGTCTCAAACATGACCATAAATATTAAAACACTTCTAGTCATAGTACAAAACAGACCCACTGAAAAGAAATTATAAATTAAAGCAAATACTACCACAGATATAAAGTCATATGGTTAAATGTATTCCTCATATACAAATGCTCTACATACCACGAGTAAATGCTATCAACATCAGAATCACTCTATCAGAAAAGACCCAAGTACAGAACTTTCAGAAAAAAAATTAAGAACAAAGAGTTAAAATACAGTATATGGGTTTTTGTTCATTTGGTTTTTGTTGTTGATGATGTTTCCTTGTTTAGACAAACTCTTACTCTGTAATCTAGGGTAGCATGGGATGCAATGTACAGCCGATAGAGTTTTTTTTTAAAAAAGGCTTCATTTATACTGTAACAGATTTCAAACTGTTATGTTTCTTAAAATTCTAAATGACAAATCTGAAGTCTAGGTGAATAATGATTAAAGTTTTTATTCTTTGTAATTTTAATTAATTATTTAAATGACAGGAAAAATAACAATCTACATGCTAAATAGAAATCTGTACTATGATCATTTTTCTTATAAGACAATCTCACCAGATACTGGAAACTGGGCATTTTTTTTAATGAGTGGGGGTGAATTTATGTTAGGCAGGTGTAACAAAATCAATTGTTTTTTTTTCCAAATTGTATCTAGAAACACTGTATAAACTTCAAAATTTACGTAGTATGAGTTCATTCAAGGAATTCAAAGTTATTTATAAATTGTAACAAGGAAGTAAAAGAAAACAGGTAAAGGTAAGCACACTTACTGTATATTTGGTGTGATACCTTCAAGTAGCACAATATTAACCCCACCAATGTGAGCAGTAGCACAGGTCTCAGTCATCTTTTGATGCAAAACATCTTAAATATAAAAAAAGTAATTTGAATTCTGAAAATTGTATATTATATTAAACTTACTTTATTCACAATATATTTGAGGACAAATGATAATTATAAATTATAATAAAATGTGCTTAATTATTGTCAGACTACCTTATGAAAATTTCCTCAGCTTACTGTTTTGCATACATACATGTGTACAGAGTATATCTAAAAAGTAGAATTATGCAGAAATGCGCTTCATGCATTAAATAACTTACTGGAATTAAATGGCCTATACCACAATGTACTTTGGAAAAAAAAAACTACTACTCTTGGTTCATATACTTTCTGTGATTTCAATATACTTATTACTTATGTATCTAAGTAAAATAAACATGTCATTTTGCCTGCTTTTCTCTTTTAGAATTTTTTCATATAAATAAGTCCTATGATACAACTTATAATGGGTAAGTCTTAAACTGTCTTGGGACTATAAACATAACCACCAGCTCTTTAACATCAGTCACTTTCTGTTCTTTCTAGGTTGTAGAACTAGAATTGCTACACTAAAGAAGAAATATAGTTTAGAGACAACAATGTAATTCTTAATGTTTACTAAAGCAACAGAAGAAAAAACTGGTCAATCTTAAAATAACTAAAGTTAAAAATTTACTTCAATATAGACATCTTTTGCCTTGTATTTGAGAATTAATGTGTTTGTATTTCTCTTAGCAATTTACAATTTTTCATTTCTTCACAGAATTTTCTTTAATCATATATAAATTTCATGTAAAAATTAGTGTTTAACTTCTGTTTCATACTTAGGGTATGAAACAAAACAGCTACAGATGAGTATTTAATGCAAAATTTAGACTTTATATATTGGATAATCATAAGTTAACAAAAATGAGTGGTCATTCATAAGTTTCTTCTCTTGAACAATGCAATGACCATGAAGAAAACAACACTGATATGCAAGGGAATCCCAAAAGTCAACTCCATACTGTTCTATCCATTGACTTAAATATTTCATTTTATTTTGCAATTTCTGAAACTGGGGTATATTTTACAAGCAATTTCATCTGACAGTATTTTTTTTTTGTGCTACATAAAGTTATGGAGCATATTCAAACATGCTCTCCTAGATTTAATGAACTATCATACTTTCTGTGACCATTTTAGAAATAAATGGCACATTTTAATTACTCTAGAGAAATTTTATGTCCAGTAATAGAATTTTTGTGAAGTTCTCAATTTTTTATAAAGATACTAAGAATGAACATTAGATTATAAATTTCTATAGTGGCAATAAGGAAATGCAAATATCGTACAACTTCATTTTTCTTGAATGTTCAAATATTAGAAACACATTTCTTTAAGCAAAGCAACATTATAGTATTAGAAAAGTGTTACACCTTTCATTTTTTCCTTAAGGGTGAAACTGCCATGGATCCTCTTCAGTTCTGATTCCATTGTCAGCCCACCAATATCCGCCTCTAGGTGTGTGCGGTTCACCATGCCAATCCCAAACACAATTAAAGTAACATGCTGAGGTTCAGAGGTTACCAGACTACGTTTCCTCTGTGTTTTAGTCAAGCTGTTGTTGTCTTGTTCATTCTCGAATACAACTCTACACGTTGGCTCTGTAGGACTTCGAACACCTTTTTAGTAAATGGAAATATATGGTTTGAGATTTGAAAAAACAGTACAAAGAACATTCGAAATACTCTATTAGCCTTCTTGGTTTCAAACTCTAGACTAGACTTTTCCCTCTTTAAATGATTCAACTAATTTTTTTCAACATCTTCCCCAATACCTACTGAAGTAAATGATCAATCTAGATATTTGAAATTAAGTCTGTCTGAATCCTTTAAAAGTAGTCCATGTTAGGGTCAAGGAAAATAGGAAGTATGCTGACAGAATATCTTAATGTCAGCACTATTTTCTCCTTTTGGTGAGTACCAATTTCTCTGCATTTCAATAATTTACACCATTAATATGGTGAACAGGCTTCTTCAGCATTCTTAAACAGAAATTTTTAAATCATGAAAATGCTTGTTACCTGCTGGTCCAAATGTTTCTGAAGATTTTTCCAATATTCCTGTTGGATCCGAGATAAGTGAATAGAAGTTCAGCAATTTATACATATTCTGCCAGCATTCAGCGGAAGGCTCACTTTGCTCTGACACTGTTATGGAATCTGAATCATCCATATGAATGGTCATATGATCCACTACATCTTTTGAACCTTTTCTAGATACTTTTGAAGTTCTTCTTTCAGACCTTCCTAGTGAATTTTTGTTTCGGGATTCTTTTTTATTGTTCTCATTGTTGGCCCGTTTGTTCTTGGCATTATTTACTCTGTTGCCACCATTGAGACTCCCTCTCGAACTGCGGCTGAAGTCAGATGAACGGAAATCCCGATGTTTTCTGGTTTTGAAGGTAGGTGTAGGGGAAGCTGATCCAGCTGTGTATCTACTAAGTTTAATGTCTGTCTGAGTTGCTTTGATGTCATCTATCATTGTACTGAATTGATGGATAAGACGGACCAGAGCCATATCCACATGCTGACTTATTGACTGGCAGGAAATAGTGAAGTTGCAATGGAAGGTGTTGTAATAGCGTTTGTTGAGATCATGAAAGGAAAGGGCACTGGTGGAGTTTTGCGGAGTGCACACTGACTTTTCCATTACAACAGCACTGATGCTGAATGTTTCTAACATTAATGCTGGCTTGAACTCCAGTGGGGGAAGATTCACATGGCCTTGCCTAAAATATTCAAAAGGAAAGGATGTTACTTCCTTTTGTAAAGAACTACATAGCATATTCTTATGCATTTATAAACATAATAACCTCCAAGGTGAACTGTGCAGTTAAGCAAGAGATTCAATACATTGGATGTTTGCATTAGTCTAGTCTGTTTATAGGCAAGAAGATAACCTTTCATTTTTCTTGTTAATTTTACTCTAAAATGAACTAAGAAGTCAAAATCAATTGTCTTCTATTTAAAAAAAAATGGTTTCAATAAAACAATGAAAACATTTTTTCCTTGCTATCTAATATCGCATACAATAATATGGAAATTAAGAGTTAGCCACAGATCAATTAGAACCAGCCCATCATACTAAACAATTAATTAAAATTTCAAACTTAGTATAATCCTATTTGTTACTGGAAAGAAAATCCTCACAGCTTCATTTACCAAGTTGTAAGTGGAACGGAAAACCAACTGAAACAAACCACACTAAAAGTTCCTAAAATCTTATGCAAAAATTGTTATACCCCTGACATATCTAAAAATTTTTGGGTAAAAATTACAGTCATTTTAAACATTTTGTTTTAAAAAGGCACTCAACTTCTATCAACAATAATGATAAATCTCAAGTAAATCACCATTTCCCTTCTTTTTTCCACGTGTTCTGTGAATACACTGCCACATAGGGAAAATGAAACATAGGCCATATTATCTATTTTTTTAAAAAATCAGAAACTACTCTGATATTTCAACTCAACTATGAATTTACAACTAGGGCTGTAATTCCTTATTTATTATTTAATAAAAAGTATGCCACATGATAGTATAATATGTACAGATGAAATGAAGCTGGTCACAAGAGGCTATCAATGTTCTGCATATAGTTGCAGAAGGAAACACTGGATGCTAAGAACTACAATAAAAGAATAAAAAGTTATAAAAATAATCCAAAACAGAGGGGAGACATAACAAATCTCTGAGAAAAAGCAAACAACCCAAAAAAGTCTGAACTATGTAATGATGAACAAAAGGAAGAAAAAAAAACATCTCGGGATAGTCAAGAAAAGGAGAAAAGAGCTCTGGGCACATAGAAAGGGAAGTGTGGCTAGGTGGGTGGGACTTGGTACATGCACCACTGCATGGCATTTATGACACCAGTAAAAGGCTGTAACTGGTTTCTAATTATACATATATGCATATCTACAAAATCTGTATATCTATAGGCAGTTTCTGATCTCCTTATATATTATGTATAATGACTATGTATAATGTAGTTACATGTACTTATTTACAAAAAATGTGATGTATTTGCATGTGTGTTCCTACACACACACATATATATTTATATACAATATTTTGACATTTTAAAGATTTTTCCATTAAGTTTTACAAACACTTTACAAGAACTCCCTGTGTTTAACAAAAAAGAGAAAACTGCTTCTATGACCCTGTATTATTAGAAAATTCTTAGTAATTTGAGCTCAAGTAAAATTAAAGAAAGCCCTATAATCTATACATGACTCATTTAAAAAAAATTTTAAATTATTTAAAAATTTAAATATGGGCCATTAAGATAGCTTAATGAATGAAGGCACTTGCCAGTAAGTCTGATGATATCAGTTCAATTCTGGGACCCACATACTGGAGAGAACTGTCTCTCAGAGGTGTCCTCTAACCTCCATAGGAATGCTGTGTCATGCATGCACACATGAGTATATATATGCACACACAACAAATAAATACAATTTCATTTTTAAAAAATTTAAATAAAATATTCAAACTAAAAATCCAGTTTTCTTAAGTTTAAATTGGATATAAGTGATCTTTTACTCTTAAACCTTGCAAAACAACAAAAAATAAAAAACTAAGACTGTCAAACCTATTAGTAGATATAAAAGGGCTTATTCAAGCAGTAAAGATATGTACAAATTACCCAAGAAAATACAGAATGGCAGTAACAGGTTGTTCATATCTTTATCTGTCATATGTTACATATGCCTTCCTATATATTTGTTTCTTATGGCTATGCTCTCAATATGAATTTTACTCTATTCTGGATAAAAAATATTGTCTGAGGGGCTGGAGAGGTAGCTCAGTGGTTACTGTGCAATTATGAAGACTGGCATCCAGACCTCAGCACTCATTTAATAAGCCAAGCATTCCATGAACATGAACAAAGCTCTAACAGTAGAGGAGGTAGGAAGATTTCTAGGGTTTGTTAGCTTCCAGCCTAGCAAAGACAAGATTAAGATTAGCCTTAGGTTAGGGAGAGACTCTACCTCAAATGAACAGGTAGAAAATGTTAGAGAACACCTGACATCCTCTTCTGGTCCCTGTGCATGTGTACACCCCACCCCATACATACATTTATGCATACAATCACACGGACACCCACATCTATATAAATATATCCATACCTACACAAATATGCTAAAAATCAACTCAAAAGGTAAGTTAGGAATGAACTGTCAGTGCAAAATTAAAGCTACAGAAACATAAAAACTTCACTACTGAAGTTAAGCATACAAATACTGTATGCATTTATCAATAGATATACTTTAGACTACCTCATGCACATTCTATAAAAAAGGCCTAAAATCCTGCTTGGTCAATTAATAAAATCAAAAGGTTATTCATAATAAAATATGATTATTACATTTATTAACTGGAAATTATCTTCTCATTGTTACTAAAATTATAATTTTTGAATAAAATTTCATATAATATGAAAAATACCTTCTTGCTCTTTTCCCTTTCCTGTCTTTAGCTGTGTCCGAATCTACAATATCTGCTCTGAGGCAGTCTAAAGTTCCTGAAAATGAAAGGTGTTCTCCAAAGTACATCCGGTAACAAAGGGGCATTGTGTCCTGTGACTGGATTCCTGTATGACTCAGAAGAGGTTTAAAAACAACCTGAAAGATATCAAACAACAGCATTAACATAATTTATTGTTTGCTGATGATTCTATTCTTATTCTAACACATAATATCTATTACCACAAAATGAAACAAAACTAAGACACCATAATTGTTTTGATAAAAAAAAAATAAAAAAATAAAAAATAAATAAGTTACCCTATAACTTCCCTGAGGGTAAAATAATTTAATTACATTCATTTGTGTTTATCAAAGTCTATGGATACCCATGTATTTCTATTAAAAAATCAAACCTAGCACCAGACCTGGCTGCCCAAGCCTATTATCATAGCTAACAGAGAAGCTAGTCAAAAGAAATGAGAATTCAAACTCCAAGCAAGGAAGTTAACTATACCCAAAAGCATAGGAAATACATTTTACACCAGCATGAACAAAAAAAGGACACATACACACAGACATACACACACACATACACACACAATCACTACCACCATCAAAATAACAGGAATTAACATTCAGTTGTCATTAGTATCTCTCAACATCAATGGACTCAATTCCCCCATAAAAAGACACAGGCTAACAGAATAGATATGAAAAGAGGATCCATCAGTCTGTTGCATACAAGAAACATACCTCAACATCAAAGATAGATATTAACTCAGATTAAAGGGCTCAAAAAGATTTTCCAAGCAAATGGACCCAAGAAGCAAGCTGGTATAGCCATTCTAATATTTAACAAAATAGATTTCCAACCAGATTTAATCAAGAGATGTAAAGAGGCACTTCATAGTCATCAAAGGAAAAATCCACCAAGATAATGTCTTAATTTTCAATATCTATGTCTTGAAATGCCAAGGCACACACATTTGTAAAGAAACACTACTAAAGCTTAAATCACACATCGAACCCCACACATTAATAGTGGGAGACTCAACACTCTAATCCAGACCAAAACTAAACAGAGAAGTAAAAGGTCTAACAGACATTATGACTCAAATGAACCTAACAGATATCTACAGAACATTTCACCCAAATGTAAAAGAATATGCCTTCTTCTTAGCAGCTCATGGAACCTTCTCCACAATTGACCATATACTCAGTCACAAAACAAGTCTCAACAGATCCAAGAAAATTGACCCAGAGAAACTAAGTAACAAGAAGGGCTTGGGGGGGGGTGGTGGGGTGTGGTGGTGGTGGGAGATATATGGATCTCACTGTGAAGATGAAATAAAATAGACATCACAGGTAGACAGGGGAAAGGACCTGGATGGATGGTATGGGGATGGGAACAGGAAGGATCAGGAAGGTGGAAAATAGAGAGTACAGGGAGAGACAACTAGAATGGGGAGAGGATGAATCTCTGTGACAAGCTAGAAATCCAGTCCAATGAAAACTCCCAGGAATCTATGAGGGAGACCCTAGAATCTAGGTGACCCTACCTAAGACTTCTAGCAATGGAGTATATGGAACCTGAATCAGACATGTCCTGTAACCAGGCAAGACTTCCAGTGGAGGGTTTGGGACACCAACCTAGCCAAAAAAACCTCTGACCTACAATCTGTCCTTCCTGAAAGATGTGCTGTGAAAAAGTTGGCACAGAAATTGTGTGAGTGGCCAAACAATGACTGGTCCAGCTTGAGATCCATGCCAGTAGAGGGAGACCATTCACAACACTACCCGGAGAACCAGGAACCAGAGGATAGGTAGTCTAAAGAACCAAACACAACTACCAAAAATAAATAAATAAATAAATAAATAAATAAATAAATACATAAATAGGAAGTCAATGAAATGATTTCTGTTATATCCATAGATTGGGCCTAGCACACTTGTCATCAGAGATGCATCACCCAGCAACTGAGGAAAAATGATGCAGAGACATATAGCCAAACATTAGGTGGAACTTGGGGAATCCTGTGGAAGGAGAGGAAAGATTGTAGGAGCCAGAGAGGTGAAGGCCACTACAATAAAACCCCCAAAGTCAACTCAAATGGGCACACAGGGGCTCACAGAAACTGAACTTCCAACCAGGGAGCCTGCGTGGGACTGTCCTAGGCCTTGTGCTCATATGTTATAGATGTGTAGCCTGGTCTTCTTATGGACTCCTTACAGTAGGAGCAGAGCTGTCTCTGATTTGGTGGCCTGTTTTGGGGTCTCTATGCTCCTATTGAGTTGTTTTGTCCAACCTTAATAGGACAGGAGGAACCTAGTCTTTCTGCAGCTTGTTATGCTGTGGCTAGTTAGTACCCGTGAGAGGCTTGCCCTTTTTAAAAGTGAAATGGAGGGGTGGATGGGGAGGTACGGGGTGGGTAGGATTAGGAGGAGAGAAGGGAGGGAAAACTGTGGTCAAGATGTTAAAAATTTACTTAATTAATTTTAAAAAGAATAGAATAATTGGCTGTGAGGTTTAACAGCTGGCTTTGCTTCTGTAAAACTTGTTTCTCACTATGAGAAAGGGATGAAACATTCTCTTCTATTACTGAGGGAAGTATAACAACTTTCTTACCCAGCTGTGTATTCCATGAATAGTTGTAATACACAGCTTTCCAATGTCCACATTTAAAACTCCACTTATCCCACATGTCCCATTCTCTAACTTACCTTCTAGTCATTCAAACTTAAATATATTACAAATAATTTCACAGTATTTGTCTATACTTTTGCAAACAACTTTTCCTAGATTTCACCCTCGATGGTATGAACTACTTCAATAGTTCACATTTGACCTCTACTTTCTCCTCCTAGTCATTTAAGACACTGCTACTCATAGATATCTACTTTATTTCTTTATTCTAAATCCATTGTCTCCCAATTACTCACTTAATAGTCTTAACTTTGTACAAGAGTTGGTAGAATATGATAAAATTTAACTTGCTAGACATGTTATGGACAATTTTTAACCCATAACAAAAATATGATGATGAAACTTTCAATTAATGATAACCTATTGGTTAATTTGTATTCATAATTAATCCAAGTGCTTCTAAAGGGTGTTCCTATTTTGCATGAAGGCTTTTACAACAGGCACAGAATAAAGATTTAATCTGAACTTCAGGTACCTACTGCTTGATGGCCTGTGCTAAGCCCCGCTGAAGGAAGTGACAATCAGTATCAGGAAAAGCAGACAAGCTCACCTGTGCATCAGCAAGTTGAACAGCAGGAAACCCTTGGTTTGCTTCTTCTACACCTGCAACATCATCTTGACTAGTACTATGCTGAGAATGTGTTCCATCCAGAGTATTCTGATCACTAGATAAGACAGTGTTGAAATCTGAGGCTGATGGTATTGTAGGAAGATTGGGTGCAACTCCTAACAGCAAAATGTCAAGAGTAAATATGAATCATTTGGAAACAAAAAAACAAAGGCATAACAAGTCAAATTTAAAAACAACTAAGTTGTAATGCCCTTTCCAGACCACAGAGGAAAAACAAAACAAAATAAAACAAAATACAAAACAAAAAGACTAATAATATGTAGCAGTAAATATTTACAGATGTAATTAATAAAAAACTACATTAAATATTCATAAAATACCAGTGATGTTTATATAGGAATTCAAGCCAGTCTATCACCAAAATGTAGAATTTTCTGACTGGAGAATCTTTGAAAAGCAAGTATACAGCAGGGGAAAAGCCATAGGTGTTAAAGAATTACACCCAAGCTTTATCCTGTCCTTCCAGACAAAAGACCCTTGTTGAAAGGAACTATTCCATGGAAGTTGTCTTGAAATTGAAACGACAGCCATTCTAAACAACAGTGAAATCAGAACCAGATAGATGCCAAGAACTGTGGGATGTCATCTTTCTATTTTCTTCAGTCAAGAGTCAATGCAGAAACATTGCATGCGGTTAGAATTCAGATCACTTCAATGCGAGAAAGAGCTCAGTGAGCAGTCACAATTCAACCACTCTTCTCATTTCTATCTAAAAATAATTCACATGGCTTAAATAGCTTTTAAAATTCATTTTAGCTTCCTTTATTAATCAGTATCAAAGTCTACTTCAATATTCTTCAATATTTACTAACACGGAAAACTTCAAAAACAGGAAAGGAAGGCTAATACACTTACACTGGATATAGCCACCACTTTGTTGGGAACATACTGCCATATTTCTTTCTATATATGCAAGTTCTTTTAAAATTAATAAATGGCCTTAATTTATTTCTCTCCTTAAGGAAAGAAATCTTACTTTACTATTCCCATAGATCTGATTAAATGTTTGGTAAGTAACTACAATGAGTAAATGAATTAATTCTTATGATGTTTCAGAGGGAACTAGACAGATTCAAAATATTTTCGGTATTTGTAGGTACATTATGTTGTAACTATATGATTTTTAACCTGCCTCCTTTTGTGTTATGTTTAACAAACCACACTGAATGTTTTATATTCTGTAAATCTTGTACCAAATAAAAGTTTAATTTGCCATTTCTGAAAGAGTCCAATTTCATCCAAATAGCTGACAGTCTAAGTATCCTCTGAGAAACAAGATTTTGCAGTAACTGTATGTGCAACTGAAGACCGTTAAGATAAAAATGATAACTATATTACCTGTTGGAAGACTGTTATGACCTGACTTTGTAACAGGAGATTCCTGTACCACACTTCCACGATTTCCCACAGCATTTGACATCCAATTATAAAAACTCACAGATGATGGCTCAGATAACAAAGGATGTTCGGATAACATGTCCGTGGCTACTGTATTTCCTGAAAAGAAAGTTTACGGAGAATAAGATTATTATATAATATAAAAGAGAAAAATGCTACTAGCATGCTTTCAGAAAGTCATATTAAAATGTCTTTCTTTGAAAAAAATGTAAGGATTCATTTATTCTTATTTTATGTGTATAAGTGCTTTGCCTTGAGTTGTGTCTGTGTATAAAGTGCATGCCGGGCCAGAAGAAGGCATGTGGATCCCCTGGAACTGGAGTTACAGATGGTTGTTAGTAGCTTTGAATTGAACTGGGAATTGATCCCAGGTCCCCTTCAAGAACAGCTAGTACTCTTAATTACTAAGCCATCTCTCCAAGTATTTTTAAACTCTCACTTCATGATGTTGGTATGTAGATCCTAAGGCATTAGGACAAAATTCATTTTTATTATCACATGGTGGTGATTTTGCATTCTTCAGACTCAGCATGTGTAGCTTGGCATTAGCACTAATTTGAAAATAGAAATAAAAGGTACAAAAAGAAAGTTATAATTTTGTTCTAAATTATTTTTCAAAAACAAAGTAACTAAAAAGATTAGTCATATAATCAAAGTATATAATAATGTGGTTTTCTATTTCTCCCATAAAAAACAAAACAAAACAAAACAAAATTTAATTGTCCAGAGGAGTGAGTTGGACCCACTGGAGCTAGATACCTGTTCTTGTTAGGGAGCTGCTTTTCACAGCTGCACTACTTCTCTGAGGAGTGCCTTCCAGAAGGTTGTGCAGGCTTGGGAAGCTTCCAGTCAGATAGCTGAGAAGGCTCTCCTTACGTGGACTCTCCTTTACAGGCATTCCAGCACGTCCAACATGTACTGGAGAATCTGTAGCAGTGTCTCCACTGGTGTAACTCAGAGAATGATATGGATGAATGCCCTATAAAATGAACACAGGGCTCTTTTTTTCTCCTGAAGTCTATGAAACTGACTGCTAATAATTACAATCTCCATAACTGTTCCTATTGCTGCTAGCTAGTCTATCCTTTCATACTTACAGTAATTTTGTCTACAAGGATTACTGAGTCTCAAATGTAAAAAAATAATTTCTATAACTCTGCAATACAATACTAGGGGCTATATATCATATTCAAGTATATTCCTTGAAGTAATTTAACAATGAATCATTAATTGATTTCTATAGCTAACTGAGAGTTGTAGAACAGCATCTTAAACAGAATCCAGGAAATAAAATGCTGGTTAACTATGGCGGTGGGGTGCAGTATCCAGGGCACTGGGATGTAAGCAAGTCATGAGGAGCTTTAAGAATATCCTTGTGGCTATTTAAAGAATAATAAGTAGCCTGAAGCAATTTTTGTTATGGCTTAACTATGGAACCAGCAAACTGATATCCCAGAATCAATCTTCCTAATACAACTATTCCATTTAAAACTGAGAATCAACTTGTTACATGACTGACACCATCAAAAATATGTTATCACTACCAGGCCAGCCATAAAGGCATTAAACACAATCTCAGGACTCAGGAGGCTGAGGCAAGAGCACTGCCATGAGTTCAAGGTCAGCATAATCTACCAGTAAAATCTAGGCCATCCAAGGAGATGCAAGACTTTTATCAAAATAAACAAAAAAACAAACATAAAAAACACATAGCAAATCTAATGAAGGAAATATGTTTGCTAGTCTTTTTACAGAAGGTAAGCATAGACAACCAACAGAAGGGAAACTAGAGGTTTTCTGAATAAGAACAGGAAACTAAGTAAGGACAAGTATACATCATATTTAAGTACATTAGACCACTGAAGATTTAGCACAAAGTGGAAAGGTGTATTCATTTTTACATGCCTTCACTTAGATGGGGGAAGAGGAAGAAGTCTCTCTCTCACTATAGGAAGTAAGAATACTTATAACATACTAAACATGTGCTACGCATATTTCATATCTTATCCCTTATATGCTCTTTGTAGACAATTAACTTTGTTTCACAAAAGAAAAACCAGTTTATAAATAACCAAGCAAGAAAAGTCAGATATTTTAATCCAAATGCCTCACTTCCACTCCACAATTCTTGACATTAGACCATCTTTGCTCATTGGTTTTGACTATCACTGGTCCAGACAAAGTCAAGAGTCACCTGGGGAGAGAGTCTAATGGGGAATTGTCAAGACTGGTTAAGTCTATGGCCGTGTCTTTGGAAGACTGTTTTAACTGCTTATAGATATTGGAACCTAGCCAGGTTGCAAGTGGTACCACTCCCTGGGCAAGGGATCCTGAACAGTATAAAATAGGATACAGCTGAAAGCAAATAGTCTCTCTTGAGTATTAATATGACATGACTAGCTACTTGAGTTCTTGTCTTGACTTTCCTGAAATGATGAGCTATAATAAGATAAAACTTGTCCTTCCCTGTGTTGCTTTTTATGAGTATTTGTCATAGTAACAAAAATATAACTAGAATGTTTATTCTTCTAGCACTTAAGAACACCTAATGACATTTATTTATATAAATACTCTATTCCATCTTTTAAAATCACAGTGCTTTTTGTCTACTAGAATTGTTAGGTCTCAAATGTTAAAAAAAAAATTTATAACTCCAAAATACAATACTAAGACTAAAAACTGACAAATACTTTAATTTGAAAGGCAATATGTACATAAAATAAAAACTTAAAAGCATAAGAAACTTCAGTAGGAAATAGATCCTTTCCCTAATAGTTTTCTAGTTTCTTATCTTCCTATATTAATTATGTGTTATAAAAGCATACACACTGTGGTGGTTTGAATGAGACTGGCCCCCAGTAGGGTCCTATACTTGGATGCTTCCTGCAGTGGGTGGAACTATTTGGAAAGGATTAAGAGGCGTGGCCTTGTTGGAGGAGGTGTGTCACTGGAGGTGGGCTTTGAGGTTTCCAAATCCTAAACCATTCCCAATTAGATTGTTCTCTTTCTACCTTCTGGTTGTCTTAACAAGTAAGCTCTCAGCTACTGCTCCATTACCATGCCTGCCTATCTACTGCCATGCTTACCACATTGATGGCATGGATCGTAACCATCTGAAATTCTAAGTAAGCTTCCATTTAAATGTTTTTTTTTTTAAGTAAGTTTCTTGGTCAAGGTGTCTCTACACAGCAATAGAAATGTAACACCCCCCCCCATATTTTGCTGATAATTCAATCCATACAACTCCAGTGGCATCTATAGTTGTACATAAACCTACCCCATTTTGGAAAGGCTTTGTAGTAGGCATTTACAACAGTTTACATAACTTATAGGCCCTCTGATGTTTAATTCTTTTATGTCACATCCACTGTTTTTGCACTATAGCATTGCCAAGAAAGCTCTAGGATCTGGCTGACCATTTCTCGTCACTTCCAGAATCAAAGTCCCTGACATGGAAATGTTTTCATTTGTACTTGCCACACTGTCCTTCAAAAAAATTACAACCATGTAAATTTCTTATTTAACAGTTTCCTCCAAGATTGAAACATTCTATTCCTACTCCTGTAAGTAGCCCCAATAAAACTCACTAGTTCACTGAGTTGGATTCTGGTGGTATCTGTACTTTGGTCTATCAGGAGATCTCTATTTGGGGGTGAGTAGACACATGTATAGTGTCTTCCCAGGAAAAGTTTTGTCATACAACAATATTCTAATATTATATGAGAATGACTGTTTTCTTTTCATATAATATCAAATTTTGTTATTGTAATCTTATAGAGAAAAATAAAAATATTAATTTATTTTACATTTCCTTATGAGAAAATACATCTTCATATTTGTATACATATTTTTCTGTGACATATGTTATGATTTTATCCATTTTTAAAAACTTTTCTTCTTAATATCTTATCTTTTTCTTAGTGATTAAAAATACTTTTTCTATTATTTATTTGAGAGATGTTAGCTCTTTTTCATGTGCTTTTAATTTTTATTTTGAAATTTCAAATTTAAATGTCAAAATTATCCTGAGTTTCAGTGTAAGGCTACATGCAGACTTTGAGTGAAAGTAATACTATTAACTCAAATATTCAGTTCTTAGAAAAGCCAACTACCAACAGCAATAATAAAGCAGAGCAATACAAGGTGTCAAATAGACTTATCATGTCTTTACTCACTTCTCACCACACTCTTCCACAGGAGGATGCTATCAAAACCCATACCTTACAAATAAAGACCCTGCTGCACAATTCAGTCATAATTTTCAAGTTACAGGGCAGGATTCAAGTGAGGGTACCGCTCCCAGCGCAAGTCCACTCACTTGGCTGTACCATCCCTCTTTATCAAGCATCCTTTAAACTTGTAAAAACAATGGAGTAGAAATTAAGATTATAATTTATAAAAGCTCAACCTAAACTTGCATTAATAATGTATAGCCTAAAAGGCATCCCACTAAAACTGAAATGATAAGATTATCAACATTTTCAATACTGAATTTTATTGCATATAATGTTTGATTTAAAAAAAGGTTTAGTAGTATTTAAGTATCAATTATTGAAGGTACAAATTTAATGGAAATCTATATACTAAAGGTATTAACCAAATTAATTTCAACATTAAGTTATTGGAATATTTAGAGAAGCCATCTAAAATATTTAACACTGACATTAAAAAAAATGTAGGTCACTCCTGTAAGTTTTAAACTCTAATCAAAGAGAGCAATGCTGTACCTTTATTTTTAATGCAGAGTCACTATGGGTGTGAGTTTTAGAAAGTTTCCTCATTATTTCAGCTCCGGTGACAGGTCCAGAGCTCCCAGGTGGTGGCCGGTTAGCTGTTCCTTCTAGAAGCATTGTATGCTCACTGACTGTGGCTGAAACGGTTCAAAAGACAAGTGAGTTATATACATATGATCACACACTTATTTGAAACATCACCAACATTCTGGTTTGCATAATCACTGTACATTTTTATAATCTAAAAAGATGTACAATGTTTATAATTTTTATTTTTTGTTTCCTTACCCTCCACTCTGAATCTGAGTTTACACTATCCATGTAACTGATCCAGTGACCAACAACCAATTCAGTCACCCTGTAGAATATGCAGAGTGTCAGGAATGGACACAGGCATCATTGGTGTTTAGAAGGTATAGTTAGTGAACTAATTCAACCTCTGTGCATAACAAACTCTAGATAATAAGCAATAAAACTCAGGCTAGTTCTTATAATATATTTATTAAATTATTTTTTAACTAAGCTAAATAAATATTCTGGAAGCTTTACTTTTAGGACTTTTCTCCTACAGTACTTCTTCCCCACAGTACTTTTAATTCTTTTTCAAAACACTGTAAGACAATCTATCATCATAATACAAAATTAATCTTTAGCAAAAAGTTAAAAGTAAAAACATACATTTCAAAAAAGTATATCCACCTGGTTCAGATGCACCACATCCTATGTATAGAATTGTATGCTCAGCTCAGGCCTCTAAATTTATTTAAAGTAAAATATATATAACAGGTGATAAAACAAAACTCCTTTAAAAACAGACAAATGGGCAAATACAATTTTAAAAGGCAGGTTTTTGTTTACAAGTTTTCTATAAAAGCTGTCTCTATTAGACATATTCATTAGTCTACTGTAGCTCACAAAACTAAATTATAAAATTTGTTCAGTAAAAAGATTCCAAAGTCATTGTGAATTTGGATTAACAAAATTTACAACTGCATAATTCAACTACAGGATTTTCAAATTTGGTACAAAATTATTAAAATTATTGAGTACCATGTGATCAAGTATGTAATGTCATAATTTTCTTCTATTACTAATTTCCTAATAATTACAGGCATCTTTAAAAAGGTATCTTAAAAAAAAGTTTTTGATTGGTATCTTTTAAAGAAGCATATTATTGATATGAGGTTATTTCTACAAGAACACACCGTGTTTACACTGAGGAAAGAAAAGTTCTCTGAACAAAAGTTACCTGCATCAAACTCAAATTCTGCGCCATCAGCACTAGTATCGCTTTGCAGACCAACTCCGTTATCCAGGCCAAGTCCCTCTTCATGCTCGTGGTCCACAGTCGCTGGAGGTTTCAGTGGCTGAGCTGGTCTGTGTAAGCTTACTCCTTTAAAGGCAGGTGTTACCACAATGAACTTCATCCACTGCCTTGCCAAAGCAACCAATCCTTTCTTTAAAGTTACCAATGCAGGGAGCCCATCACTCTGTTATAACAATGAAGAACTAATTTTAATCTCAAAATGCCCACTTAGAGATAAAGGAAATCTAAAATTTAGATTTTTAATTCATTCAACATTACCCATATTTTCAAGTTGACAATAAAACCTGCTATAGCTACACATATATTGAGAACATCCCTCTAGGGTTGATGTATTTTAAAAATTTGGTTCTCACTGTGACAATGTTTGAAAGGGGTGGTATCTTTAAGCGGAGATCTAGTGGAGATCATGGAGGACAGCGGTCTAGGAATTCATTAGAGCCATTTTGGTAAGACCTGGTAATCTATATATGGGCAACTATTAAAGAGCAAGACCAACCTCCCCAGCCTCTGGCTTCCTGTCTTGGTATGTAAAGCATCCACTCATAGTTAACGCTTTCAAGTTTCTCTGTTCTAGCTTCTCTGACCACAAGGTTGGGCATGTTAAGCTTATGCAGTACAACGTTGGCTTCAATTCCAGGAAAATACAAAGTACTATTTCAGTCTTAGATATAAACATCTTTGTGAAATGCATTATTTAATATAGATTCTTCACTTGCCTGGTGAAAGGTTCGGATAACCATTAATAATACTGATACACAGGTGCCTAACTTGGATAAATATTGTTGTGCATGCTCTACTACTTGGAAGCTAAGAGAAGAGAAGCAATGTCCTCATAATTCAAAATACTCAATCACAAATTGCTTTTCTAGGAGTGGGGATGAGTTGTACAATTATTTATGTTCCCCTCTGTGATTAACTGTTTTACTAAACCACAATGCTTCTCAGGATTACTTCCTGGCTTGAAATGTATGCTTTTAGCTTCTAGGACACAGCAGTCTCAGTTCTAGGTCTTTACTTCCCTTCTCAGCACTCAGTCTAGCTTCATGAAACCTCTCTAACCTTCTTGAAGTTTGGCATTTTTTCAGAATTTCATCTTTAACAATTTTTCATTCAACTTATCAAGCTAAGACATTTTATCCATGTCGACAGCTTCTATATACAAGCCAAGACTGTCAATCAGAGCAGTAAGGCATCCACTAACCTGCATTTCTAACCACACTTCTTTCTTACCCTGCCCATCTAGTACTATTTCTACAGAACAGGAGCTTCCTTAGAGCTAGTACTCACCATCGTGGCATCGTCAATGATGGAGTAATTTGCTTGGTGCAGGTAGTGGTGTAGAATATTACATAATAAACAAGAAGGATTTTCTTGGAGAAAGCGGGCAACTTTTGTAAGTCTATTGTATTTACTTCTTAGAGGAAAATGTACACTTTTATTCTGGAAACCATACAAATATAAAAGATTTAGAATTATATGTATAAAAGTTCCTATAATCAAAGATATTTAGTAATTAAGAATTTGTAGATCTGGTACCTTCCAACAACTATTAATAGCAATGAATCATTTACAGTAACAAAGTATGTCTAATACCTTATATGATTAAAAGACACACCTCTAATGCTTCTGTCATTATGCATCCCATAACAGCACAAATTCGCAAGGTTCCCTCAGTCTCTAGTTTGTTTAAGGATGACTTGAGTTGATCAATAGGAACAAGCCATGCACCAACAGCTGGGGTTGCAGTGCTTAAGAGGTTCAGCTGCCTTTAAAAAACACAAGAGTTAAGATCAAACTTTATATTTCAAGCACTACTTTATCCTGACAATATTTTCTCCTTTTGGTCACTGAAAAATTATGAACATATAAATAAGAAATGGACTCTTGGAAAGGAAGAAGGGAAAAATATATTTGAAATGAAAAATAAAACAAAAGTCAAAGGCAGCAAGTCAAGTAAATACAAACAAAATACTAGGATAGAAATTGGGCTAAATAGAGAATATATAGTAGCTTTAGAAAATATTCAATGAGAAAGATGGAAAGAACAGCCATTTTAGCACTCATTGGGTATTAGATATATCAGAAAAATAATTCAGGAAGTACACAAAACAGAATAGTAAGCTGTCTGAAATAAGGAGGAACTGTGGATGGACAAAATTACACTTTGAAATTTCTTACCTAGAAAATGCATGTGCAGGAGATCTCACATTGGTGGGAGCCGCAAAACTAAACCAAATTTCTTTAATGGTCAGCTTCATGCTACATGAATCTGGAGGTGGTGGCATTAGAGGGAGATCTTTTTTCAAATCATCAGATTCAACTCCTTCATCCTATATAAAAAAGCCAAAACCAATATTGATCCTCCAGAACCATTAAGACATGCTTATTAGCACTTTAAGCATAAAACCTTTACAGAGAATCCTGATCTGTGGATGTTGCTCAAAATAGCTATATAGGTTTGCACTCCCACAAGTAATGGAGGAGTGTTTCTCTTGCTCCACATTTTCACCAACATGTGCAATCACTTGAATTTTTTATATTAGCCATCTGACCGGTGTAAGATGGATTCTCAAGAGTTGTTTTGATATGCATTTCCCTAATGACTAAGGACTTTGAATATTTCTTTATGTGCTTCTTGGCCATTAGAGAGTCCTCTGTTGAGAATTCTGTTTAGCTCTGTACCACATTTTTAATTGGGTTATTTGGTTTTTGGAGTCTAACTTCTTGAGTTCTTTGTATTCTGGATATTAGTCCTCTTTCTGAATATAGGGTTAGTGAATACCTTTTCCCATTGTGTAGGTTGCCATTTTGTCCTATTGATGATGTCCTTAGCCTTACAGAAGCTTTTCAGATTCATTGTTTATATTTTTAAGAGAAAACTTTGCTCTGTTGCCTAGACTAATATTGACCTCCTGAGCTTTTAAGAGATTCTCCTGTTTTAGCCTCCTGCATCTCTAAGACTACAGGTTTAGCTTTTTTTTTTTTTTAAAGTAAACTATATGGGGTCCAGTAAGACAGCTCAGCAAGCAAAGGCATTTACTGCCTTGCTGTCAAACCTGATGACTTGGGCAGATGGAGACTCACAGAGACTGAAGTACCTACCAAAGAGAGTACAGAGGCTAGACCTAGGTCCTCTACATATATGTAGCAGATGTACAGCCTGGTCTCCATGTGAATCCCTTAACAATTAGAGCGAGGATGTCTCTAACTCTGTTGCCTGCCACTGGTTCCCCTTCCCCTAGCCTATGCCAGGTGGAGCCTCAGTGAGAGAGGATATACTTAGTCAGCTGAAATTTGATGCCCCAGGGCAGGGTGGCAGCCAAGAAGGGCTTCTCCATCTCTGAGAAGGAAAAGGGGTGATGGGGGGAGGGACTTATGAGGATGGGGCTGGGAGGAGAGGAGGGAATGGGGCTGTAATTAGGATGTTAGGTGAATAAACAAAGAAATCAATGAGAAAAAAACAGAAACAAAACAAACCAGCAACAACAAAACCAGCCTCTATAGCTGAGGAAGTAACTCAGGGGTAGAGCTAGTTCTTGCATAGCATGTACTAAGGTCCTGAGTTTAATCCTCAGTATCGAAAAACATAATAAATAAAATTTAAAGCACTGATCTCTCAAGAAGCTATATGCCAAGCACTTGGGTGTATAAAGATGTAGAATTTGAACTTTGAAAAAAGGAGTGAGACTTATGCATTATTATTGTAGCAACATACATAATCAAGCAAATGATTGCAGACTTCTCTCTGGAGCCACGGCACACTTAATGTCATGGTTCATACCTTTTGTAAAGGAAGCATGGGAAAGTATCACTATATAATGGAAATATCAGTGAGTCAAGGAAATTAATGTTATGAATATAACTTCCAGGGAATTCCCATGTTTGAGGAGAAACAGTTCCATAAATAAATGGGGGAAAAAACAACACAGAACCTGGATAAATTGTTGAAGGCTCGATGCCCTAGTGTAAGGGGAATGCCAGGATGAGGAGGTGGGAGTGGGTGGATGGGAGAGCACTCTCATAGCAGCAGGGGTGAGGGGAGATGGGATAGGAGGTTTCCGGAGGGGAAACCAGGAAAGGAAATAACATTTGAAATGTAAATAAATAAAATATCCAATTTTTAAAAAGAAAAAGGAAATCCAAGGAGCTCAAGATCTGGGACAAAGGCCCTTAAAATTCTGTAAAGTGAGGCTAGAGAGAATGACTTAGTTAGGTACACCAGCTGCTCTTCCAGAGGACCTGGGCTCAATTCCCAGCTCCAATATGATGGAGATTCAGCACCCTCTTGTGGTCTCAGTTGGCACAAGGCATATACAAAGTGCACAGACACAAATGCAGGGAAAACACTCCTCCACATAAAAATAAATCTTTAAAATATTCTGCAGTTTTTCAAAAGGTAAGGACAGAATACTAAAATAATTCTTGTTTAGTTCAAAGCCACATATGTCTTAATTCCTTTCATTAAAATTCTAATGGAAAAAAAACAAGGAAAAAAAATCTAATGGAAACTCGCACCCAAACACTTCTAAGGAACTAATAAAGAAACTGATTAACTTAAAATTTTATTTATGATTATTGTGGGGGATGAGAACATGATGTGTAAGTATGTGTGCAAGAGTTCCATGGTGTAAATATGGAGATTAGAGGACAACTTTGTGGAGTCACTTTTCTCCTCCTACTTTTACAAGGATTCAGGAGATCAAACTCTGGTTGCCAAGCTGGACACCTAGCAATTGGTTCTACCTGCTGAGCCATCAGGTTGTTATGGAAATTGATAAACTCAACAAATATGCACCAAATAAATCCCCAGGGGCTGTGGAGATGGCTCAGTGGATAAAAAAAGTACTTGCCCAGTAGGCCTGACAACCTGATTTTGGATCATCAGATAACATATTTAAAAACAACAAAAATCAACAAGACACCTGCAAAATATGGGTCTGTAATTTCACTGTGTACCTACAAGGAAATGAGAAGTGGAGACAGGAGATCTCTAATGTTTGAAGACAAGCCAACCTGGTTTACACTCCAATAGAGGAATCTGTCTCAAGGTTAGGGTGAGGGCTAGCATCCACATGTAGAGTGTGGCATACCCCATACCTACATACACATCTGTCTCTCATACATAGAGAAATAAAAATAAATAACCACCACGAAATGGAGTTCAGAGGTGAGTATAATCTTAAACACTAGATACCTACAATCTATTTTTTAATGAAAGGGTGCTCCATTGCATTTTTATTGTTTATTCTCAGAAGTTTATGTGTATATGGGTATACATTCACTAAATTTTTGCTTGTTTGTCCAAGGTCATCAAACAGTTAATGACCCAACTTTTCAACAATAGGGAATCTTAAATAATTTTGCTGTTGTCATACTCATCACAATTAAATTCTACCACAATAAAAATAATAAATGAATTGAATATAAGGTATTATATAAGATGATATCTAAAATAAGCAGATTTTGATAAAAACACTCATTATATAAAATATTACCAATAAGTATAAAATGACTAACTAAAGGCTAATTAATCAAGGCCTACATTTCTTAAATTCCATAAATTCATTTATGTAACCTATGTTTATTATATGTATAACATAAGCAGAGTATTGTGCTAACTATTATAATGGGCAGGAATATGCACCATAGGAATATATTCCTATACCTATTCAGGAACTATACCCTATTCATATTATATTCAATAAAATGTTTCAACTCTAAAACAGGAAATGAAATGGAGATATGCTCTAGAAATTGATTTTGAACTGAGTATATAGTTCTCTATTTCCAAACTATTAGTCTCATTAGAAAATCACCAACTTGCTCATCTGAAACTGAGTTTCCATTTATGTCAGAGGAAGGACTGGTTCGGTCACACGGTAGGTTATCATCAGAGACATCAGTATTGTAGCCACTGCCCGTAGGAGAATCAGAAGAATTATTGGATGTCAGCACTCCACCCCTTTCTGTGACACTAGTTTTACCCATAATTCCAAAACTGTTATATAAAACTGCACCAGATTGTCTTCCTCCTATAAAAATAAAGGGAGTCATTTGTTAGAAAAAAAATTGGATATGTGTTTTGCTATTATACTCTAAAATATCTGTATATAACTTCATCAAGATCATATTTTTCCTCACTAGCCTTTGCCTTTATCTAACAGAATTACGTATGACTTTCCAGGTAAAAGGTGTAGACATAGAGCTACTAGTATTTTAAGTTACTGTAGCATGTAAGACTAAGCCTGAAAGTCTTACAACTCAACTTTCCTGCTATAAAGTATTACTCATAACCATTTAAGGCTTTCCTTCCTCCTTTCCTCTCCTCCTCTTGTCTTATATAAGAAACTAGTATAAATCAGTATTATCACTAAAGGAAGAATTCACATGAAATGTTTACTTCTTATATGGCAAAGCTCTAAAAACTCTGAGAAAAAAAAAGGGGTGGGGGGACTGTCCAGTAAACTCAGGAATTTCTAAATCCTGTTGCCCTGTGAGGCCCAAAGGTTTGTGACAGAAGGACTCTCTATCTGGCTGTGGAAGGAACTACCACTTGCATAATTGAGATGTATACGCACCCCTTGTAGGTAAAACCAAGTTCTACAATTTCTGCTGTATTATGTTGATCCAGGTTGCTACAAGTAACAACTGTTAAACACATTTCAGTTATATGGAACTGAACTGTCCCCACCTAAGCAGAATTCAAGGGTGAAAATTTACCTTTTATAGTTAAATTTTCAAGTCCACATTCAAACATTATCCAGCCCCATTTTTCTTGACTGGGACCTATCCGTGTTACATCTGGGATAGCTTGTTGATCTGTCTCATCTACAAAAGTAAATTCATCCAGTTCTTCAAGAGTAAATAAAACTTTGGACTTTTCAAAGGGAATGGCAGTGATAGCACAGGTCCCAATGTCTATTATTGAGAGAACACAATGAAAATCTTTTTAAGAAAAAAAAAAACAAAAATCAGATGTTAATATATGCATTGTACTAAAAAAATCTTTATATTCTGAAAATGCAGAAAAATAAATAAAAGATGTAAAGAAAATAATACTATCTACAAAGAAGTAAAGACGATTCCAGAGTTAACAATGAATTTATCAATTTGTTTTTGAGAGATTAAAAAATTCTGTCAACAAAGCGGAAGAACCAGCCAGTCAGCAGCACTCCTCCATGGCTTCTCATCAGCTCCTCCCTCCAGGCTCCTGCCCTGTTTAAGTTCCTGTCCTGGATTCCTCTGACAATGACTGTGATGTGAGATGGAAGCCAAGTAAATCCTTTCCTCCCTAAATTTGCTTTTTGGTCATGGCATTTCACTGAAGCAATAGAAATTCTAAGACAAACCCTGAAAGAGGTTAGAATGAGCTAGAACACAGATAGTCCTAAAACTTACTTTCCATTTTGCACAGAACATAGAATAGAATAAATACTGAGTACAACACACGTAGAAGTGCTTTTCTCTTCCTTATAGTATCGAATTGCAGCAATATTCAAAGGAAAATACTCTTGTTTGCAAAATTTCACATCTACAAATGAGAAAGTTTTTGAAGCTTACCTGTAGTATCAAGGCCTCTAAGCTGCCCATGGACTCGATGGATATTTAACTTGGCAGCAATTTCTTTGCCTTTCTCTGCTCCAGCATTGGACCTAAGAGACCCAGATGACTGAGGCTGCATCTTGCTGGCATGAACATATCTATCAAAATTTGATGTTTTACTAGCGTCTACGTTTGCAGTCTCTTCAACCACACCTCTGAGTAGAAATAGAAAATGTACACAATAGTTAACATTTAAATAATGTAGTCCAATAAAAACATTTCACTATGTTGTTTAAAATGAAGCAATCTGTCTAAACTAAACCAATATCAAGAATATTGCCAAAGTATTTCTTTAAAATAATTATGAATAATTAGGATAGACAAGGCTTTTCAAATCCAACAATCATGGCTCAAATTAATAAGATCTTTTCACCTGTTCATACGAACTTGTGTAGCAATTCTGTCAAAACACAAAGCCACCAGGGAAACATGTGTCACACTTCTACTAGGAACTGTGGCTGGAGATTCTTCCACTGAGGCTTGTAACAAGCATAAGTTAACCTAACACACAAATAATACAGGTTTCAGAACTGAAAAATTAAACAGTGTCTTTTATAACTAGGTAACAAATACAAATAAAAAAAACAATAATGACAGTATATAGATCTATCTGATAGTAATGAAGACAAAACAAGCATGATTATTGTCAAAATATACTTTACTAGTACAACAGTAGCAAAAATGTTGTGGGAGTAATCAATGCTTTCTGACTAGATTAGGGTTTCTAGTGGGGGGAATGTGAAAAGAGGATAACATTTGAAATGTAAATAAAGAAAATATTCAATTAAAAAAAAAGAGAAACATAGTATTAAATTTTTTCCTAAGTATGTCTTTTTACTCAACTATTGATGTATCTCTCAACACTCAAGAAGCTGCTTTCTATCTCTCTCTTTCTCTCTTTTATTAGTTGAAAGTTTTGATTGTCCTCTTTCCCCTTCCTCAGCTCTTCCCAGATCCCTCCCTTCATTTCCTACCCACCCAGTTTTGTGTCTTTTTTTAAAAAAAATCCTTCAAGACCAATTTGTGCTGCCCATAATACTTATGGATTGTATTCTCCTACCAGGTGAGGTCAACTATACTTTAAAAGAAAAATGCAGAGAAGTATCTTTTTTCTTTCTTTCTTTTTTTTTTTTTTTTGTTTTTTTTTTTTTGTTTTTCGAGACAGGGTTTCTCTGTATAGCCCTGGCTGTCCTGGAACTCACTGTGTAGACCAGGCTAGCCTCAAACTCAGAAATCCGCCTGCCTCTGCCTCCCAAGTGCTGGGATTAAAGGTGTGTGCCACCACCGCCCGGCGAGAAGTTTCTTTTTAAAGTAAATGGCAATTAATTCAAAAACTTACAATTTGTCAACAGGTAGAGAATAAGAGTACTCATTTAAAAGCAGAACATCTGCATCACATCCCCATTCCAAAGTCTCAGATATGAAGACAGCAGGAAAGATCTTAAGAACCAAAGATGGTGAATAACTGCTGTTAAACTATGTCTCCTAGATATGCCAAAGCATTATATAGAACTGTACAAGACTCACACAAGACCATGCCGACCCTAGCACTTATCATACTGGCGGGTACATTGCACACTACTAGAGAAAAGCAGTTATCAATATTTCCTGGATGTAAACCCTGCAACCCACAACAATGATGCCTGTAAGATAAATTGTTACAATTGTTATGGGAGTAACCAAACACTTTCTGAATAAATTTAAAGCCTACTCTATGAGATGGAATCCATATCTGAAAATGCGAAAGAGGCCAAGAACCTAAAACTATATAGGTGAAGAGACTATGGAGAAAAATCTCCTACTATTATTCTGCTAAATGAACACAGCAATAAAATGGTTCCTAATGACATACTGCAATACCCATAGCAGAGCTTCACTTAAGCCTCAACAGAGAAACTTCTTCTTGTAGTAGATGGTGACTAACAAAGAAACCCTCAACTGGAAGATACAGAGTCAAGAGACTCTGGAGCTCTGAGTCCGAAGTGGGATGTCTGCAATGAACCCTTCCCCTCAGGAATCAAGGTGCTAGGCAAAAGAGGAAGTGGAGAGATTAAGAGGCAAAGGTGACGGTACTCTCTCCAAGGAAAGTCTTTCAGCAGGATGCACATAAGAGCTCAGGCAGAGTGTGTAAGCAGCATGAACAAGAAGATGCACACAAGTTAAAGCCAGATGAACCAAAAGCTATCTGCAACTAATGTCCACTGGCAAAGGAAAAATTGGTTTTCCCCAATAGAGTTTCACTGGGTATAGTAACCACATTTCAGGACAGGCCCCATTCCAAGAAGTAGTTGGCCAACACAAAATGAAGTGAGATATATTTTTGTAGACTATTTTTCCTCCTTATGCTTTGTTTTAGCATTCTGTTTTGGTCTTTTTGGTCTTGTTTATTTTGATTTTTTTATGTTTCTGTTTTGCTTATTTTAGAGAGAGGGAGAAAAAAAAACATAAAGTTGAGTAGGAAAGGAGTTGGGGAACAATCTAGGATGAACTGGGGAAGGGAAAAAAACATGTCAAAATATATTGTATAAAGAAGAAAAATTATACTTTAAAAAAAAAAAATCAAGCTAGCCAAACTATCAGCAAAAGTAGAGGCTCAACAAAGTCTTAACCCTATCTAAGAAGCTCTAGTCAATTGACAGCTACCAGGGAAGAGACTCAGTCTTCTTCAGGAATGTAGCCTGTGATGGTCCATGCACATCCTAAGAGACTAAGTGTTGACTCTGTGGCTTTAGAGAAAGAACACACACGTGAAATTGGGAGGGGAAAGTGGCAGAGGTGGATGGGGAGGTGTTCAGAGGGAAGGAGCTGGGAGGACATGATCAAAACACACACACACACACACAATATATAAATGTATATATATATATATATATATATATATATATATATATATGCATATATATGCATAAAATTTTCAAATGACTAAAAAAACAGTTAAATTTTTACTGGATGGATATGGAAAATTTTACTAAATATTTACTAGTAGTTTGCTATATTAATTATAATATATTAAATGTACATTAGATCATCAAGAGAATGGAATATATCTTTTGATATTGCAAACTGTTTCACTAACATTCCCTTTGGTAAATGTAAAAGGCAAAACCGCTAAGTATGCTCACTTATATCAGGACAATGTTTCTGAAAAGCTTAACTTTACCTTTGGTATGCTCACATTAGCTTGCAGACCTTTAATTGTCACATTATCTTGCTTCGTTGTGACATTTGTCTGAATTTGTCCCTGGTTAGTTGTTCCTGTCATAGGATGCTCAGTTTTTGTTCCTCGAATATCTTGCTTGGGGGATAACTGAAAGCATTGAACAAAATTATTTTCCAGGCATTTCATAAGATATACATCATCCACAACATATATATTCATTGTGTTGTTACCACTCCCCAGACCTATATAACAACAACTATCCTAATACTCAATCTTGAAATTCAGGTAAAAGCTGAGAAACAGGAGAGCTTACCAGACTGAAAAAAGTACTGTATACTAAAATGAAATCCATTCATAGGAGCACAAAAATGGTAATCATATATTTTTATAATCGGTTATTAACATATTATTACTATTGGTAGTAGCAGTAGTAGTAGTAATAGTAGTAAAACTGAACTCTACTGTCTTGAAAGCTGACTTGGTTTCTGATAACTGGCTCCTTATTGCCTGGAAATAGCTCAAATTTCCCTTATTCATACCGTTCTACCTGAACTCCCTGAATGTAGCACATGAAAGGCCAACATAGAATGAGTAAAAATGACTAGTTTACCAGAAATACTCAGGCTCAATTTCACCTCTAGTTCCTAATCTAAATATGGTACAGATAAACTTGAAAATCAAAGGAGAATCACCAAAAGACCACCAGTGTGTGACTGTTAGGCAACTGGTGGCATAGTCAGATGACAGCAGGAGTAGAGGTGTCACACAGAAAATAGTTACTCAATTCACTGAGATGAATAAGAAACAACATAAAAATAAAGAAAAGTTAGAAATATGTATATGTTTGCTTCTGAAAGCAAACATAAAGTACTAATTCTAAAGAACGTCTATCATGAGAATGAAGAAGCACTCAGCATTTACAAGAATATACTGTAGCTCCTAAGTAACAGTTCTGTTCCCAGGATCCTTGTTGGGCAGCTCACAACTATTCATACCTCTAGTTCCAGAGGATCTAATACCCTCTATTGGTTTTGATAGGTATCTGTAATTATGTGCACATAACTACACACACACACACACACACACACAAGTTTAAAATATAATAAATCTTTAAAAAATTTTCATCATTTAAGGACAAGGCTTATTAGAAAAGGCTTAGAACTAAGCTACTTTCAAAACAAAAGAATAAAAATAAAGCTATGGTTTTTTAATTAGTACTACTTAATCCACAGTAGTTATTTGTGCTATTATGAAACAAATGGCATGTAAAAGCTTTTGGAACATATCAGATGGATTCCAATTTAACTTAGCCATAAAATTGATATATTTAAGGTTTTCAAGTCTAGATATTCTAACACATGGGGAAGATTCAAATTGCTATACCCACTGAATCAAAGACTTCTTACATTTTCTGAGAAGGTAGTCTTGCTATTTTGCACGGCTTCTCTAAGAACTTTCGCGTGAAGATCATCCACAATTGCAGCTGGGTGCCGAGTACTTGCACGGTGAACCATAGCTTCAATGTATCTGATGAAAGCAAAAGATAAAGAAAAACGTTAAAATTTAATTTAATATCATGACTTATTTTAACAAACAATCAGTGAAACTTACCACCATCTGAATATTTACAATTCTTCAATACTGAAATGCAAACATTACATCTTCAGAAATTCTACAGGAAAAAACATTACTGAAATGTTAGCCCTACCATCACCCCCAAAACCTCAGATCAGGCAGAAATATTTGCACCCACCCCAATTTCTACAGACTTGCACATTACAAAACTGTTTTTTTTTAATTTATTTTTAACCAATACATAAAAACTTTAGGACTGTACATACTAACAGGGCACTGTGTAGATAAAATGAATGTTATTTATTTCAGGTGAAAACTTTAAAAACTTCTGTACACATCAGCAGTGCACATCAGAGCGCCTAAGTGTAATTGTACCAGCTGATCAACACTCCTCTACCTCTTCTCTGTCTGCCCCTAGACTTTTGTCTACCATTAAAATCCTGAGACGAAAATGTTTGAGATTCCATGAGTGATATCATGTACAATTTGTCTGTGCCTATCTTATTTGACTTAACTACTGGCCTTCAGTTTCACCTGTATTGTCATAAATGACAGGATTCAACTGTTTTACAGCTAAACAGTATTTCATTGTATTTAATGTACAAAATTTTGTCATTTGGTGGACATGGGTCACTTTCATTTTTTACTTACTGTAAATAATGCTGGTGTACATGGGAGAAAGCTGCTTCTTCAACATAATAATTTAATTTTCTTTGTGTAGAAAACCACTAATAGGGTTGGTGGATCACAATAGGTTTGTCTTTTGCTTTGGGAAGAACCTCAATGTAGGGCTATAGTAACTTACATTCCATCAATAATGTATAACAATCCCTTTTCTTCCTTTTAATAATGGTCACTCTTACTGGGATAATATCTCACAATAGTATTAATTGGCATTTCTCAAGTCAGTAGTAATTTTTCATATACCTATTGACAGTTGTATGTCAGTGCTAAGAAATGGCTACTTTGGTCTACTGTCTATTTTTAATTGGTTCTTTATTTACTAATAGATTTTTGGAAATCTTTACATATTCTAGATATCTGCCCTTTGTCAAATGTTTGCTTTATAAATGCTTTCTCCAATCCTATGAACTATGTCTTGTATCTGCTAAAACTTTTAATTTGTTGTAATCCCATTTATCTATTTTAGTTATTTTTTTGCTAAGGTTTTGCATGCTCCACCCACCCCCAAAATTAAGAAACCATGTCCAGAAGTTCTCCACTATGCATTTTGTGTGTGTGTGTGTGTGTGTGTGTGTGAGAGAGAGAGAGAGAGAGAGAGAGAGAGAGAGAGAGAGAGAGAGAGTGTAGTAGTAGTAGTTTAACATTACAGGTATTCTACTTGAGTTGTTAATACATTCTGAAATGACATTTTTGTTTTCTGAGACAGGGTATTGCTTTGTAACTACCCAGGTTGGCAATGAGTTGACAATTCTCCTTCAGTCTCCCAAGTCCTAGGAATACAGATATGTGCCACTACACTTTCCCTCCCCCACATTAATTTATGTTTGTTTGTGGGACCATGAAAGGATAGCATGGTTTCTGGTCAAGCACTGGCTAGAGATGGCTGCAGACCCAACCAGGGTATCCCTGCAAGGGACAGCATGCATTTTGCCACACTCCCAGACTCTAGGCTCCTCAGGAGGTGGAAGACCTCCATTATCCATGCCTTTCAGTCACATTGGGCAACGCCCCTACCAGCCCCTCCACAGGTAGAGGGCGTGACTACAGGCCACAGAGCCTCAAGAGATCTCCATATTAATGAGATACCTAAAGGCCAGAGGGCATAGCCAATTAAGCATTCCTTCCTAGACCCTCCTCCTTACAAAAGATATTTAACTTCAGGCCTGACCTGAGGACATGGGATATAGCTACATCCACTTTCCGCCATGACAATAATAAACCTTTTAAAACCATGGACTACCTCTCCTCTTTGGGGCCTGCCCATGGAGAACCATGAAGGGGGCCTTCAAATACTGAGCTGCAGTTTAATCTCCTGCTGAGGATGTCTCTATGTTCCAGTCATGGAACCCACCAACTCAAGCAAGCTAGCCGAGCCAGCAATGACCCAGCCAAGCAAGTCATCATAACCAAGAGTCTCCACCCCGTGGGGCGCTCCTGGATCTTCTCCCTCTCACCCCTCAGCTGTGGGCTGGTCCAGCTAGTATGCCTCATCTCAGTCTTTCTGCAGCCTCGCAGTGGCACCTGGGAGCCCAAGGACACAGACCAGCCGGTCTCCATTTACAGCCGGTCTCCATCTAGCTGCTTAGGCCTGGAGACCCACAATCCGAGACCTCAGCTCCTGCGGGGTCCCAGGCTGAGACCTCTCGACGCCCGGGTGAAAACCTGCGGCTTCTCATAGCCCAGCGTCCACCCAGAGGTTCTTCGTGGAGTTAACTCAGTCAAATTCCCGAGCTTCTACCCCCCTGAGATGTGACAGACACGCGGGAGGGATCCACAACTCAGCCCAACAGGACCCACGCCCACATGGGAGCTACAGCCCCACATTTGTTCTTTTTTTCTCTCTCATATACTACATCCCAACTGCAGTTTTCCCTCCCTCTTCTCATCTGAATCCCTCCTCCCACCTTCCCTTCTCCCCCAGTCCAGTCCTCCTCCATTTCCCTTCAGACAAAGGTAGAGCTCCCAGGGATATCAACCAAACATGGCATAGACCAGTATAAACCAGTAGTATTTGATTATCCTAAAGTCTTTTTGGTTCTCCTAAAGATAATTTCCTGTATTTTTCATTAGTATGACTCCTTCCAAGAATCTTTCCAATTTATTTGAAAACACCATGTACCATTACAGCAAAAAAAGTGTTTTCATGAGAACTGGTCCTCACTGAGCCTTCCCTTCTTCATTATCTACGATTCACACTCCATTCTGTGTCACTTTGGCTTCTATTTGGGTCAGTTTTATCTCCTTCAATAGACTATGTATATCTTACAGAACAGAGTAACTATTATTTTCCCTTTATCACTTCAATTAACAAGTATGAATATGAAATAATTCCCACACGTTTAAGCATTTTGTGCTTATTAATCAAATGTAAAAGACAAAATACATTATAATTATTATAACACTACAATATATTTAGCTTGAAAAAGTATCAGATGATTAAATAAAACACAATCACTTTAAAATCTACTTCTATTTTTACTAAAAGCAGTTAGTTAATAAACTCTTAATAAACTCTGTATTGTATTTACCTATGTCATGAAAATATATCACTATATAAAGTAGTAGTCATATTTTTAGACAAAGGTAATACCTGTCCAAGGCTTCAGCCACCAGTGGAGTCAGAACAACATCAACAGTTCCTTTCACTTCAACAATGGCTGTTGTCTTGGTCTGAGCAACAGGCTGATCTAGGGTCCACTCTTCTGTTAATGTTTCATCATCTGTATTATCAACAATTTTCTTGTCCAGTGGAGTATACGGCGTGCTATAGAGTTTAATCATAAAAGCATGTATTTAAAAGAATATAAACAAGAATAGAAGATAAAGCTTCATTAAAGTAAGTGAACATTTAAATTACATTTATTTCAGTAAAAAATTTCACAGACAGAGGCTAATATTTCAAGGCTAGACACTTTTCAAAACCAGGCTGGATGAGGTACTAAAATGCATACTGGTCACAGATGGCAATTACATCACATGACAACAAATACTTTAGATATATTATTTACTAGATAAGCCTGCCCTAAAATATATAAACATGTTTATCTACTCCTGCACAAAAAATTATTTGGGGTAATTTATTCTTAAAATAAGGTCTAAACTCAAATACAAAATGTTTGTAACTCAGAATACAATCTACTAATCTCATAATCAAGAAGGACTATGACTTTGAATTTAAAAAATGCAATTTTCTGGCACCTGTAGTCCTAGCTGCTTGGAAAACTGAGGCAGAAAGATTCTTTAGTCCCAGAATTGAAGGGCAAGCTGGGCAACATAATAAGATCATATGCCTTTAAAAAAGAAGAAGGGAAAGAAAAAGAAGAGGAAGAAGAAGGAGAAGGAGAAGGAGAAGGAGAAGGAGAAGGAGAAGGAGAAGGAGGAGAAAGAGAAGGAGAAGAAGAAGGAGAAGGAGGAGAAGGAGAAGGAAAGGAGAAGGAGGAGAAGGAAAGAAAGAAAAGAAAATTCTTACTTTGAAGTTGATCCTGAAAGTTGCATCCCTCTATCTAGCAAAGAATTAGCAGTAAGTCCCTGTTTGATGACCTAGAATAGAATAAAATGTTGTTTATTGTCTAAAATTGTAATTATTTCTTATTATTATGATTACCCAAAGTAACCTTGCTATTATGATCTTGATATTCAATATAGATAGTTAAAAGAAGATATTCAATGGGTAACTTCACATTTTCCTCAAGTAAGTGACAAGAATTATGAAGGTGGAATCAGGGTAAAAGGCATGCCTCAAACAAATATCCTTCCTCTGTGAGTTATTTTTCACATAGAGTTAGTTCTTTCTGAAAGCCTACTTCAGTCTTGTAGTATAGCCACAAGACACAGGAAACACCAGCCACACACACAAAAGCCTAGATGACCACAACCTCTGCCTGTAATCCAGTGGCCCCAGGTCTGACTCATCCTCAATGATCCCTCATTCTTCAATTTTCAGTTAAAATGCTATGACCTGGGTTGGGGAATAGAGCTCAGACAGTCAAGTGCTGCTGCATAAACACAACCTGAATTGGTATCCCCATTACCCAGGTAGAAGACTGACATGGAAGCATGTGTCTATGAACCCAAGGAAGATTGTAGCGGAGACAGGCAAATCCAAAAAAGGCAATCTCCAATCTCCAAGTTCAGTGAGACTTCCTGTCCCCAAAATAAGGAGAAAAGTACTAACACACACACACACACACACACACACACACACACACCCCGAAATATTAATTAAATACACATACACGAAAAAGAGGCCCAAACATTGTTCATTATTTTAAAGATAAGAATTTTCATGCTGGCTATTACATATTTATAATGGTTAAAATATATACTAAATGTATTTGAAATGTTTTTGGCTTTTCTAAAGCCATTTACATAAACCATATCCATGCTAGTTGATAATTCAAGTATCAACTGAGCTGAATTGGATATGACCAGAAGGAGTTAGGGACCAAGAGAAAGAAAATTATTTTTTTCAAAGTTAATTCCAAATCTTATTTAAAAATTTTTAAATTTTAATTATGTGACTATAATGTGTGTCTGTAGGTATGTGTAAGTATAGGTAGGTGCCTGTGGAGGCCAAAAGAGAGATCTGACTCCTCAAGATCTGGAATTACTGGTGATTGTGAGCCATCCATGGGTGCTGAAAATGGAACTCTAGTTTTCTAGAACATCATGTGCTCTTAACAACTAAGTCCTCTCTCTCCAGCCTCCAAAATCTTATTTTTGAGACACAGGAAATCTGAACACACAAAGGAGATTTGATCCTAATATTAGGAACACTGGCACTATAGATCAGACTACATGGTAATTTACTATACTAACACAGTACTGAAACCTTAGATCATCCTGGATTTAATTTGTTTGAATTTATAATGTTTAGCAATAACCCAGTAATCTAATTGTTGTACATGGAGTCACATACAACGGAAAGTGTATGTTTCAGAAGATAGCTGAAATGACTCAGTAGTTATAAAAACAACTTAAAAATGGTTTTACTATATAAGTGTGTTGATGGAAGATGATTTGATTTGTACCTTGAATGTTGGAACACAAAGCTGCTCAAATGATGAGGAACTTTCTTCACTGGTTGGTGTATCTAGGTCCAGGGGGCGATGCAATGAGGACTTGGAGGTTCTTTTGTTGGTAGGATGTTTAACTGACCAGTTAATTACCTGAAACTGAGTAAGGTAAGTCTGATAGCAACTCATCACAGGCTGATGAGACGTAATCTGCTCAGTCTCTCCTGTTTTCTCACCTTCTACAATGTACAGATGTTCTATGACTTCATCCTCGCCACCTAAGGCAGAAACGAAGGAAGCCTGGGAAGGATGAGTTTTGAATGGGAGAGTTCGAGGATCTGTGATGCCTTCTCCATGGACAGTAAGGGGTCCTTCTACACTGTGATATATGGAACCCCTACTGTAGTCAATCTGTTGCATTTGCTTTTTCTTCTTTTTTCTACCAGGATAAGTTCCAGGGCCTTCATCACTGCTAATGGGCTCAAACTCTTCAGCTGCAGAGAAGTAGGCTTCACTGTCAGCCATTGACATACTGGAATCCATAGACCGATACTGATGAAATGAGTTAGAGTCAGCTGATGGTGTGTACGGGAACGAACCAAAACTTCTCCTCTGCTTTGGTGAGTCTAGGACGTTCTCATCACTTCGAGAGACATCACTACTAAATTGGACTCCAACTGTAACAGGCTGTTTGTCTCCGTAAAAGGCAGCAGTGAGACTCTTAGTACTACCAAGTCGGGTGGAGCACACGGAGGCTTGCCGCTTCAAAGGAGATCTGAGAGGAGACTGTCCTACTGACTTATCTTGGGTGTTAGGAGACACAGGACTGGTTCCTGAGATTTCTGTAGGAATACTAAAAGAGAAGAAAACTGTTTCTATTTTCAGCACATTGCATAATCTAAACGTAAAGTACTTATAAAATCATTTAAGTAATTTTGAACTTTTTACAAATAAAAGAATATCTAAAATTTTACAATACAATATTAATTCAAAATAGTGAAACATTACAGCATGAGTCATATCCCTCATAAAGCTAAAAAAAAAACAAACCCCAAACAAAAACTAAACATCTTAAGCATTACAAAAATTTAAAGAAATCGAGGATTATTAGCATATTTAAGGTTCTTTTTCTCTTTCCACATCTTCTAAAAGCTCATCCAGCAATATACACTTAGGGTATTTTATTGAGGAAAAGATAAGGACAAGGTATCTCTTCCTGCTCACTCTATCAGCGCTCTTCCTCTACAGCAGCTGTTCTCAACCTGTGAGTCACAATCCCTTTGGCAAACCTCTACCTCTAAAATATTTACATTACAATTCCTAACAGTAGCAAAATCACAGTCATGAAGTAGCAGTGAGAATAATCTTGTGGTTAGGAGGCAGCACAACATGATGAACTGTATTAAAGGGTCACAGCTTTAAGGAAGATTGAGAACACTGATCTAAAGAACTGTAACTAAAACAACCATTTTAACAACTCTTAGTTAAAGGTTTCCATGAAGCATCCAAACAAAAATATCATGGCACCTAGGTGGAGGGAGAAAGGTTATGACTGTGGATTTTACATTTAAAAGATGTTAGCTATACTCATAATTAAGCCAAATAGCTATTAAGACTGGCTAAGGAAATTGCACAGAATAAATGAAGATCAGAACAGAATTCAGAAGAACATCACCTCTCAACAAATGGCAGGCTATAGGAAGAGGAAGAAAAAGAAGAAAAGCAAAGTGAAAAGCTTGATATTGGACACAGCCAAGAAGGTGAAAGTACTGTGAAGGGTACCGTTGAGCAAGGGTGATTCAAAAGACAAGCATGTTCAACTGTTATATTCTAAGACCAAAAAATAGTCAATAAAGTAGGAGAGTATATAAAAAACAACAAAGATTCACTGAGTGGGAGGATGTAGAATATTTCCATTATAAATACATTTTTGCATTTTCTATAATCTGCAAAGAGTATATTAATTTTATTTGGAAAGACACTGATATATCACTATATGTTCAGGTTCAAGGGAAAAATAATCTAAAATGAGCAAGCAAGAGGAAAGAGGTCCTTGTGCTACTATTTTAAGTAAGTATAGTCCAGTTACAACCCAGATTTTAAGTTTAACTGAGTACAGACCTTGCTTGGCCATCATCTCTCTTGGTACCATGTAAGAAATCTTTCTGAACCGAGGGGTCATCAGCAACAGAAGAGGGGCTTTCCTTCTCACCCGCCAGTAACGGCTGCGCAGCACTGGAGCTGCTGTTCTCCTCTGAGGAAGAGGATGAACTGTGAGACCGCAAGGGCACTTGAAGACTAAGGTGCTGAGTTTTTCTCTCTCCTTCTATTCCCACTGACTTGTTTTCCCATTCTTTCCTCTTCATACCATTCACATTTCCTAAGCAAATAAAATTAAAAATAAGACAATTTAATATAACTACATTTTAAAGCATTGTCCTTTTTTAAAAAAAAGTACAAGTATCTAACTTCACACATTAACATGTTACACTATAAAAAGTTGTATAAAAAATTCTGGGTCCACAGTCTACAATGTGTAAACTTTTTCTTTTTGATCTTTCATTTAAAGAATTTGAGAACTAAGGGTATATTAGTGGTAGAGAATGTGATCAGGATGTAGAAACCAGTAGTTCAATCCCCAGCATGTATGAGCATGTGTGCACACTTATGCACACAATTCATATTTAATAGAAAACTTTAATATAAGAGCATCATGTACGCATTTGGATTACTTATTTTAAACATTTTCTATAGAAATTGAATAGGAGTAGGGATTATATCATCTTCTATTCATTGATCAACTTCCAGTGTCTAGAACAACCTTAAACACAAAGTGATAAATAGATGAATAAATAATAAATTCACAGCTAAAATGGACAGGCCCTTTGTCATTTCCTACGAGCCCTTTGATGTGATATAAAAATGAAGGAGCAGGCACTAAGAGATCGTGCCCCTTTTAGCCCCCATAGCATAAAATTTGCCCAATTTCTCCTTTCCTGCAGCCATCCCTGAACTACTTAAGAAAAAGGACCCCTGCTGCTAAGCAGAAAACACATTCTTTAATGACAATGCAGTTCCAGGTAGAATTCAAGAAGGGCAAAGGTTCATGGATTTAACAAAGCAAAACAGATCAATGAAAGTCAAAAGAAAACCGAGTTTGTCTGACTCACTTCCAGATGACAGGCACTAAGTGAATCCTTAACTCTACCAGCATGAACTTAGTTTACTCCATCCTAACACTACATCCTAACACTTGGCTCCAGGAAGGCTCAAGAGTCAGAAACTGACATACTGTAGGTGCTAATTGCAATCTCCCAACATATGAATCCTAGGTAATGTAGTATCTATTATGTGCTCTCAAGAATCTCCAAGAAGACTCAATGCTGTCAAAGTTATCATTACCCTTGCCCTTCCTCTGTTCACAGGTTGGAAACTGCTCTTCCCACTTAGCATCATGCACAAACTCCCCCATACACTCTTCCTCGAGTTACTAGGAGTTAGGTTTCACTCAATCTGCTGGTCACAAACTCAAGAAGTGCCCATTAATAGCACTAACTTTGAGGACACTAAAAAGAACACTAAAGTGTCTTTAGTAACCCATAATGCACTTGGCTGTATGACTTAGAACAACTTAATCTCAAAAAACCCTTCAGTTTCTTCCCTGTAAAGCAGGGATAAACAAAAGAGTCTGTAACTCTAGAGGGAGAGGAACTGTGATTTAAAGGCTAAGTGGCTACATAGCAAGATCATGTTCCAAGAGACACAAACAAACAAGTAACAGGGATAATACCTAACTCGCATGACAGCTTGAGGAAGAAATGAGAAAAATAACAGAGCTAACATTTTAAAATAAACATTATCTATCCATAAGGTTACAACAAGACAGCTATGTGCTAATATCCATTTTATTTTTTAAATCTCAAGAAATTTTAGTGACTTGTAAGTTTTACATGATAGTAACATTTCTGAAATAAAATGTCCCTAAACAACACATACACACTTTTGCATTACCATTATACATGGATTAAGCACTGTAGCCTCCTTGTCTCCTATGTACAGGAAATCAATCTGATAAAAATTCTTAAAACTACTACCTTTTCTTATAAAAAATCTACCAAAAGAAAAGTTAGTATTTTTTTGAGTAATCAAAAGGGAAAATGCTAAATATTGATAAAATATCAAAACTTACCTTTCTATTTCACATCTACATAATGTGCAAATTTAAGTAGTAAACATTAAACTTAATTGTAGAAATGTGTAACTAAGAACCAGGTCTTTGGAGAAAAGGCAACACTTAAATCTAAATATAACACACTCAAAAAGTGACAGCTGCACTGCTCATTTCAAACCAGTGTGTCTACACCACCATCTCAGATACATTCGGAGAAGATCAGATTTCTCTTCCTGACATGTTCAATTTTATTAGCAAGAAAAAATATCTTGGAAATGTGTTGGTGACATGGGGCATTAATAACAATGTTGCTCGTGATAGGTTATTCTGTAAGAGTAAACTGAAGTGAGCTATAGGGATCAGTATATATGAGGACAGACTTAGGCTAAGCTTTGCAGGGAAAGCTGCTCATTGTCAAGAGCAGGAGGTCGGAATAGTACGCCTACTTTGATCCTACGTCATGTCCCCCTCCAAAAGAAACACTACATTTATCTGATTTTAAGTTACTTGCAAAATGCATGTAGATTATTTTACCCCCTATCTGAAACACTACTAAAAAATAATCAATTATATTGAATAAAGTAAGAGGGCTTCTCTCAGAATGGCACAGGGGCAGAAGCAAGAGGTCAGCACCACATACAACATACTTTTATTACCGTCTACAGCTTTGGGGATTTCTTTAGTAATGATCCACTCTCCAGGCTGTAGCAAAGACTGGCCATAATACATATCAGACTCTGCACTTGTGCTTGAAAATGCAGAGCTACTGGAAGGTGTCAGCTCTTCAAGTTTGAAGAAATCTAGGCCAGTTACTGTGCCACCAAAGAATCTGCAGCCACCAAGGCAGCCACATTTGTTTCTGCACCTCTTATTCTTCAAGGTATCATCTGGCCACAAAAACCACAATCTAAATGGAATGCAAAATAAAACAAAAACAACATAGAAGAAAACTCATTAGGAAAATTTAAAAAGGTAGGTAGATATTCAATTATAATTCAGTTGTTAATATATATAAAAGTTAAACACAAAAATGTAACATTACAGTATATCTTTTTGATCAGTTTACCTTTTAAAACAAAAACACAGCTGTGCCACAGCAAGAAAGATGAAAATAAGAATAATAATAGACTTTGACAACTGTTTTAAAAGGCATAGTCACTTCTTAAAGGGTAACAAAACAAGGCACAGGTGTTCTTACTCATCCCTCAAGCTTTGAAGGCCTGCCTAAAGAGTTTTCTGCCGGACTTAATGATAGCGATAGTTTCCTGGAGCAATGAATTGGAAGCACAGAGCTGAGAGAGCAAATAGTGTCATAAAATGTTATCTGCAAACCATAATTTGAATTGTTATCATTGTAAAATACATAGTATAGAATTAAAAAGCATTAAAAAACTATTATTTCCAAAATCACACTATCACTACAGAACCTCAAATGATCTATTAACTCATAAGTATCAGGTTTCTTAACCAGGGTACAGACAAGAACAGTCATTAAATATTAAATGTTCTTAATCTACCTCAACTGTAGAATTTCATCTAAAATTATCCAATAATTTTCAACAGACACTGACACCACTACTCTTAAAAGATTTTTACCAACCTTTTAGTTCTGACATCGTGAGTTTCCAAGAAATGTCTTTGTGCCTCGTGTTTAGAATGATGGTCAGCAGCTAATGCAATATCAACTGTAATAAGACCTAGGTTGACTGACCCAGCTTCCAGCCAGTAAGCTCTCCGCAGCACTGCTGGCTGAAGTCCAATCCTGCAGTTATTTAACTGCTCAATATACTGTCTCACTTGGAAGTCCTGAATTGCAGCACTTATTCCTTCCCCAACTGACTGATTGTGAAGATTACAGTTTGCAACTCGAACTGCACCCATCTAAATTTGGATTAGAAAAGGAAATAACACTGTGAGTTCAATATATTTAAGTATCTTAGCACAAGCTACAGAACTTGTGTCTACCTGAAATAAAGTTAAAAAAAAAAAAAAGAAAAGAAAAGAAAGGAAAACATAGGTGGAAGAAACAAAAAGAAAGGCTCAGTAGGTAAGGGAGTTTGCCCCCATCTTGACCACCTGAGCTGCATCCCAAAACCAAAGCGTAAATAGAGAGAACTAAATTCTACAAGTTGTCCTCTGATTTTCAACACACACACTAAAAATAAATAAATAAATGTGAGGAAAAAGACTGTTCAAAGCAGGGCTGGAGATCGGCAAAGTAGGAGAGGGAAGCATGCTGTCAGTCCAGAAGTTAAGAGCACCAGAAGCCACATGGTAAAAGGAGAGAACAACTTGTACCAGCTGTCCTCTGACCTCCACACGCATGGCAATTATATCACACACCACCACCCAATTAAATAAATAAGTGATTTCTAAAGAGCAGATGCAAGTAAAGGAGCCAACAAAAGAACAAGAAAGAGAAGGTAGAGTATTGAAACCACAAGCACATGGCAAGGCTTAATTTAAAAAATAAAAATCCATAGACCAGAGGAAGTAAGCAAATGCTTTCAGAAGCCAAGGGAGAAATATAAATGGGTAAAACCAACAGCCATTCCCAACAAACCTTTTTTTAATTATTTAGTGAGAGAGGGAGAGTAGGGAGGAAGGACACACTACATCATGTGTCCTGGAATACACTTGGAAGTCAGAGGCAACTTTCTTTTTTTTCTCCAATCTGCTTTTATACCATTTTAATTACATGAAAGTATTAAGGTCAGTTCTAGGTTGAGGAGCTAGATGAAAATAGTCGGGAACACTCAAGGCAATAAACACAAATAGTCAAAGAACAAGCAAGGGAATAAACAAAGTCCCATGATCACTGTTTCTAAGGGCTTATCAGGACAACCAAAATATCTGAGCCTACTTCCCTGTCCTAGCCTAAGATTTAGATTCCTGTCTGAAATTACTTCTTTGTTCTAGCCTAACGTCAGATTCATGCCTGAAGTCCATTTCCTTGTCCTTGGCCAACGTCAGATTCGTGCCAAGCATTCCCAAAAGCTCTCCACTTCTCTCCCTTTTTTATTTCATAAACAAGACTGAGCCTGTCTTAGGTCATTCTGACAAGAATGCCTTCCTTAGCCATCATGGAATATGCATTATCAAAAGCAATGCATTTATGTCTTAGGTTGGCAGAATCTTACCCGTCCTTGGCTTGCCAGCCTGTTAATTTAATAACTGTCTGGGAGTCCATTTTCAGTTTCAAGCCATGTATTTGGCTGCCAACATGTTGATGTTGTTAAAGACAAGCTTTCACACGATGGTCAGGAATGAAAGTATTCCCAGGACAAAAAGGGCTAGCATGGTCAAGCTATATATGCTATTCTTGAAGCTTGACCAAAATGGAAATACTGAACTCAGGCTATGGACAATTTTACCAGTAGTTCCTGCAGCATCAAAGCTCAGCAGAGCAGCATTCTTTAAATTCACAATCTTACTATACAAAGTTAAAACATTCAGAGAGGTGTTAGAATTCCGACAAATACCCCAAAAGTGTCTTTAAACTTTTTCCTAATTATAATGACTATCATTGTAAATTTTAGAAGTAATACAAATCCATTGGTATTTGGCATGATACTCGAAATGGCTCCTTACTCTTAAAACTCTGAACCTCCTTCCAAGAATTTGAATAGGATAAAGAACATCAATCCATTGTTCCAAACACAGAAGGCAACTTTCAGAAGTTAGTTTTCTCCTTGAACCTTGTTGAGGCAGGATCTCTCTTAACTTCTGCTGCTAATCTGCAGTTCTAACTGGTCTGTCTGCAAGTTCTGGGCAGTCGTCACATCTCTGTGCTCACCTTACCATTGGAGTGCTTCAGATGTGTGCCAGTGCATCCAGCTTTTTAAGTGACTCACAGTAATATCTTTTAAAAATACTATGGCAGGGGCATAACTACAACCTGCTATTTTACAGCCTGCCATGAATCAATGTCATGGTAATTCAGATGAAAAAAGTGGTGGAAGTACTAACAGTCAAAAAAGTTCAAAAAATAGACATGAGTAAAAAGTGGGAATAGTAAAGATGTTTCCAAATATAAAGATTTACTTTAGTAAAAAGAGAATTACCCTGGCTAAGAAGTAAACAAATAGTTACCTTTATATTTGTAGCACAACCATGTTCCACAATATAAATATCAGCTCCATCTACTGCTAAACGAGTCATGGTATATTTTAAATCATCTGATGTTGGACAAGGCCCAGGAATACAACTCAACTAAAGTAAAAAAAGGATAATACAACTATTAATTCATTATTTTGACACTTAGTTAAACCTCGTTAAGTAAAATTCTTGTTATATGATCAATTTTTATTCAATTGAATGTCACTGTTTTATAATGACAACTGAAATAATCAGAAATAAAAATAACCCACTAGAAACCTAGACTTATGTAACCATATACCAATTTTTGTCAGGGGCAGACTTGCTTATACACTGAAGGCCGAAAATCAGTCATAGGCCTAAGTCAACCTGCTAACACAAAGTCTTGGATCTCTGTGGAAAAACACTGAAACAGATAGCTATAAGACATTGTAAACAAGCAGCTTTGGTGGAAATTTACCAGCCTGGATAGAAGGAACAAGTAGTCATGGGTCTTGTGGATAGTTATAGACCTTGGGTAGCCTTAGTGGCTAGTACCAACTTAGATAAGGACAAGTGAATCATAGGCGGAGTCATAGTGACCTGTCCCCTGAACCCAGCCAATACCCTGTTCTGAAAGATATCTGTACTCCCCCTGAGAACACCTACACTCCTGCATCATCCCCTCGCCCACATCCTGCCTCTATGTGTATATAACCCCTGTGTGCAAAAATTATAATCAGTGGTTTGATCAGTCTATAGACAAGCCACTTGTTCTTTGTGTCTCCTGTCTTCCAGTTCTCTCTTCCAGGTCTTCTGATCCCAGTTCAATGCCCTGTGGGACTGGGGCAAATTTTAAAATTGGCAAATCTCAATTCCTCTGACTGTAATAAATAAATATATATATATATATATATATATATATATATATATATATATATATGTATGTATGTATGTATATATATATATATATATAGTACACATAACATATATAATATATATTACTTGTTACTGAGACTCAAAATAGGTCAGAGTAAATAGATGAAGTAAATACATCACAAGCTTAATATAAAGCTGCATAGCACTTACAAGTATGAGTCTTCTAGTATAAGATTTCCCTATGAAAATCACATGCACAGGCATACATTTGTCACATGTACACATTTTCATAACATGCAACGAGGAAATCAACTATAAATATTTTCATGTTTAGGATAATACATACAAACTTCATTTCATTTTGATTCTAAAGCAGATCTGGTAATGTTTAGGTTGGAAGAAAACAGACATATTCCCACTTCAATGAACTTGAGGAAATGGAAGCCATGAGTAAACATGCCTGGCCAAATAACATGTGTGGCACATTAGTGACATAGGCACAAGAAAAAACAATCAATGTACTATGCCAATGGATTTCCTCTAGAAAAAATTAGAATGGCTTGTGAGATGGCTCAGCAGGTAAAAGCATTTGTCAATACAATCTCTTAGTATAAATTCAATCTTGAGAACTTACATAAAAGGTGAAAAGAGAGAACTGAAGCCATAAAGTTGTCCTCTGACCACTACACAAGTACTGAGGCACATGAGCACCCATGAACATGCATCAAACACACACACACATAACAATAATAAAGTGTTTACGATGGAGTAAAACAAAGTAATATGAACTGACAAAAGAGGCACACTTTTTATAGGACAAGGACTGACTGAAATTAAAACAAATTTCCCAAAGTATAAAATGTTCTTTATCTGCACTGGTGCTAATGGATACACACATGTATATAGTATTTTACATGTTACATACACATCTTAAAACTTATATTGTACAACTTAAAAAGAGTGAATATACCACATGTAAATTATGCTGCAATAAACTTGACCAACAAAACCGTTAAGGACATAAACACTTTTCTGGGGCATTACTGCTTTTTTAACGTGAAATTCTAGTGATATAACAAACAAATACAATTTGAATGGCAAACACATAAAGGGAAGCACTGTTAGTGAATTAAAGACTCTTAACATCTCATCTGCCACACAACTACCATTATATTTCTTGTTAGAATCTGCCATGATTTCTCAGTCTTCTGAAGTGTACATACTTAAAACACTGAGAGCAAATGACACAAACTCATATGGCATGTAGTGACAGTAATAGTATTCATTTAACTGTCACTGTAAACAGTTTGTAGAGGCTCCTATCTATACTCTATGACCCTTGTAGGGTGATAAAATAACCCTAACTTGAGGCAACTCAGTATTCTGAAAAGAACATATAGTCTGTGGAGTCCAAAATCTGACAAATGCCAATATTGAAATTAAGTTTCAGGATGCTTTGTGAATCATGTTACATAAGGTATTTACTTGGCTTTATTGCTTCAATGTCTAAATCTTATATGCACAGCTAAATTACAAATGGATTGATAGTATAATAATGAAATAAGACAGGAATTTTAACAATAGAAGTGTAAATTAATATAAAATTCTTACATTATTAATATTTGTGAATTGTTTTCATACTGGCTTCATTTTAGATACACTAAATAACTAAGAATTTATAAAATCATTAATTGAAAAAGTAAGCTATTAACTTCACGGTTATATATATTTGATTTAAAGCTAAGCCTCAATGTTTCATTTTTAAAACAGTATGAATGGTTATAGTATTGCCAGTATACCTGTTAACATACCTTGGATTCACAGAACCGACGGTCAATTCCATGTTGGCATATTATAACTGACTTTGGTCTTTCCAGTTCATACTCCCGACATACCACATGGAAAACAAATGTCTGCCCCCATTCCAAGAGACATGCTAGCTACAAGTAATAACAGGGTGACAATATTATTAGCTTTCTAAACAAGTATCCAGTATTCAAAAGTTTACAAAGTCTAAAGTGTCTGAAAGAACTCAAAACTGTGTAACTGCTACTTAGTAAGTACTGGCTAACCGATGATATTCTACCTTGATATCATTTATAAGCTTCTTGTTCTCCATTTGTGAATGTCAAACCACATTGTTAAAAGAAAACTAATTTTAATTAAAAATTTCACTTCATCAACTTCAAAAGCAAATATATTATATAAAATCAAGGGATAAACCTTTATTCTTCTAAAGCTAACTAGATCCACTGGATAGGTAACTGCACAAAAAGGCACCTAAAATCCTGTAATTATTAATATTTATTTATTTATTTATTTATTTATTGGTTTTTTCAAGACAGGGTTTCTCTGTGTAGCCCTGGCAAATTATTAATATTTAATTTTGAAAAATTTAGTTATCTATGATGATACTGAGTTATAATTTTAAAAAACTAGGTACTTTGAAGATTAAAGCATTTCTGTCTATGAGCTTAACAGCTTAAGTGAACAGAATAATTCAGATACTAAGATGTGTCACCACCATCCAGCTGATACCCTTGATTTTAAAATGCATTAGAGTTAACAATAAATACATTGAGAGACAGATACATATAGTGTCATTCCAAATATATAATTTCAACAATTAAGATTATATAACTTTAGTTAACACAATAAGCATAAAATTATTTATGTATTAAAGTAATGCGGTTCCATATAACACATGCGATGGTACAAAACACAAGATGATGAGAACTGTTTATAAGTAATATTATTAAAGCTGAATTAGTAGGGCTTCCAATATTGGAGCATCTTTTCTCCAAGAAACAAGTCTAAAATTCACATGTTACATGGAACTACATATCAGTCAATCATATATGGCCTAGAAAAGCAAAACTTGGCAATGACTTTTCTGTTGTTAAATTCTGAGTGTCAAGAATGGCTCCACTACTGGGATGCAATAAACATCAGGCTGGCTCACAGTGACTCTTTTTTGTTTGTTTGTTTGTTTGTTTGTTTAATGTATTTACTTATTCATTCACTTTACATCTGGATTGCAGCACCCTCTCCCCACTCTCCTCCCAGTCTCCCACTCACAAATTCCTCCCCTCGTTATACCCTCTGAGGAGAGGGGGCAGCCCCCTTGGGTACCACCCCTCCCTGGGACATCAAGCTACAGATGATGTAAGTGCACCCTCTCCCACTGAAGCCAGACAAGGCAATGGAGCTAGGGAAAGGGATCCAATAGCAGGCAACAGAGACAGAAACAAAGCTGATGACAGGAGACAGCACTGTGAGAACAAATCTATGGCTATGGTTCTGTGAAAACCTACCTGTGGAGCTGTGACTTTAGCTGTAAGGCTTCCAGCCTGCACATCAATCAGCCATGCATATTCTAAGGAGTCACTTCCTAAGGGAAGACCTTCAGCAGAAAACATGGCATGTGCTCTCAGCTGGAGACCTGACAAATTGATGTGACCTTCCCTGAGCACTTCATCCACAGGGGGTCGCTGCTGAAAACAAAAATAAGATGGTAAGAAGTCCAAGAAAACACTCTAATTTCTAGTGCCCTAATCCCCCAGGGATATGAACAATAAAATATGCTGCCTGGAAAGTAAGACATCAGAATTGATTCCCCTGATATGATATAGCATTTATACATGAGGCCCACAAGGAAAGATACTAAATCCTGAAAGTATGCAGATCTCAGACTGGCAACTGCTGGTAACATGAATGAAAACAAGTTAATACTCTGATAGGGAATGTAAGTGGTCTTGTAGGAGGCTAGGAATCATACTATTAAAATACTAAAACAAGAAAACTGAAAAAAGAATATAAAATTAAGAAGGGAGGGGAAGGAATAGAATAGAGAACTAATACCCACACAGATTTTGAGGAAGATTTTTACAAATGAAAGGAAAATTTTATCAATTTTATCTCATAGACTTACATACTACCAAAAAGGAAGAATCTTAAAGAGAAATTAAGACATTCTGAATCATTTCTAAGCCTTTTGGCTAAGATTAAGTGTCTAGGACAAACTATATCCTAAAACAAAGTGTTCCTTGATACATTGGCTGCACAGAACATTGTTAAGAATATATACAAGCCTAGAGATGTATCCTAGTCCAATAATAGAATGTTAGCTTAGCATACATGAAGCCCTGGGTTTGATTCCTACTAACACACGCACAAACACACTCACCCAGGTTAGTTTGGAAACGCCCTTAAATACATGGCCATGGTTTTCCATCTTCTCTATTATCTCTGTTCATTTATTATTAGCTCTTGTAAGAACCTCACACAGCCTCCCAACATGTACTTTTTATCTTTTTGTTTCCATTCTATCAACAATAAAACAGGTCGCTCAAAAATGCAAATATGATCATAATCTTACCTCTAGACCCTATTACACGCTAACAAAGAACAACATATTAGTCTCCTCCTAGTACTTTTCATACTTGAAATTATTTATTTTAATTTCAATCTTCTCCCTATCATCTTCTCCACTGAAATCACTTAGGTAAGGACCATTGCTGTTTTGTTCATCAAGAATCTCACTATACCTAACAATGTGACAAAAAAAGTGGAAGCTACTAACTAGGTAGACAGATTTGTTTTGTTGGGGCCTTCAATGTAACAATCAGTATTAAAATAGTTCACAGATGTGGAGAGCCGCATAGTGCTGCGCCCTTAAGATGGCGCCGGTCTCCGCCTTCCGCCACCTGTTGGCGAGTGCTCTTAAGAGTAAACAAGTCTTTATTTGGCTGTGGCTGGTGATCTGGCTTGTCTCCGTGTGTGTGGACCTATCTGCTGTTGCCACGTGGCAGACAGGGGTAGGCTAGTCCTAGAGTACTTAAGCCTGGGAGACGCTCCCCCCCCCATCAGAAGATTGTTCAAGGTTCCTGAATAAACTGCTTGGAGAAGAGCTTGTGTACCGCGTCATCCGTGCTGGACAAGGGTGGGCGCAACAAGTGGTGGCCCGTACGGGGACAGCCGAAGCTCAGAACTTCAAGCAGTCAGATGGTGCACCGGTAAGTTCCCAGGTTACGTTGGGACAAGGGAAGGCCCTTGGTAAAAGAGGCGATAAAGTTTCCGGGTAGGAACGATAAAGTTCCCAGGTCAGTGGGACGAGACAAAGTTCCCAGGTAAGTGGGACAAGGGAAAGCTCCCGAGGTGAATTGGGACAATAAAGTCCATGGAGTGAGGCCATTTTGCTCTTCTCTGCAGACAGAAAACTTCAAATTATAACTGCAATAACTATAGAAGCTCTTCTACAATTTTAATTTTACATGAACTGTATGACTTTATATAAAACTTTATTCTCTATGACTTAACTCCTTTAATTAGAAAGCATGCAGAAAATAGTCAATAAGTCTCTTCTGAAGAAAACTTCAGAATTTTCAACTTATCTGATTCATCAAAATGAGTACTATATTTTGAATGTTATATCTTGCATCATACTGTATCAAGTTGAATTCTAACTCCTAAAAAAATAGGTTCAGTCCTGAAACTTACACATATGACATTTTGAAAATGATGTTTTTGCAGGTGTAATCACTTTAAGATGAGGTAGTGCTAAATTACAATGGACCCTTATAGGACCAGGGTTCATACAGGAAGAAAAAATTAGGACAAAAAAGTGCACAGGGAGGATATCATTGAGAACTGAGGGAGTAATCTGAGCAGTGCATCTACAAACTCAGAAATATCAAGAGCTGATGAGACTCCTAGCAACTACAAAAAGGCAGGAAGTGTTTGTGTGATAAGCCCTACTAACAGCTTACCACTGTGAACACCCAGAGCTATCAGAGGATAAACGTCTTGCTACTTTAAGCAACCTAGTTCATGTACTTTATTAGGATAGATTTAGACAACTAATACAGATCAGAAATGACCATAAGTAAAAGGTGTGTTGCTTCATAATTATACACAGCAACTAATACTTGACTTCAGATCCTTTACTTTAGAGCATCATGTCAAAAGTAATGCTACCAGGAGTAATAGTGGCAGGCTGAATGGCTCATCAGTGTCACTTGGGAGGGAATCACACTGTGAAGCTTCCTATCAAAAAAGCACATTAAACAGTGTAGACAAATGAACAAACGCTTTCTTACTCTAACAGAATGTGAGCAAGGTAAGCAGGTAAGCAAATTCCAGGAGTATTAATTATGTTTGGAAAGAAATATGAAGTTCAAATAACCTAGGAAACAAAACACCAACAGGATTTCTACAACTACCTTCAAATCTCCTTCCCATGAATTCTCTAATTCTCTAAATATATTTTGAAATTTAATCTCACTACAAACTCATATACCTCAATAATATGGGTTAATGTAAAACTTCATAATGAGCTCAACAAAATGTTTTTTATTTTAAATCTAGTAATGCCTTTTGTGAATGAGGCAATTAAAAGTTGAAGCATGATTTTTGTAATCCAAAGAAACTAGAAATTCATCTAAGATTCTCAGAATTCACCCATAGAAAAATAAATTTCCCCTTTACTATATCAAGGCTTAAAAAATGGTAGCTTTCCTTTCCTTTCCACACACACACATATCCCAGAATACAAACTAATTATAGCAACTCACTAATCACAGAAAAGAGGGCCAATGTTTTTTTTTCAAATTCTATGACAAATTAAAGCTTTATGCAAATGGGATTTCTGTAATGACAGTTCTGTCTCTTCCTTTTAGTAGTGTGAATATACATGTAATAAAATGATGCCAAACTATGAACACACACTACACATATCAGTGTACAGTCTGAATCTAAACTGTAATTATATAAAAGTCTTATACTATAAAAGAATTTGGGTGGAGTGGTATATTCAAAAGCCTTCCCTAAAACTTTTGTTATTTCCTAAAGATCTAAAATTATCTCAAACCAAACGTTTAAAAAAAGAAAAATAAGAACATTGTCTAGTACCTAGTAGTAATTTCAACTATTATGATCAGCTATACCAGATATACAAATACAAAAAATAAAATTCTATGAATAAGTGTAAACCTAATGCAGTGGAAACTTCCTGGCATCTGTAAGGGTAACCCTAGGGAGGTCCTCTAGTATTGGAGGTTATAGAGTCTGAACTGGCCATCTTTTGTAAGTCAGACAAGGCTTCTGGTGATGGGACTGGATTACATTCAGTTGTACTATTGGCCAAAGGCATCCCATGGAGATCCTGAAACAACCCAGGCTGATGCTAGGACAGAAGATCACTCTCTGAAAACTGACAGCATGAGCCTTGCTGATGAAGACAACATCCATGCACCTTAGTGAATGTATAGCTGCTATACGTTCTAGACTCTTTAGCACAAGAAAATACTCTACATGTTACAAAAAGAGAAATCTGGACACCAACCCAACCACAAAACCTTGTACCTATAATCTGTCTTTCTGCAAAATGTGCTGGGGCACTGGTGGCACAGAACTTGTGGGAATGACCAACCATTGTTTGGTTTAACTTCAGGCTCATGCCATGAAAGAGCCCAATACACTGCCTAGATGGCCAAGAATCCAGTATGATGGAAAAAAATGTCAATGAAATAATTACTAATGTCAATCTGCTATCCTCATAGATTGGTGCCTTGTCCAGTCATCATCAGAGAGGCTTCCTTCAGAAGCAGATAGGAGCAAGTACAGAGACCCACAGGCATTATGCAGATGGAGAATCTAAATTGTAAGGCTCCATTGGGTCCCTCCCTTTGGTGATCAGGGAAACCTTCCTTGGAAGAGAGGGAGGAGAGAGTGTTGGATTCAGAGAGGATGGAGAACATCAAAAGAAAATGGCCACAGAGTTAACTAAGCAGGTCTCATATGGCCTCACAGAGACTAAAGTGCCAAAAATGGGGCCTGCATGGGCCTGCACCTGGTCCTCCAAGTGTCTCTTATGGCTATTAGCTTGGTGTGTTTTGTAAGACACCTGAGTTTGGGAATAGGTGTTTCTCTGACTCATTTGCCTCATCTTAGAACTCTTTCCTCCTTTTGGGTTTCCTGGTCCAGCCTCTACAGAAGGGCTTTTGCCTTTTTTTATTCTATCGTGTTTTGTCCTGTTTGGCTGTTGTTTCCTGGAGGCCTTCTTTGAAAACAAAATGGAGGGGGAGTGGATCTGGGGTATACTTGGGGAAGCTGGGAGGAGTGGTGGGAGGGGAAACTGTGGTCAGGATGTGTTGTATGAAAAAAAAAAATCTATTTTCAATAAAGAGAAAAAAATTTCAACTTAAAAATAAATAAAATTTCCAAACTAGCCATAGATGTTGTCTCATGCCTAGAATTCCAGCACTCAAGAGGCTAAGAACAGAAGATTACAAAAGTCTACAAATAAAAATATAATCAGTTGTGGTTAAAGCAAAAAGTAAAAATGACCATCCTTTTGTAAAATAAAAGTGATCAGTGACTGCACATGATCCATTATAAGTTGCCGGGAGCCAAACCCAGGAAACTACCTGCTGTCCTAAGAGAACCTCAGGAAACTACCTGCTGTTCTGGAAAGCCTTGTCAGTACAAGGTTAAGAAAGGACGTTCTCGGGTCTCAGGTCCCAGGATCTTAAAGAACGTCCGGCATTTCCTGGGAGCTGGTTATAACAGTGGGATGGTCTGGGGCAATAAGCATATGATACAGTGGAATGATCTGGGGCAATAAGCATTCAATAGTGGAATAGCCCTAAGCAATGACCCTCACCCAAACTTCCTGGTTTGCTGTGTCTTTATAACCTATCCCCAATATTAAAGTTTCAGAGCTTGATCAGAACCCCAGACTTGCTCTCATTTCTTGTGTCTCGTGTCCCTTCATTCTTTCACCCCCTTCCCTAAGGTCGCGTCGAATCCCCGAGGGCCGGCAATAAGTGATCAACCACTAATGGTTTGGAGACCTGCATTTTTATTTTCATGTATTTGCCTGACATTAAACTCCAATTGTATTTTGGCATCACATATGTGTACTAGCAAGTAGCAATACAAGCTGCTTGACATTTAAAAAATAGTAGTGACAATCTGCCAGGAAATAGAATAAATCTTCATTAGGTTAGAGCCACTGGTTCTCTTCCAGAAGAGTCCCAAAAAGTAATGATGAGGGAACTTTCAAGATATTTCAAGATATTGTCTAGGTTTATTAGTTGAGAATTAAATCATTGAACATGTGTGTTTTATGGTACTAGTTAACAGAAATCATTCCCTTCTATAAACATCAGAAAGTCATGAACTATTTCATTCCATTTCTAAACATAATTAAGATCACATAAATAAGGACTAGCACAAACAAAAAAATTAACTCTACAAACAGCTTTTATATATATATATATATGTATATATATACATATATATATATATATATATATATATATATATATACATATATATATATACATACACACACACACACAGCACTATAGTGAAGCTAAAAATCTATTTTAAAAAAGAACCAATATGGAAGCTAATACTATTTTGACTATATATTAATGATAAATATCTTAAATCATTACCATATGTCACTGTGAAATTACCTGATAATTATCACTGACAAACACATTCAGGGGTGACAGGACAAGTTGCAGCATGGTCTCTCTGAATCCTTTTTTCATTTCAAAACATAGTCTTTCCAAGAATGCTGTTGGGCACTCAGGACCATCAGTGGTTCCATGCTAGAGTTAAACAAAACATTACCATCAAAACACAAAGTTCAAAATAACAATTATCATGATTAAAAGACTTTGAATCTTCAACAGGAAAAATAGTGCATAGTGACCAAACAAATTGTTCTGCCCTTTATAACAACATAAGAACTAGCAGTACTATGCAATGGTTGTATATATGACTGCAACACAGTGCTCCAGAGTCCCCTCTCATTGTATGGGTCTGAAGCTCCTGGCTTCTTGTGTTAAGCCAAGTTAGCCTCAATAAGCTCAGGAACAGCAAAGTAAAGCAGAACCAAACTAAATTCTAAATCCAAACCTATAACACAATTCAACCTCCAAGGTCAAACCTGAACCTCTTTTTTTCTTTCCTTTCTTTTTTTCCCGAATGCCCCAAACTGGTTTGTGTCCTCATGATAAAAATTTTAAAAATGTAAGGTGAGGATATGGAGCAAGAGAAACACTCCTCCATTGCTGCTGGGAGGTTGAGCTTGTAAAACCACTTTGGAAATCAATTTGGTAGGTTCTCAGAAAACTGGGAATAGTTCTACCTCAAGACTCACCTAAATCACTCCTGGGTATATATCCAAAAGGTGCCCTACCATCCTACAAGGACATTTGTTCAACTATGTTCATAGAAACTTTATTCATAATAGACAGAAACTGGAAATAATCTAGATGTCCCTCAAATAAAGATGGATAAAGAAAATATGGTACATCTTTACAATCAAATACTACTCAGCTATTAAAAACAAGGACATCATGAAATTTGCAGGCAAATGGAACAAGAAAATATCATCCTGAGTGAGGTAACCCAATCCCAAAAGGACATGCATAGTATGATTTCACTTATAAGTGGATATTGACCATAAACTACAGGATGCCTAGACTACACTCCACAGATTCAAGGATGCTGGATAGGAAGGAGGGCACAAGCAAGGATGCTTGAGTCTCAAGGAAGGGAGAATGGAATGGTCATGGAAGGCAGATGGAGGGAAGGATCTGGATGGGAGAAATCAGGAGGGGAATCTGAGGATTTCATGGTAGGGTCTGGTAAGGGGCAGGTGGGATGGCCAGATGACCATGAGAATGAATGGAATCTGCAATTGACAAGAGGTGGGTGGAGGAGGGGAGGGAACTGGCAGGGGGTATCTCCAGAAAGAGATGGAGACCTGGGATACAGGAGGCACCTAATAATCAACGGGGGTATCTTTAGTTGTGACTCACAGCATTAGGGTTATATAGCCTGGGGAGTCTGCCTCCAATGGCCAGGCAGGGACCCAGTGGAGCAATAGGGGCACCAACCCTCCCACAAAACTTTCAACCCAAAACTTATCCTGTCGACAAGAAATGCAGGGCCTGGGGATGGAGCAGAGACTGAGGGAATAGCCAACTAATAACCGGCCCAACATGAGACCCATCCCATAGACAAATACCAAATATTCTGTTGTGCTTGCAGACAGGAGTCTAGCATGGCTGTCCTCTGAGAAGCTCCACCGCCAATTGACTCACACAGGTGCAAACACCCACGGCCAAACAGGGATGGAGCTTGGGGACTCTTATGGAAGAATAGGAGGAAGGACTGCAGGCCCCCAAAGACCAACAGAATCAACTAAACTGGACCCTTGGGGTGCTCAGAGACTGGACCACCAACCAAATAACATACACAGGGTGGACCTAGGCCTCCCTGCACATGTAGCAGATGTGCTACTTGGTCTTCATGTGGCTCCCAAACAACTGGACAGGGGACTATCCTAAAAGCTGTGGCCTGTATGTGGGATATGTTCTTCTAGCTGGGCTGCTTTGTCTCACCCTAGTGGGAGAGGAAGTGTCTAGACTCGCAGAGACTTGAAGTGCTAAAGTGGTGGGATACCCAGGGGGGCCCCAACCAGCTCAGAGGAGGAGAGGGGTAGACGGGGGAAGGATTGTGGGAGGAGGTGACTGAGAGGAGGGTAGTGAGTGGAAAGTAAAGTGAATAAATAAAAAGTAAATTAAAAAATAAATTAAAAAAGAAAATGTAAAGTTCTAAGATATACAGCTACCTATGCTAGACAGATATCATAATATAACCCTGATCATTCTGACCTTAGACACTTACCACAGGAAGGCGCCCATGAACTTTATACAAATTAACAAGTACAGTAATATCCCAGGGCCGCAAGGCAAGCGGATGGATTGACTTAGCTGAACTTTCATTTTCCCTTTTGTCACTGTCCATTCCAACAGCAGTCCACCCAGAACTGGAGGATGTTGACAGTGACAGGACAGGGCTTGAAATGACCTCCTCGAAGTCCATGTACATGTCATCTTCTCCAAAGTAGTTTTCCTGTAAGTATTTAAACAAGCTATCACTAATAAGAGAGGGGCCTCTGTGCCCTATTATATAATATGCATCTCACTAAACTGTTGTATTTAACTAAAAGCATCAGGTCTACTTAAGTCATATGAAAAAGTGTATTTCTCTTAATGTATTCTGCATTAAAATATGCAATAGAGCAAAGCTCCTAGCCAATTTACAAAAATTTAGGTCCTCAAAGATACCTCTGAAGGTCTGAAGGGCTCAATGGTTTTCAATCTTTGCTTCTCAAAGTTATGATACAATCCCAGGAAAATATTCTGAGCAAAGCAGATCCATTCACTGAAAACTAATTTGGCCAAGTCCAATTAAACAAATATATAATCATATATTCCAGTTAGAATATTTCTTAGAAATATTCAAAAGCTCTTAGCATACAGCTTATTATTATTAATAAAGCATAATTTACTAACAGTTATCAAATTTCTTTTCACATAGCTCATTGATTTTTACTTTATATACAAGAGTTTATAGTAATAGTCTGATTTCCTTACATTTGTAAATAAAATTGTCTTAAACAAATTTAGTTTTGATTGAAGTTCTCTTTTCCCATTGACTATAAATTTCCATTTTACCTATTTGATCTGTGAGTATGAAAGGAAATCTGTTAAGTATTACCATTGTTAGTTACATTGTTAAGTATGAGAACCAAGTCAGTAGTTTGGCATATTTTGTACCGCTGGTTAATGACAAATCTATTTTATGACTAGGTTAAAAATATCAGGCCACAGAACCTTCTCCTAGGAAAGGATATTCTCTTGGCTCATATAATAGAAAGACTAAAATTAAAATCCTACTACTATTGACTCAACCAGTACCTTTCCCTCTTTTCTCTAGACCTGTCCACCTATAAATAGCACAGATGCAACCTAAAACTTTGCTCACTGTCCTTATAAAACAGGATAAAAAGCATGAATAAAAAATGAACACTGTTATATCTTAACTCCAACATTAAATTTCATGTGTATGCATGTGTGCTAGATATGTGTAGCATATGAACATGTGGTGCACACACATGCAGAGGTCAGGGGACTATGCTGAGTGTCCTCCGCTGCTGCTATCCTTATTCTCTGAGAACAGTTTTACTGGTCTGCAGGATCACCATTCAACTAGGCTGGTTGCCCAGTATGTTTCCAGGACCCACACACAATCACACATGACTTCTTATGTGGGTGCTCAGGATTCCACTCAGGGGCTTATGTTTGCATAGCAAGCTTCTTTACCGACTGAGTCATTTCCACAGGCTCTATAATATTAAATTTATAAAAACAAATGTGTTTCCTATTCAAACTCAAAATTCAAACCATTAGTTTTCTGTTCTCAAAACACACACCATCCCAGTCCTGGAGACAAGTTCAGCAGGAATGTAACAGGAATGGAGACCAGACAAGTATCAAGTAGATAAAAATTCTTCAAGTCATTTTATCTGTAAACAATTTTCTGATCCAAATATCTGAGCCTCACCTTCCTACAAGCCAACCAACAAACCATCCGTCCTACTCAGTGATGGCACCAATGAACCACAAGAAGCACCAGCTTGGCACAGTAATTCTAAGGGTGCAGAGGTAGCATGCATGCCTTAGTGGTAACCAATAACCCTCTACCTGGACTTAAGACCTGCTCAACAAGAAGGACATTATGCCTAGTACTGGAAACCTAGCTAATTATTCAATGTTGTAAAATTGTGGAGTTTTTTTTTTAATGAGATTGTGTCTTTGTGTCTCCCAGAAATGTCAAGTACCACACTCAATGTCTCCCAACATGAATGCCTGAACATGAACTAAACAAGGATACCACTGGACATGCAAAAGTAGATAGAAAAAGCCCATGAGGCTGCAAAACTCCACAAAGAACTAGAGGTAACTGAGGAATGCTGAGAGCAGAAGAAATCGTCTTCTCCAGGGAAGAATACATCAATTGGTTCTATTTAGGAATGTATATGTGTATGATGTGTGTGTGTACATACAATAACAATAAAATGAGGCCATGAATTTGAAAGACCAAGGAGGACTTCTGGGAAGGTTTAGGGGAGGAAATGAATAGGACAAATGCAACTATATTAATCTCAAAAAAAGAGAGAAAGAGGAAGTCAGGAATTTTGGCTCATCCAGTAACCTAAGTACTCAAGAGACTTCAGAGACTTTAAAGCATGCACCCCCTGTGTTCTTCTTAGAGTTCCTTATCATGGAGATAAAGCTAGGACCAGTGTTTTTGTGGATCTGGCATCCCTTTTTCAAATACAACCAAATATAGAGAGGTTTTTTTGTATGTTATTTATAAATTAAATGAATCTTTATACTTTTCATCTACATATGTGAATTTGGCATATTTGATGCATAAATTATGTAGATAATGCCTACCTTGAAAAGTTTTAGAGTTCTATCGTGGAGAAGACACCAATAGAACAGAAGGTAAGAATACTTGAGACATAACATCATACTCTTACCAGCATGATATGCTTTCAAGTTCACAAGTCAGAAATTTAAAGAATCACACAAAGAAGCATTGAGTTCACTGAACTAGACAAATTTTTGCCTAAAATTTTTACATATTTAATATCAAGTCATGATTTTTATAACTTGTTTTACATATTTCACAGAAGCTCTAAGTTATTAGATAATTCAGATTCTAAAACTTTTTTAATTGCAAGAAAAACTTTTGATACCACAAAAAAAAGAATTACAGCAAAACACAATATAGCAATAGGACAAATTTTTGGAGTAGAAGTTATATTGTATGAATTAAGTCATATGCTACTTTTCTGTGTTTTCATTTTCATCATATTCAAACATTGTTGTTGAGTCAGCACATTACAGAAAAACCTACAGGAACAAGGGAGGAAAGAGGAACCCATCATCCTGGAGTCCGGCTGAAACTTCTCACCAGAAGAGACAAGAATGCCAGCACAATTAACATTTGCTACAAAGACTGTCTACATAGAAATATTCCCTGACATAAAAATATTTCAAATAAAAATGTTAAAATAGCAACACACTATACTTGAGGCATAAGTATATACTGACTTACTCATTTCCCATATGTAAACCCATAATTTTATAGCCATTTCATGGACAGGACTATAACTAGCCTTCACAGTTTTGTTGTTTTTAATCTTAACTCTCTGCACAGCCCCTCGCACCTATGGTTTTACCTCATCAGCTATAATCAAATCTAAGGCATCTCAGAAGCTACCTCAAGGTCTCACTGACTCCTTAGCAGTTCACTGAGCTATAATTTTGGAAGCCCTGTGATGGTTAATCTCATTTCAACTTGATGAGATTAATAAATACCATTAAAGTATACACTTTTGGGTTCACCTATGAGAGTATTTCCAGGAAAGTTTAACTGGACAGAAAAGAGCTACCTGGATGTGGGTGACACTACCCTATGAACATCCAAGAACACCAGCAATCATCTCTCTCTGCTTTCCAACTAGATGTAATGTACCAGGAAACTGTGGACTGTGCATCTACTTTCTTGGACATGCACTCACAAAACAGGGTAGCTGTGATGGCCTACAAAAATCCTGGCTTACAGCCACAGCAACCAATCAAGCAGGATACAGCTCATAGCTATATCTGTGGTAACGGTGATGAAGATACTAACATTCCATGGTGAAAAGGTGGGGGGTGTTACAAGATCCTCACCTAAGATTGTGCTCCAGCTGCATGTGGTTCTGGAGGGTGCTACAGAATATAGGATAGGGCAGACTGACTAAGGGTAGTGAGACTTTAGTGGTGCAGCTTTTCATTATTGAAAATGCTAGAGGTGAGACTCCATAGTGGTGAAGCCACCTTAGAGTTCCCCATGCTTCTATTAAGTAACCCCAGTAAGCCCACTGGTTCACCAAGCCAGAGCTAGATACAATCCTTTCTTTGGTCTGATGGTGCCCTCTGTATCCAGTCATTATGTCTTCCTAGAAAATGTCATATAAGAAATTCCAATTTAACTAAGCTTTCAATAACCAAATCTCTACAGTTGTAAAACTAAAAGGGGATGACACTATAAAATTAGATCCACAAAAACATCTTTGTCACAAGGAATCTACTGATGTTGAAGAGAATTTCTCTTTAATCAGATATAGTTTACATCTAACAGAAAAATAAAAACAAGGTTGTAAACTCCTGAGAAAACAGTTTCATGAAGTTCATACAACTGATGTCACAAAGCTGCTCTAATCATAAGCAAGAAAGACTGCTAGCTATACAACAGGATTTGATGGATTATAACATATATCAGAAATAAATAATAAATTAGTAAGACTTGATGATGACTTACCTCTTAAGACATTTTAAAAATGTGATATGAATATAAAGAGAGCAAAAATATCTCTAGGACAGTCAGTCCTCGAATATTTTTCCAGAATTAGCCCCTGGAATAGTAAGTGATTAGCCATACCTCAGGGATTAACCTGGAAGTGCTATCCTCCTATGCAGTTAACCTACATCAGTGGAAAAGTTATGCCAAAAGGAAGCAGCCCCGGATTCATTCTTCATTCCAAAATATGGTGCACATCCACATAAAACTTAATTTGTTTTAAATAATTTGGATTAGTTTGAGATAGATCAGTTTTTATTTGTAAAGTATAGCTTAAAAGAAATCTTAGCTAATTGTGCTCAAATATTAAGTGGTACTTTTGTTATATTAGTTATAATATATTAAAATGTATCCATAAATCTATCTTCTTCGATTTATTCCTTTAGCATCTATTCCTCTAGCAACTATTACTAACTGGATGTCTGTATGTAGAAGAATACAAATAGATTCAGTATCAATCACCCTGCACAAAACTCAACTCCAAATAAACTAAGGACCTCAACATAAGACCAAATACCCTGAATCTGACAGAAGAGAAAGTAGGGTTAGAATGAACTCATTGGCATAGGAAAAGACTTCCTGAACAGGACACTGATAGCACAGTCAACAAGATCAACAATGAATAAATGAACCCAAACGAAGCTGAAAAGCTTCCATATGGCAAAGGACACAATTGCTCAGACAAAGCACCAGCTTACAGAGTGGGAAAAGGTCTTGAGCAATTAAACATCTGATAGACGCTTAGTATCTAGATTATACAGAAGTATAAAAGCTGAAAATCAAGAAAGCAACATAATTTAAAACAAGGTACAGAACTAAACAGAAAGTTGTCAAATGATGAAACACAAATGGCTGAGAAACACTTTAAACATCGTCAACATTCTTAGCCATCAACAAAATACAAATATAACTATGTGAGATTTTATCTTATTCCAGTCAGAATGACCAAAATGAATAAAACAATGGCAGCTCATGCTGGCAAACATATGAAATGAAGGGAACACCCATCCATTGCTAGTGGGAGTGTAATCTTGTAGAGTAAGTACTCCATTATGAAAATCAATATAGTGGTTGCTCAAGGAACTGGGAATAGATCTATGTCAAGATCAAGCTATAAAAGTCGTGGGCATATACCCAAAGAACTCAACATCCTACTACAGAAATACTTGTTCATGGCCATTGCTGCTCTATTAATAATAACTAGAAATTGGAACAGCCTAGATATCCATAAAATGTTAAATGGATAATAAAAGTGTGATGGATTTATACAACAAAATAGTATTCAGCTATTTCTGGATTTTCTTTTTGTTACTAGATTTATTCGTTTGTTTGGTTTTTTTTTTGAAAGAAAGAGAGGGAGAAATATATAAAGCTGGGTTTGTAGGGAGGTGGGGAAGGTCTAAGAGGAGTTAGGGAAGGGAAAAATATGAAAAAATTATTTTCATAAAAAAAAAATCTAGTCATTGGGTCGGTAGGGGTGGGACAGAGTCTAGTTACATACATAAAATACTTAAACAACTATTTAAATCATCCAACTAGATATCCCTTATGGCTCTGATTTTCTATTATCACTGCTTAGCATATGTTTAAAAATGTTAAGTTTCCTTAAAATAATACCTTTATACATAAAAAGGCATTTAACAGAGGTCCATAGAGAGTTATCTGAGAATCTGGCGATAGTTCCATTTCTACATGAAGTTTATCAGGTGGAAGTTCTGAGGGATCAACAGGAGGGCGTGGTGACGTAGATGGAGAAGAAACAACTCTCTCTGATGTCTTCTGGGCTGGTCTTAATACAGATAGCATTGTTTCTTCCATTTCTGACACTGGAATAAATAGATAGAGGTGAAAAGATTAGTATGCCAGGAAAAAATAAAATGACTACTTAGAAGTGGCTGTTTAGAAGTTCTTCAAGAAAGTTATATAAAATTTCACTGTGTTTATATAAAAATCAAATAATCAAATACAGTATCTGTAATATTTAAGAAAAAAACCCTGAAAGACCAATAATGAAGAACAATGTATAAATTAGAATTTGGGAATAAATTCAATGGAAAGCACTCACCACACATCACATCATAAGTCCCTAAAACAGAAATTCAGGTCACAATAGGCACGAACTGTATTGAGGCATTAAAGTTGCTTTCATATAAATAGTTCTTTAAATATGTGTGATATTATTAAATACCATAAGTATGAACAATTATAAAAACTCTTTTTGAAACATAACAAATTAGAAAATACAAAGATAAAAAATCACTGAATTCCTGAATTCTTTTTCTGCACTCAGGAAGACAACACATTATCTTTGATAATCTATAAACTACATGATAGTTGTGAAAGTGCATTCAAAACTAACATTTCACTCAATTAGGCATCATAAATATACTATATAGCACACCATATTTTATAGTTCAGTTTTGCTATTTTTGCTTTGGTAGACCTTAGAAAAAAATATATCTCCCTAACTCTAAAATAAGTATAATTATATTATTCATGTCACAGAGTGCTAATAAAGATCAAATGGCATGATATAAGTAAGAAAACTGTTTGATTCTCTTTTTGATACAGAGTAAATGCTCAATAAAAATTATCTATAATTATTCCAAAATACTTAAAGGATACAAATTCATAGTCATTTGAGAATACACACGTCAATTAATTTTACATCTTCACTAAAGTATCATTAAAGCAGCAGTTGCTTCAAAACACAAATAATATTCAAAACACTTACATGACTGTTTTAGCTGTTCATCTGCTTTTTGTGGATAAATTGGATGCCAGGTATAATCAATGGTAAGCATGACACTTGGGACAGTCCAGCATTCAACCCAACCAGCCCTTCCAAATATAAACAACAACAAAATCTGTTCAGACACTTAATCTTCAGTTGTACAGAACACTAGTTGCACATAAAGCTTATTATTTGAAAGGAATTTCTCTACCTATGAGCACAAAATCCTCAGACCACTATGTTATGCGCTTACTTTTCCTGAGTAACGTTGCGCCACTTTGGTTTAACAGTTTTCTGGCCACTCTGACACTCAGCAGGAATACCAGTTTCAGGAACCATCTTATTTGGGTGACAATTCTTTACCAGCATAAATAATGAATATTTACTAGGGTGGCAATCTGGTAGAAATAAATGAAGATCAACATCTTCTCCCTAAAAAATAATTTATAATAATAATCAGTACAGTATAGTAGCATACTATATATACACTTAAATCTACCTATATAATCTTGAAAACAAACTGAAAATCAAATGACAAATTTTAAATACCACATTTACATGAAAAAACAGACAAATAACAGGAATAAGATTTAACAAAAATCTTACAGAAAAAAATTGCTTACAGAAAGCAATGCAGAGTGTATTTGGCACAATCCTAACACCTCTCGGGATGTTTAAACGATACATAGGGAGCTTATGAATTTCAAGTATGCTGCTCTGCCGAGCGTTGATGCGGTAGATACTACAGATAAAATTACCCATGGCCTGAGGTCAGTATTTCTATTTTGAGCAAGCTTCAAAAATGGCATATATAGCTTGATCATGCTAGCCCTTTTTGTCCTGGGAATAATTTTATTCCTACCCATTGTGTTAAAGCTTTTCTTCAACAACATCAACATGTTGGAAGCCAAGTACATGGCTTGAACTTGAAAATGGACTCCTAGACAGAGTTATTAAATTAACAGGCTGGCAAGCCAAGGACGGGTAAGATTTTTCACAGAGCCTTACCAACCTAAGACAGAAGTGCATTGCTTTTGATTATGCATATTCCATGACAGGTAAGGAAGTCTTGTCAGAACGACCTAAGATAGGCTCAGTCTTGTTAATTAAATAAAAAAGGAGGAGAGGTGGAGAGCCTTTGGGGCTGCTTGGCAAGAAGCTGGCATGGGCCAAGGACAAGAAAATGGGCTGCTTGGCAGGAATATGACATTGGCCAAGACAAAAAAGTAGGCTTCAGGCAGGAATCTGACATTAGGCTAGAACAAAGAAGTAATCTCAGGCAGGAACCTAAATATTAGGCTAGAACAAAGAAGTAATTTCAGACAGTAATCTAAATTTTAGGCTAGAACAAGGAAGTAAGCTTCAGACATGAAAATGACCTTGGGCTAGGATAGGGAAGTAGGCTCAGATACTTCAGTCATCCTGATAAACAGTTAGAAACTGTAATCACAGGAGTGTTCACATAATTAGATTTAATGCCTTGCTTTTCTTTATTTGTGTTTATTGTATTGCTTGTTCCTTGACTATTTTTGCATCTATTTTATTGCTAGACCCTCAACCTAGAATTCACCTTAATACTTGCACATAATCAAAATGGTATAAAAGCATAATGGAGGAGGGGGAAGATGGGATGGGGGTTCTAGGGAGGGGAAATGGGGAAAAGGGATGACATCTGTATTGTAAATAAATAAACTATCCGATAAAAAAAAAAGAAGAAGAAAGCAATGCAAAGTTTCCAAATAACAACTCAATGACTATTTTTGATGGTTGTTTATGGATATTACATAGTCCTCAATTTAAGAAAACCAAAACTTGTCTAATATAGGATCAGGTAGAATATGGTCCACAATTTCTGAACTTCATCTTGGTTGAGTTTCACTTTTTCTTATGGGTTCCCTATTCTTCTCATTTTAATGCCTAGTTTCGCAGCAGATAACACAATAGAATATGGTGGTTAAAAGAATGCTGCACCCTAAGCTACATTGTTAGAGTTCAATATCCAACTTGGCAACTCACTATCTGCATGAAATTTTATATAACCTGTTTCTCAAGTTTTATGCATCCTCTCTCCTATAAGACAATATAGCTCAAATTCTCTTCATTTTGTCATCTTCCTGCCTCTGGGTCCTGAATACTAGAATTATAGGACATGCCCAAATACATCTCAGTTTTCTAATATACAAATGCAGGTAACTACATCAAGAAGATTTTGTAAACACTAAATGAGTTACTATGCACACAGCACTCACAACAGTGTCTGGTTCATTTATAAAAGCTTAATAGGTGCTAATTGATCCTATCATTACTGCTGTTTTTACTACTATAATTCAAATAGTATTGTGATTGGTAATGCTTATCCATATATTAATATTAGATATGTCACAAAAATTTTAAACTTAGAAGTACATAATTACTGCCTTTTAGATAAAAGAAAGTACTGAATTTATGATTTAACTCGGAATCAATAGAAGAAAGCACAAAGTTTGTTTATAGCACATTACAGGTGGAAGGGGCTCTACCAACAATAGAGAAAAATTAAAGAGATCAGAAATTAATTCTAAGAAAATGGTTTACATTTTAGTTCAATTTCTTGGGGGCTGTTAACAAGAAGGACAGAGAAGGTCACTGACACTCAAGCTCCTGGTCCCTGATAGATGCTACAGTCTCAGGGGTGAAATGGATGGACAGGCACACACACAAGTTCTGGGAAATCAAATTTACTAGTAACCTGTGGAATAAACAATACAATCAATTATACGCACCCTTAAGGAGAATCTGGTATTACATGTAGCTGGAACAAAGTCCGTAAAAGGCAAAGAAAAGTCAATGTTCAGTGTTTCCCCACAGGCTGCCAGATACACTGTAAAAAGAAAAAGCAGATCTGCTTTAATGTCAACAAAATTTAAATGACAAAACTACATTAAATGTATACATAAATAAATCTAAAGCCAATTCCCAATTAGTCTGAGATAATATAGGAAAATCAGCTATAGTTGTTATAAGTGAAAGAAAAGAAAAGAGAAGCAGACTGAAAGAAAGGTGCTAATGTGAGCTAATCCTATAGAAGGTCTTCAATGGATGTGACCCTGAAGAAGACATTGACATAGGAGAGATACTCACCATGTGTAACACTGAATGGGGATCGACATGGGGATAACAGAGTGAAGAGAAGAGCTTTCAATACCAAGAAAAAAGGGGGGTTCTGATGCATAAGGTTTTGTGGCTAGGCAACCTTTGCGCCACTTATATAGTTTGGCTGGACTTACCTACCGAGGAGGCAGTGACTAACAGGACCAAAAACATATCTTATGGCTAGAAGGGAGCTTACTTTTTTGGCAAAGGCCTGAGTACTCAATCATCACAGGCACCTATAAAACTTCTGTCTTAAGAGACAGACCACAAGGGCACAATATCTGATTTCTAGGACAGAAGACAGAAGGCAGGAGGGTAATCCACTGAACTTTAACTGTTTTTGTTGGCACATCTTCATGAGTAGATGAGCCGAATTTCTAGCATTCTTACCATTTTCCTGTTGTTTAGTGGAACAGTCAATCCAGTTATGTTGATTGGCAGCCCAAATCATTTCGAACTGATGAAACATGATTTTAAAATTCCATGTGTATGGAACAAATGAGAAAATGTCTGGAGCATTATCACTAGACCAGTCTTGAATTAGATCTAAACATATCAGAGTACAGAACAAAAAACAAAATTAACTGAACATGCATGTGCACATGCATACATGTACACTTTCTAGTTTCTAAAAAATTCTTTTGTACATTAAAAAAAAGAATCTTTACACTTGTACACCTATTTCTTTGAATCCTCTTCTTATTATGTTTATTTTTACCTATTTTTTAATTGGGGGGGAGGCATGAGGGGCTTGGTATTTTCTAAGTGAACACTATCTCACAATAATAATTTTTCTTAATAACAAATACAGCTAAGCATAGTGGTGAACCCATTTAATCTCAGCACTCAGGAGGCAGAGGCAGAACATCTCTGTGAGTTCCAAGCCAGTCAACATGCATAAGTGAGATCCTGGCTTAAAAATTCGAAAAAATTATATATACATAGAGAGAGAGAGAAAGAAAGAAAAGAAACACCACTAATGTTTCTCTTGAAGTTTCAGATGAATATTTTTCACATTTGTTCATAAAATAAACATCGACTGAGTGTCTAGTGTCTGGCAGCCTTTGTTCTAGACTCTGGGACTGCATGAAATAAATAGTCTCAAAAATGATGAAAAAAAAATGCGGTCATCTTAAAGTTAAAAACAATCATCTTTGCTTATGTGTTATGTTTAAATTGTTGTTTAAAGGTGTTACATAAATGATGATGATATTGCTATTATAATTGTGTATGATATATGTGTCGGGCCATAATCATGCCACAGTGTACATATGAAGAATATTTTGTGGAGTCAGTTTTTCCTCTCACCTTTTCATAGGTTACAGGGATCAAACTCAAATCACCAGACATATGCAGCAAGCACTATTACACACTGAACCATCTCACTGGTCCCTAACTGCTGCTTTTAAGTTTGTGTTCACACATATAGTCTGTTTCTTTCTGGTATCTTAATTTTCTTTTAAACTTAGAAGCAAAAGCTCTCTGATTGATAATACTAGCTCTGGTATACAGTACTTCCCACAACCTTTTCTTCTGTCTTCCTATCACTTGTATGTATTGTATATTCACCAATACCTTTGAGTAATAGCTCTATTCTTAAATTAAGGTGTCAAATTCATCTTTGTTCACTCATAGTACATAGAAATCCTGATGCTACATATACAAAATTAGGTATGTGTGTTTGACTTTGATATCAGACCATAAGTTCAAGCTTTGGCTTTATTTTATTAGCCACGTAATTTGTGTTATTTTCTCCTGTATAAAAGGACAATTTTCCTAACTTATTAGAAGAATTGAGATGATTTATGTGATATTTTAACAAATAAATGGCACCAAGTAAGCACTTCATAAATAGAATGTATTTATCATTGAGAATACTCTAAGGAAAATTACAGGTAAAACTTAAATATTAAATGTCATTTTATTTTTAAAGAGGATCTTTGAATTGAAAGATATAAGTTAGAATCATAACAGGAAGCAGGTGTAAATGTATTGATTTCATTGAAAAATGAGCTGCTGGGCTAGAGAGATGGCTCAGTGATTAAGAGCATGGACTGCTCTTCTAGAGGTCCTGAGTTCAATTCCCAGCATCACAATCATCTGTAATGGGATCTGATACCCTCTTCTGGTACGTCTGAAGTCAGCAGCAGTGTATGCATATACATAAAATAAATATATAAATATTTAAAAAATAAAATAAAAATGAGCTGCCATGTACATATAGCTACAATTCATACACATTAAAGAAACTTAATGAAATACAAATCTTAACTGTAATTGACTTCATTAATAGGATATAAATAAAATAAAAAGCATATGACTATTAACTATTAATAGAAAAGTGAAATTTTAGTATATTAAATTTACTTTAAATATATCTTTATTTCATTTAAAAAACACAGTGGATAGCCACCCTTATTAAATTTATGCTTACCTTTACACACACACACACAGAGAGAGAGAGAGAGAGAGGCGGTAAAGGAGGAGAGAGTGTATGTGTCTTATTTTCTAACAAATGAATTCATCGTTTTCTAGGCTAACTTCTTTTCTCCTTAATAAACTCTTCATAGCTCAGCATTCCTACTCAAACTACATACTTGTTTGAAACTAAGTCATCCCTCCCTAACAACAATTTCAATCTACCATGGGTTGAAACTATTTTTATTTGTATATGAACTAAACTATGAAGTTTTCCTGTCATTATATTTCAAATATTATGGATATTTTGGGGGGGGGGTTTCGAGACAGGGTTTCTCTGTATAGCCCTGGCTGTCCTGGAACTCACTCTGTAGACCAGGCTAGCCTCGAACTCTCAAACTCAGAAATCCGCCTTTCTGCCTCCTAAGTGCTGGGATTAAAGGCGTGTGCCACCACTGCCCGGCTATACTATGGATATTTTTATGAAATATCCATTTGTGATAAGTATTTTTAAGTAATCTGCAGATTACTGAAGAAGGGTATACAATCTATATTCATGAACCATACCATTTCATAGAAGGCATTAAGCATGTACAGATTTTCTATCTACTACAGAACAAATGACCTATGGATATCAATGACTCCTGCCATTCATAGGCTTTCTGACGAAGATAAACAACCATTATTAATGGCAAGTACTACAGGAAGCACAAGGTCTGAAGTTGAAATACTGATCTTCAATGTATCCTCTAATTCTGCCTCAATAATTCTGTTCTGCAAATTCCTAATTGTTAACTCAGAGAAAATAATATTGCTTTTTAGAGTCTTATTAAGACGATATAAATTAATAAGCTTTATAAATAACAAAATGTTATGTAAGTCATACCTAGTATATCAAACTCATTTTATAAAGACCATTTTTACCATTAATAATCTTCCCTTATTTTCTCTGAATAGCTTCAGATGGTAATGGTTTCTGATGTTCTCCCGCAGTGTAAACACCATAGTTCAAATCTAGCTCAACATAGATACTGTTTACCATTGTTTGGTATGTCTAGTGTGTCTGTCAATGTACTTGAGACTAATGATTGAAAAACAAGAAAAAATATATGATACCTCTATAAGTTCCCTGTGGACAGAAATCATATTTAATATTTGTTTTGAATTATTATGAAGCTTGGGATATCTAGTAGAAGCATTTATTTAAAATATACTTAAATTGGTTAAAAGATAGAGATGAAACTAGTATAAAACCAAAATCCAAATGGTCTAATATCTCAGGAAATCAATGTAGTTCGTAAATAAATTCATTTGTGAATATTTAACGCATTTTATGTAAGTTTTTCTTCAGTAGTAACTGAAATGGTGCAAATAGCTAACTTATACTTTAATAAATCTTAGATTTTAAAATCTTATTTAAAATTTTATGATATTATCAAGTAATTTCTCCCCATCAACTTCTATGATATCTTTACTGATAAATGTTAAAAATTAGCATGAAAAATATTTTTGCATACATAACAGACAGACACTACTAGGTTTCCACTACAAGAAACAATAACTTCAAAGTATTTACCAGAAATCTCTGTTCAATTAAGAAGCCAAATAAATCCAAGAAAGATGAAAATTAACTACTTAATCAAAAAGCTCTATGATACCACTGACCACCTACCACCACAGTGGTAGTAAGCCAAGGAAGACCGCTACAGCAAGCAAGTGATCCAATGAGAAGGTTGGAGTCACACAGCAGAAGCAACTCTACTCTACAGAAGCCAATGGTACAATTACAGTCTAACAAGTGATTGCCAAAAGCACTTGTGGCACTTTAATGACATTTTTTTCTTTAGACCAAAAGCCGCTCACATTTCCAGATGGATTTATTAAATACTGTGATTAGAAAATTGAAGTACTTTTTAATGACCTTATACAATTAAGTTCTTGTCTCTTGGGTAGCTGTCACATTTTATATTAATTGACATGTCCACACCCCCTTCCCCAGCTGAAAGAGTCTAAGCTTCAGTTTCCCACTTTGTTTACTCCTGGGTCTTTATATTTATGATAAAGTCCTACCCCACATCCAAAGAAATATTTCTCTGTGGAAGAATAATGGGCATTCCCTCATACAAGCTGGAGAACTTCTTTTCTATAGATTGTGCCAACAAAAAAAACAATTCAACCATCGTGACCAAGAATATTCACCCAAAACCAAATCACTATTAATATCCAAGAGGCAGATATTTAGGAGATTCAGTAAATATAAAAGATGCTCGAGAAGCTACTACCAGGCTGTCATGACTTTCAGAATTAATATAAAATGTGACAGCTACCCGAGAGACAAGAACTTAAATGGTACAAATACATTTTTTAAATGGATGAATTATAACAGGTAAAGCATAAAAATTAGAGTGACAGAAAAAAGTTTACATAAAAATCTGTTCTAATTAAAGAAATACATAATTGAGAATTTAAAAGTAATAATTTCTGAAATATCTAGTTTAAAGTAAAGAGCAACTTTAAAGTAAAAGTTTTTAAATCATGCAGAGTTTAGTTCCTCTCTTTTTAGTACTGCTCATATAAAAATGAAATGCCTGATAAAAGTAATATAAAGTATTAAGTATCTGAAAATAGAAAAAGTCTTTAAAAGATTTATATAGTAAAATGTAGTAAAGCAAATGTTATATTTCCATAGAGCAGCTGTTGATTCTAAAAAATCAGATATACTCTGTGGGACTAAACTTCTAGAGCCCGAATCAATAAAAGCTCCTATATTTGATGTAGTAATCCTTTTATTATTCGTAGACTCAGACTATATATTTTTATAGTCATGAAATTTGAATGTGCTAAAAAGTTTTCATTTTCTTTTTCAACTATGATGGCACTGACTTAATCCATAGTAACAGAAAAGACTAAACAGGAACTCTGAGCCTAAAATAACATACTTGATTACTTGAGTATACTGTCATAGATGACAATAATCAAAATAAAACAATCAAGCTGGAAGAAGGAGCAACTGATTAATCAATGCAATCTTTACATTTCACTAGCCTGATAAAATCAACAGCCTGAACTGAGTTCTTCCATTTGCTCTTAAGGTCAAAACTGGATTAATATTTTTATTGTCATTATTTGGAGTAAATAAAAACAGAAATTTTGTTTTAACACAGGCCCTTTAGACCTTCTGGTCTGCACCTCTGCAGGGACAGAGATCAGAATGCCCCTCTTCCCACTCCATAGTCTGCAGGTCTCTCAGGAGATCTGCTGCAACCAGGGACAGAGCTGAGAATCCAGCTCAAATAACTGCCCCAGCTGGGACCCCAACAGAGCCTTGTGGATGCAGGACCCCTCCCCTCTATCACCCTTTCTGTCTGGACCTCTGCTATGGGCAGATTGGTGTGCCCACTTCTCCCCTACATCCCACAGCCTGCCTGTCTCCCAGGAGAAGTGCCCTGACCGGGACACAAGAGGACTACTCTGACCAGGGACACAGGAAGACAACTCTGACCAGGGACACAGGAGGCCTCCTCTAACCAGGACATAAGATGCCCCCCAATCAGAGACAGTACTGCCTGCCTCCCAGAAGGACTGCTCTAACCCAGTCACAGAGCTTAATTTGCCTCCAAGGGGGCAGGCACCAGACAGAGACACCCAAGCCAGCTGACACCAGAGATAACCAGATGGTGAGAGGCAAACACAAGAACATAAATAATAGAAGCCAATATATTCTGGCACCATCAGAACCCAGTTCTCCCACCAAAGCAAGCCCTGGATACCCCAACACACCTAAAAAACATGATGCTGAAATAAAAATCTCATCTCATAAAGAATAGAGACCTTTAAGGAGGATATAAATAACTCATTTTAAGAAATGCAGGAATACACAGGCAAACAGGTAGAAGCCCTTAAAGAGGGAACAAATAAATCCCTTAAAGAAATACAGAAAAACACAATTAAACAGATGAAGGAATGAACAAAGTGGTCCAAGACCTAAAACTGGAAGGAGAAACAATAAAGAAATCACAAATGGAGGCAACCATGGAGATAGAAAACCTAAGAGAAAAATCAGGAGCTACAGATACAAGCATCACCAACAGAATACAAGACATAGAAGAGAGAATCTCAGGCATAAAAGATACCATAGAAGATATTGACAAAAAAGTCAAAGAAAATGCAAAAAAATAAAAAATTCCTAACCCAAAACATCCAGAAAATTCAGGACACAATGAAAAGACCAAACCTATGAATAAAAGGAATAGAAGAGAGGGAAGATTCACAGCTCAAAGGGCCAGAAAACATCTTCAACAAAATTATAGAAGAAAGCTTCCCAACCTAAAGAAAAAGATGGCCATAAACATACAATAAGCTTACAGGACATGAAATAGACTGGGCAGGAAAAGAAAATCCTCCTGTCACATAATAATCAAAACACTAAATGCACAGAACAAAGAAAAAATATTAAAAGCAGTAAGGGAAAAGGCCAAGTAACAATATAAAGACAGACCTATCAGAATTATACCAGACTTCTCATTAGAGACTATTAAAGCTAGAAGATCCTGGACAGATGTCATGCAGACCCAAGAGAACACAAATGCTAGCCCAGGCTACTATACTCAGCAAAACTCTCAATCACCATAGATGGAGAAACCAAGATATTCCATGACAAAACCAAATTTAAACAATATCTATCAATCTAGCCCTACAGATGATTCTAGAAGAAAAGCTCCAACACAAAAAGGATATCTATACTAAAGAAAACACAAAAAATGAATCATCTCACAACAAACACAAAAGAAGGGAATCACACGCACATAACACCACTTCCAACAACAAAAATAACAGAAACCAACAATCACAGGTCTTTAATATCTCTCAACATCAATGGACTCAATTTTCCAATAAAAAAGACTTAGACTACCAGACTGGATACTCAAGCAGGATCCAACATTTTGCTGCAGACAAGAAATATACCACAGTGACAAAGACAGACACTATCTCAGAGTAAAAAGCTGGAGGAAAAAAAAGGTTTCTAAGCAAATAGTCCCAAGAAACAAGCTAGAGTAGACATTCTAACATCTAATAAAATAGTCTTTCAATCAAAAATTATCAAAAGAGATGGGGGAAGGATACTTCATACTCATATTAGGAAAAAATCCACCAAGATGAAATCTCAATTCTGAACATCTATGCCCCAAATGCATGGGCACCCACATTCATAAAAGAAACTTTACTAAAGCTCAAAAACATACATTGAACCCCATACAATAGTAGTGGGGATCTCAACATCCCACTCTCACCAATAGACATGTCATTGAAACAGAAGCTAAGCAGAGACACAGTGAAACTAATAAAAGCCATGAAATAAATGGATTTAACAAAATATACCTTCTCAGCACCTCATGGTAGAATCTCATGGCATCCTCTCCAAAATTGACCATATAATCGGTCAGAAAACGAGGCTCAACAGATACAAGATTAAAAGAATCCCAAGCATCCTATCAGATCACCATAGACTAAGGCTAGATTTCAGTAACATCAAAAAACACAAAAAGCCCACTACTCATGGAAGCTGAAGAACTCTCTACTCAATGATAACTTGGTCAAGGAAATAAAAAAGAAATTAAAAACTTTCTAGAACTCAATGAATATAAAGACACAGCATACCCAAACTTATGGGATACAACAAAAGCAGTGCTAAGAGGAACATTTATAGCACTAAGTGCCCTAATAAAGAAACTGGAGAGATCCTACACTAGCAAATTAACAACACTCATGAAAGCTCTAGAACAAAAAGAAGCAAACATGCACAAGAGGTTTAGATGGCAGGAATTAATAAAACTCAAGAGTAGAAATCAACCAATTAGAAACAAAGAGAATGATACAAAGAATCAACAAAACCAAAAGCTGGTTCTTTGAGAAAATCAACAGGATAAACCCTTAGCCAAACTAAATAAAGGACACAGAAACAGACACAGTATCCAGATTTAAAGAAAAAAAAATCAGAAATGAAAAGAGAGTCAGAAAACAGAAACTAAGTAAATTAAAAAAATCATCACATCTTACTACAAGTGCATGGTATGTACTCACTGGTAAGTGAATATTAGTCAAGAAGTTCAGAATACTCATGATACAACTCACATACTATATATAAGAAGGAAGGCCCAAGTATGGATACCTCAAATCCACTTAGAAGGGGAACAAAATAATCATGGAGGCAGAGGGAGGGAGGAACCAGGATGAGAGAGGGGTGGGCAGATTGGGAAGGGGGAAGGAAGGCCATCAGGTACGGAGAAAGGAGGGATGCCCAGAGGGTTAGGAGAATGAATTGAAATATGTAGTAGTTGGGGGTAGGAGGCAGCTGGAACCTCTAGAAAGTTCCAGAGATGTGGGATATGAGAGGCCATCAGGACTCAATGGGAATAACATTAGGCCAAATGACTAACAGTGGAGAGATGGAACTAGAAGAGATTATCACCAGTAGATAGACATGGCCACCAGTTGAGGTAGGGGGCCACCTACCGATCTTCAAAACTGTTTTGAATTGTTTCTGTCTAAAGAAATTGCAGGAACAAAAATGGAGCAGAGACTGAAAGTAAGGTCACCCAATGACAGGCCCAACTTGGGATCCATCCCATGTATACACACCAAATCCTGACACTATTACTGAGGCCATGTTGTGTGTGCAGACAGGAGCCTGGCATGGCTGTCCTCTGAGAGAATCTACCAGCATCTGACAAAGACAAATATAGATACTCACAGCCAACCATTAGATTGAGGTCAGCAACCCCTATGGAACAGAGGAAGGACTGAAGGAGCTGAAAGGGATCACAACCCCATAGGAAGAACAGCAGTGTCAACTAACCCAGAGCCTTGAGAGCTCCCAGAGACTAAGCCAAAAGCCAAAGAGCATACATGGGCTAGTTTGTGGTCCTCAGCACATGTGTAGCAGAGGACTATGGCCTCAGTGGGAGAGGATGTGCTTCATCCTGTGGAAACTTGATGCCCCAGGGAAGAGGGATGCTGAAGGGATGAAGTGGGAGTGGGTGGTGGAGCACCCTCTCAGAGGTGGGGGAAGGGGGAGAATGTATTAAAAGAATGGATTAAAAAAATGGTACATTAATGCAACGGAGTATTACTCAGATGTTAAAAAAAAATGGCATCATGAAATTTGCAGGTAAATGGATAAAACTCGAAAAAACCATCCTGAGTGAAAACAAGCATGGTCGATGCTCACTTGTAAGTGGATATCAACTGTAAAGTAAGAATAACCATGCTACAGTTCACGGACCCACAGAGGCTAATTAAGAAGGGCTTGGGATGGGGGGGGGGGGTGGGGGGAGGGGAGGATGTAATAATCTTCCTAAGAAGGGGAAATAGAATCAATTTTGTGGGTACACTGGGGGTGAGCAACAATGGGAACAGGAAGGATGAGGTGGGGAGACTGAGGAAGAGAATATTGGGAGAGAACTGGGGACATTTCAGAAGTCAGTTAAAAACGGAATGCAATGGAAAACTTCACAGAATCTACACTAGCAAAGATTCCTAGTAATGGGGGGACATGGAGCCTCTGGCCATCCTCTCTAACCAAGTAAGCCCTCAAGTGGAGAGATTGGGACACCATCCTGGCCACAAAAATCTCCAACCTACAGTTTGCTGTCCCTGCAGGATGTGCTGGGACCAGAGTCTAGTATAATTGTCATCAGAGACCAGAGAGACTTCATTCAGCAACAGATGGGAGCAGATGCAGAGTCCCACAGCCAAACATAGGCAGAGCTCAAGGAGTCCTGAGACAGTGAAGAAAGACTGGAGGAGCCAGAAGATCAAGGACACCACAAGAACAAGGCCCACAGAATCAACGGACTGGGACTCAAATGGGCTCACAGAAATCAGGAAGCCAGTATGGTCTGACCTAGGTTCTCTTCATATATGTTCTTTTTTTCTTTTTCTTTTTCTTTTTGTTTTTTTGTTTGTTTGTTTGTTTGTTTTTTGGCTTTTTCGAGACAGGGTTTCAGGGTTTCTCTGTGTAGCCCTGGCTGTCCTGGAACTCACTCTGTAGACCAGGCTGGCCTCAAACTCAGAAATCTGCCTGCCTCTGCCTCCCAAGTGCTGAGATTAAAGGCGTGCGCCACCACCGCCCGGCATATGTTCTGTTTCTGTTTTTATTAGTTTTGTGGGATTCTTAACAGTGTGAGCAGGGGATGCCTCTGACTCTTCTGCCTGCTTTTGGAAGTCGTTTTCTCTTACTGGGTAACCTCATCCTCAATGTTAGAATATGTCCCTGGTCTTATGGTAGGTTTTTATGCTATATGTGGTTGATGTCCCTGAGGAAAGGTGAAAGGGTGGGCATGGATCCAGGGGAACGGAGAGGTAGAGGGATAGACTGGGAGGAGGGAAGGAGGGGAAACTGCAGTTTGGAATATAATATATAAGAGAATAATAAATGAAAAAATTATAGAAAATAATGGAAAACACACATCATATCATATCAGCACATTCCTATATTAAATGTAAAAGTAAAACCTACAGAATATAAATAAGCTCACCAAAATAAATTACTATCTATATTTACAAGAAATTACCTGTAAAGAAGTTCTTCTGTGCAAAGATGAAGTGGTATGTGGCTTTATAAACTTCCAATTCACACTGCCATGTCTGTGGCATGTTCCAAATTCTGGGGTAGCTGGCATTGATATGGAACTGCAAAACAAATGTTAGAGCTTACAATGTGACAACGCTAACAGCATTGGAAATGAAGTCACACACTCTAGTGAGTAATTAAAACTGATCTTCCCACTGAGATGAACAGAAGTTGTTTTTGAGACGTTTAAAACTGCTGCAAAAGGTCAGTGTCTCCAATCAATACTCAGATCTTTGAAGTATTAAGCTTTGATGTGGTCAAAATTCTCTGAGAGCAAAGAAACATTCTCTATTTTCAGCAACACACACCAGCTAATGCAGCAGGTAACAAACAGTCTGTCACTAATTCTTCCTTTGGTAAAGGAAGGAAGGTGGAATACCATGCATGCTATCATATAACCTGACCTGGGCATTTCTGCAAAGGAAAAACCTGCCTGCCTAGGAATAGCACTGTTGTACACGGCCCCATTTAGCAGCAATAGCTTGAGAATTTGAACAAGTGCCAAACTGTAAGCAATGTTGAATTTGATACTTTTAATACTATACTTTTACATAATAATAATTTTTCTATAGTAATTTTGTATTATTCATATAATGACTATGTGTTTTTATACTTATACTCCAAGAAATAAGTTGGTTTTTATTTCAACTAGAATGGCATCGACTTAACCCACACCAACACAAAAAGACTGCACAGAGACTCTGAGGCTGAAACAACAAACCTGAATATCTGTGCATGCTGTCGTAGATGGTTATAATCTATACCTTTGTGTGTGTGTATGGGAGGAAGGGGGTCTTACTAATTGTGAAATTTTCATCTTAATTACACATATAAGATGTTGGCTTAAAACAAGTAATTAAGAACCTTATGACATCATCTTATATGAATGACTCTTCTGTGAATACCAACCATTGTACGGAGTATGTTTTTGCTGTTGTTAACGGCCCCTTTTTTAAAGCAATAGATTAATTAGCACCTAAATCTGAAATTTAAACCATGGGCACTTCTAAACATCCAGGGTACCACCAAGATTTTTTTCCTTAAAATTTAGTCACCAACTTAGGACAAAGGATAAAATTAATTAAGCCCTGAGAAAAGTCCAGTAGGGCCAGACCTTGTAATCAAAATTACTTTACTTACAATTTAGGAAAAATACATGAAATTTAAAAATTACACCCTAACAAGTTTTGGGATCTTCTAGCATTTCCTACGTATTAGAAGAAGAACAGTAAAGGAATGCCAAAGGCAGTACACAGTACACAGAGTCTACCTCTCTTCCCAAGTTTGGTATAACCAGAGAACCTACTTGGCAGTTCTTAAGTAAGAATGCAGATCCTTTTTTGAAATTTTACATTAGAAAATTAAAACTAAATCTATACCTACTAAACAAATGGATATCATATATTTAGACTTACTGCTAACATTTCTGCTTCTAAAAGGGTCCGATATTGCATACTGGTCGTAGCATCAACATGTAATAGTTGTCCTTTAATTGCAGGGGTGTAACCTAATAAATAAAAACATAAAATGTCAGAACCAGAATAACAAGTTATACAATTAAAATTTTTGGAGTAGAACAAACTCCTACTACCACTTAAAAAATGAAATCCTTGAAAAACAGCTTAAGTATATTTCAGTGACAGGGAGCTTGCTAATATAACAAGGGATCCTTCTCAGATAAAACAACTCTGAGTAAACACCGCCACATTGTATCTATCCTGGTTTGCTTTTGAGAGCAAACCCATAGTGGTCTCTCAGTATCCATATACGATGGTGTTAAGATCCCACACTTAAACTAAAATCTACAGATGTTCAAGACCTTATGTGAAATGTCAGAGTATTCCACTGTTACATATATCCCCTACATATGCCAAATTATCTCACATTACTTATATAACTAATATTTTAATACAATATAAACACTATGTAATAACCATAGAACAGTATTGTTTAGGGGATTACAAGGTAAAACGACATAGTACATATGCAACTTTTCTTAAATATTTTCATATCACAACTGCTTGAGTCAATGGATGCAAAGCCTAGGAATGTAAGAACTGGCTATACATAGTCACTGTCTAGGCAAAACTTTCCAACTATTACCACAAGTCCCATACTTACTCTTTATCCACTGACTCAAGTATATATTCTTTATCATTTTTTCAACTACTTCCTGTATAATGACAGTTGCCAAAAATTATCTAATTGTTTCTGTAATGACACTCTCACATCAATACCATTCTTGGCACATTCAGAAGTTTAAAGTGTCATTTCCTTTTTTAACTGGATTCCTTTTTGTAGAACACTAGCTATATGTTATTATTCTAGAGCTAGTCTGGCATGTACCCTGCTCTAGGCTTTCTTTCTCATCCCAAACATCTGAATTTGAAAAATATTTCAGGCTTCTATGTGTTTGGAATCGCAGCTCCACAAAATTATCTTAAATCCATCAAATCTTTTTAATAACTTTTATTACGTTTTATTCAGTTACGTAGATGTCTGTGTGAAGGTCAGAGGATAAACTACAAGAGTTAGTTCTTTCTACTATATGAGTATCTGAGATACTGATTCCTCAGTCCTCAGGTGGCCCCCTTATCTCAGTGTGCATTTACTGCCCTGGTCTTATGACAACTTGAAACAAGCTAGAGTTATCTGAAAGTAGGGAATCCCAATTGAGAAAATGCTTCCCTAAGATCCAGTTGTAAAACATTTTCCTAATTAGTGATTGCTGGAGAAAGGTCCAGCCCATTTACCATCCTGGGCTGGTGGTCCTGGATCCTATAAGAAAGCAGACTGAGCAAGCCATGGGGAGAGAACCAGGAAACAGCATCCTTCCATGGCCTCTGCATCAGCTTCTGCCTCCAGGTTCCTGTCCTGACTTCCTCTGATGATGATCAGTAATATGGAAGTGTAAACCAAATCCTTTCCTCCCCAACTTGCTTTCTGGCCATCATATTTCATCACAGCAACAAAATCTTAACTAAGACAATTATCGACTTCAAGATTTTATTTTAGGAATATTTTGCCTCCCTGTATGTATGCATACATACATATGCACACAAGGAGGTGTGCATGGTACCTCAGAGGCCAGGAAAGTATGTTATAGATCATTGTAGACACCAAGAAGTGCTAGAAACTAAAACAGGTCCTTTTAGGGGCAGAAAGTGCATTATCAATTTTAGAGGCAAAAGCACTCCCATATTTGAACCATTATTAATTCTGAACAACCTCCAACTTCCATTCTCTCCTCTGACAGACTATAATTAAAGCATTCCTAACAGACTTTTCTTACCAAATACCTCCTTTGAATTAGGCATTGTTGAAGAATGTCAGCTATCCCCTTCATGGCCTCACATGACATAGATTAATTAAAGTGAGGGTGGATATTATTCCATCATTCTTAGTCACAGTTTCAATGGACTATCTAACCAGAGAAGCCCAAATGCCATAGCTTTTATGTAAAAATAAGAAACAAGTCAACCTCTCTATTTTCTCTCTCCATATAGTAGCACCAATACAGGTGACAGAGACAAGATAGAGGAGCTAAATAAAATAGGAATAAATAAAAGTATTGACAGTTATCCACCATATTATTAATACTTAATCATCTTAAAATGAGAGTATATTGCTATTCTCTTTACTCTCAAGAAAGTGACTAAGTATACCACAATTTCATTTTAATTCTCCTCAGTCACAAATATACTAAAATAGAAATTAAAGAAAAGCAAAATTTAACAAAAATAGTTTGTCCATGTTCCTGATTAAGTGGCCAAATTGCAAACATGCAATGAACTATATAAGCTGAGATGAAACTATACCTGTAAGAAAATTGTTTGATATTTTAAATATGAATTTTTCTCTAAGTTATATTGTTCTAAGTACCCACCTTACTCTATGAAAAAAAAATCTATTAACAGTATATATTAAAATATTTAAGCCTGTTAGTCATCCAATTACTGCTCAAATCTCAGGAGCTGAGTTCAATATGAGCTGCACAGTGTCTATTCTTACAGGACCAGAGTCTAACTAGCAAATATTAAGCAAATTATGTACAGTCCTACAAGAGATAAACACAATATAATAAAAATACAGAATTAAAACACCTAACAAGTAGAAAATTGTTGTCTAGATATCAAAAAATCATACAATAGCTTAAATCACAAGTACATAAAAATTTAAAACTATGCCTGATCTGCTCATGAATACTTCCAAAAATGTATAAATAGGACCATCACATGATCCAGCAACTCCATTACAGGGTCTATCTCCAAAGACAATGAAATAAGAATGCTGAAGAGCTACCTGAGTGCCCACATTCACTGCAACACCGCTCATGGAAGGCAAGACATGGAAACAAGCTAAGTATGATATCCATCAACTGATGAATGGACAAGAAATATGGCACAAATATGAAATGGAAAACTAGCCGTAAAAAAAAAAAAATGAAATCCTATCATCTGTGACAAAATGGCTCAAAATGAAAGTCATTATGTTAGTGAAATAAGAAAACACAAAAATGATGTGATCTTACCAATGATCTCATTAAAGCATGCAACCCAAGATAAAAACAAAAACAAACAACAACAAAAACTGATCTCACAGAAGTTAAGAGCAGAATGGCAGTTATCCAAGGCTGGGGCAAATAAGGAGAAAGAAGGGTGGGAGTGAGTGAACAAGGACTACTAAGCTACAGACAGAAGTGAGGCTGACCCACATATGGGTGGTATCCTCTCGAAAGCTCAAGGAAAGCCTCTCAGCATGGTGGCACCAAGCTGTAATCACAGCACTTGGGAGTCGGAGACAAGAGTATCTCAAACTGGGGACAAGCCTAAGTTACACAGCAAGTCTTTGGTCAGCATGGGCTACATAGTGAGACACTGTCTCAATAAGTGCAAAGCTAAACAAACTTTTAAATTAATTTTACCATGCAGAAGTTACAATTGTAGAAACAGACATATTTACTTTGATTTGAACATTCTAAGTCTATATATACATGGGTTTAAGTATCACATGGTATTCCATAAATAGGTTTCTATGTATCAGTAAAAAACTAAACTATATTTAAATTAAGAGACAAAAAAAAATGAAAGATTACTAATCCTAATCTGGAAGGACTAACAAACTAAAATAACATATTAATTATGTCACTAATAATTTCAGACAAAATAGTGATAGCTTACCAGTTTCTTCAACTGTCATTGGAATATTAATTTCTAAATATGAGCCAGCCCCTACATTTACATGCACAGCATTTGTTTCCTACCAAAAGAACAAGAATAACTTACATGAGATTTATTGTATTTATATTCCTATCATTTTACTTTTAAATTATCAAAGAAATATAATTACTATTAATATGAACTACCAAAAATCTATAAAAATTATACTCCATTGTTATTACTATTAATCATTATTAATTTCTTTCTATTATTTAGCACTTAATAAAGTATTATGAAAGTAAAATGCACAAAATTATTTAAGGCAATATAGGGAGCTCACAGAAATGAAGCTAAGCATAGAATTATGACCCAGAAAAATACCCTGAGAAGTAATTCTCAAATTTTAATACTATTCTCTACAATCTTATAATGAATACCCTGTTTTTGGTAAAAAGCAAGTCAATGGTAGCATCTGCAATGATATTCATTCGTAGTTCAAATGCAAGGATTTGTCTTGGTCTTCCAGGCTGTGCCATCTCAGAAACTTTCAGAACTTGATAATCAGGTGGAAAGAAAAACTTCCATAAACAATCTCTGTATGAAAAGGAAAAAGAGAAGCCGTGTGTCAGTCAAATACAATCGTCTTTGGTACGGGTCTGAGGTCATCTTTTCACCTTACACTACCATTGCTATCTCATTTGACAAACTACTTTGCCACGTCTTATACTTCTGGGTATAAATAAGCTTTGAACATCTAACGTTATATTACCGAGTGAGACATGACCAGAGTCCATGTAAATGTACGTGAGTTGTAATAAATGCTGTAAGCAAATCAGTTGTGCAAACTATCAAGAAAGAACTGAAAGAGTATAACGTAGTTCATCATTCTTCCCTGAGCAAGTGATTGAACCTTTCTGAGGAAACCTCATCTGCTCCCTCGTCTTTATAAGATAAGAATAACTTATATCATGGAGTGGTACTGAGGATTAAATTAAAGTATGCACACATGGAAGAATTTTTGTATTATTTTCATAATCACTCAAAAAAAATAACCTTTGTTTTTATTGTACACGTACAAGTATTTTGCCTGCACATATATCTGTGCACCACAGCATGCAATATGTGTGAAGGACAAAAGAGGTTGTCAGATCCCCTGGGACCAGAGGTACAGACAGCAGTAAGCCACCATGATGGCTCACTCATCAAACTGAGGTCCTCTGCAAAGCCAATCAGTTCTCTTAACCACCAAACCATCACTCCAACTCCCTGCAATCACTTTTAATCAACATTTAATCATGTAAGGACAAAGAACAATATGTTCTAAAAAGTAAACAAGTATTTAGATGCTGACCCGTAGTGTATGTCTCCCTGTATCATTTGACAAAGATGAAAAAAGCTAAGAAATGTGCAATACCGTCCCCACATCACACTGTCCACACAAATAAAGACACAAACACTATTCACATGAACAAAGTGCACTGACAAATAAGCTTTGTGGTTTAATGAACATGAATGGCTCTGAGCCTAAATAAAAAATACTCAGGGATTCTCTCTCAAAGAAAAACCTGCTAGAGGAGGTTGTGAAAGTGAAGTTCTATGGCACATTCTCATTTAGAATATCATTTCTCTAAATAATACAAAGATTGGTCCGTCTCTAAAGTGAATTTATATGCCAAGAATGGTGGCGCAGACCTTTCATCCCAGCTCTCAGGAGAAGAGATAGGTGGATCTTAATAAGTTCGAGGCCACCCTGGTCTACACGGTGAGGTGTTGGACAGCTAGGGCTATGTAGAAAGATCTTGTCTCAAAAAACAAAAACTGGGGCTGGAGAGATGGCTCAGACGTTAGGAGCACTGTCTGCGCTTCCAGAGGTCCTGAGTTCAATTCCCAGTAACCACATGGTGGCTCATAACTATATATAGGAAGATCTGGCGCCCTCTTCTGGTCTGCGGGCATACAAGCAGACAGAATACTGTATACATAATAAATATCTTTTTTAAAAAACTGTATTATAAAAATTGTAGCTTGTACTTTTGAGTAAATACGTGCTAATATTTTTAAGTATAGCAAGATTAAATATGATTTAAGAATCATGCATTATTTGACTAATAAAAATACAAAAACATTTCATTTTTAATAGAATTGGTCAACAGATTTTAAAAAAAGACGACGACTTAGGTTCTCTTAAGATTTCTGAATACAGTCCAAATAGATTTAGCTCATTACTTAATAGAAGCTTCTCATTTTCAACTGATGACACAGCAGCCACATCATTAAGCCTAAAAAAATTACTATAAAAAGAAAAGTAGAATCTAACAACATGAAGAGTATTACTGAATTACTAAGTTCCCTTGATGTTCAAGTTTATTAAGTAATACAATAGAACTTAGTGATCATAATAGCATATTATTTCAAATGTTTTAAAAAATTTTGTTTCATTTTTGAACAACTGTTTAACACTGATGTATTGAGGCATATTACTTCAATATACCTAAAATACTAACATTAAAAGAAAATAATGAGAATATTTATGGGGTCCTGGTTTCATTTATAAAGCCATCTTTTAAAAAGTAAGAACAAAGACCATATTACTTGATTCCAAAAATAGAAGGTAGGAAGTTCTTTTAAAACTAAAAAAGTATAAAAAGAACCAATGTATCTGTATTGGTTCGAATAAGATTGGCCTGGGGAACAACACTATTAGGACTGTGGCCTTGTTGGGAGAAGTGTATCACTGTGGGGGTGGGCTTTGAAGAGCTTCCTCCTAGCTGCTTGAGGATGCCAGTCTTCTCCTGTTTGCCTTCGGAACAAGATGTAGAACTCTCAGCTCCTTCTCCAGCACTATGCCTGCCCAGACACTGTATGCTTCCTACTATGATGATTATGGACTGAACCTCAGAACCAGTAAACTAGCCCCAATTAAATGTTGTCCTTATAAGAGTTGCATTGGTCATGGTGTCTGTTCACAGCAATGGAAAACCTAACCAAGACAGCACTGATAGAAATTTCACCACTCTTTCAACAGGTTAATAATTCCTGATTCAGTGAGGGACTTGACTTTTCTCTCTCCAAGAAAGCTAGAGCATGAAATCAAAACTAAATTAATTCTAAGCAATGTAAAATGCCCCTTAAAAAAAAATCAATGCTAAATATCTCCTTTGAAATTCTTCAAAAGTAATAAATTGGTCATAATATATTACAAATAGAAGTTACTTTAAAATTAACAAATGACTAGTTTAAATAAGTCTTCCAGGTAGACAGGTATGACATTCAAGACTAATTGCAGATACTCAAAAGACTAAAACAAAAGGATCACGTAAATCCAGAGTGTAAGGTCAGGTTGAACAAGAGCTCCCACATCAAAACAAACAAGCAAAGCTTTCAGATAGTCCTCATTACTATAAAACCCATACATGCATTTATTATTTAGTTAGCTAGTTAGTTAGATATTTTCTTTAGGCCTTCCAATTAGGCAGGCAATCACTTTGCCATTTACTTAAAGCCTCAGCTCATGGCTTTTAGTTGGGGTTCTCTCTTTATAGCTCAGGCTGGCCTCCAATTCACAATCCTCCTACCTAGGCCTCTGAAGCGCTGAAATGACAGGCATGAATCACTGTACCTGGCCCTTTCTTTATTATAGAACTCTGAACTACCTATGAGACCCTCAGGGCAATTTTCTACTGTCCCTACCCATTTTCCCTTCATGAGTCACACCATTTTCCTTCCCCTAGCAAATCTCTACTTCTTTCATAAACTACACTCACATCATCTAATAAGGTCTTTCTTATTCACTGTGCTAACCATAATGTAAAATATTTTGTTACAAGTGAAACTGTGCCCTAAAAATTCATGTTTAAATCCTAAGCACAGCCTTCAGGACATGACTGTATATGATTAAAAGACATCACATATTGCCTCAGCTTCAAAAAGAGGCCTAGGACAGACATATCCTCCTCTCATGATGGTCATAGGGAACCAACATTGCTAAGTGAGACTCTTGGCCTCCAGAACTTGATTAAACAAGTTTCCACTTTTGAAGCTATATCCCAGTGATGCTTTGCTGTTCAGTCCTGGGAAAACACTACTGTTTTTCTAAGCACGTCACCAAGATCCTTTCATCATTAATTACAGCTTCACTAAAGCTGTGTCTTTCATTTTAACAAGTCTTTCGTTTCTGAATCTATATATCCCAAAAATCCAGACTCTTAGAGGGTCAATAAGTAAATCATCAATGAAATACAAAAATAAAACAAAGGAACTAATAAGTAAGCTTTGGTGTTTGCTTGTGGTTTCTCCACAAACAAGTTAATATTTGGATCAAAGTGTTCATTGAAAACTTATTTTCCCACCATGTATTAGTTTACAAAAACTAAGACAATGTGGGGGAAGGAGGTAGAGCAATGGCTCAGCTGTTAAAGAGAACTTGCTGTTCTTCCAGAGGACCTGAGTTTGGTTCTCAGCACCCATGATGAGCATCTCAAAACTGACTGTAATTCCAGCTACAGGAGATCCTCTGGCCTCCACGGATACCTGAGATCACGTGCACACACCCACAGACATATATGAATACATATAATTTAAAAATAATAAAAATAGTTTTAAATACTAAGCTAGTATTCAATAAAAAATAAGATCTTAATACACTTGAAAGACTATTAGAAATATAATCACTCAAGTACCTCTGCCTGTCAGCCCAGGGTCCATAATTAAAATCTGTTCCTTTACCACAAACAATATCTAGTCCCCAGCATGGAGGTAAGTCTTGTAATTTGCAATCTTCACTGCTTATTTCTCCTTCTATACTCTCTTCTGTTTCTTCTGGAACAAGTCCTATATTCCAGAACATATAAAGGCAATTAGTTAAAATCACCATACATTACCAATTCAAATGTTTTAGTCTTAAAAACCTTACACTTAAAATTAACTCCCAGAGAGGTTTTTGTTTTGTTTGTATGTTACATATCAAATTTATTTTGTTCAAACTAAAATTTCATGATTTTAAAAGATTTTATTTATACAATAAACTTGCTATCTACCTATAAAAAGAATAACTTTAGTAATAAAAGTGTGTATAAATAAAAATAAAAACTAAATGAAGTTTTCATTTTAAGAAAAAAAAAAAACCCAAAACTGTATTTTCCACAACAATTCAGTGAAATGTGTTTGTAAAGCTCTTTATATCATTAGTTCAATATGTAGCCAAACAGAAAACAGGCAGTTTGTTGCAGCTGCTTCTGCACTTATCTACTGTTAAAAGGATGTGAAGCCATCTGGCCTCACATGGAGACAGAAAAGGAAGAGACATTTTGATAGCCTTTTCATATATATAAAGTTGGATAATATTCTCTGATACTAGAGCAAAATTCAACAAGTGGAATTTTCAAAAGATTGCAGTGTAGACCTGAAACCCATTACTCATGTTTTTCAAACTCTCTCATGTTAAAATCTTCTGCTGACTCTTGTATTCTGAATGAATCTTTTATCCATGCATGACTCTGTAATCTTATATACTGGTCATTTGAAAAACAGTGGTTCATGAGTTATGTTCATTTTTATAAGCACTGGCAAATCTGTTAAACTTTTTCTGAAACCACATGCTAAGATCACTAACAATTTCATTAGAAAAGCTATTAATATTGAGATGCTGTCAGACAGCACCCAAGTTTCCAAAATTCTAACTTTAACATGAAAATCTACATGGTTTGTCTTAAATTTTTCCAAGTAAAATCAGCATTCCATGAAAAAAAGCAAACAGGCATATGAATCAATTAAGTGAGTGCTTTTTCTGAACTCACTGGAGCTTGCAGCACAATGTCCTATGTGCACTTCCTTCCCAATTAATCTTAAAAGTATACTCTACTTATGGCTCAGTAGGCGATAAAAACTGATAATCTTTATGGTTTCATCTAGGAGTTCTTTTGAGACTTGCATTTTCTGTTGAACTGTCAATACATGGCACTGACTTGTGGCACCACTGCTTTCTGCAATGTCATGATAAAAAGGCAAGTAAAATACTGGTCCTATACTGAAAATATAGGGTTTGTGACCACACAAACCCCTTGGTGGCAAAAAGAACAGAAGCATGATAAAAGAACTGAAACAATCCAATATTAGGTACTTTTCTCAAATGGAAACCAACTATCAAACACTCAAAGGAGCTAGGTCTCAATTTTTTAGTTTTAATATTCAAGTGTAGCAATTGTGATTTTCTCCTCTAAGCTAAAACAAACTACCACACTCCTTAAGGGTTTTCTTTAGAGTTCCTGCATCAATTTTTGAGGTATCTGTGGAAATGAATTATTTTATAAAATAGTTACATAATAATTCAACTCTTAAGACACGACATCTTTTTTTAAAAGAAATTAGAGACTTTCACAGTCAAATTTACAATTTACTGATTCTAACTTTCAGAAGATTTCAAATGTGTAGGCAACAGTACTCCACAGAAGAAACAGAACTGTTCCTGTAAGACACATTCTCAAAGAGGACATACCTGGCTCGTCCATGTAATAATAGATGTCGACATCATTTGACTGCATCACCACAAAACCTTCTCCCATGAGTCTTGGGGGTCTACAGGAACAAGTGTGAGGCACATAAAATACATCTTAGACTACAAAACGCTCTGCAGTCTAGCAGACAGTAAATAAGAGTGAAGAGAAGGGGGGAATATAAAGAATATAACAGGTTCTATCTTAAAAAGAAAAGAACATCTTTCACACAGATAAACACTATAACAAGCTACCCTAATTGTATTTTACATCAGGTTACATGATAAAATGACTGTGAAATTTTATTGGTAAATAAGTTTAGGAAGAAAACGACTGGCTTATAGACTTCCACTTTAAGTTTGGAATGAAATAAATTTATTTAAAATTGAGGCTAAACACAACAATAATTGAAAAATAATAATCAAATTCTGCTTTTATGACAAAATTTAAGCGATTTATATTAATATCATTATAATTCTAAGTAATATTTAATCAACCAGAACAATGTAGTGTAATCATTAGCAAACAAAAGACTTTCATTTTTATCTGTAACAATTTACTTTTTCTCTAAGAGTATTTGCACTGATTAACAAAATGAATGTAAAGCAATTACCCTGAACTTAAAATCTGACATGAATGCTTCTCTACATTAACTTTCCTTCTCTCAAATTTTAGAGTTAACAATGTTTCTGCCATACCCCATGGTATTGTCTTCTACATTGAAAAATTCATCTCTCAATCATTAGATAACAGCATATATGAATGTAATAGTTTTCTTGTAAATACCACAAAATAAAGACACAATAAAGCCAATCTGGTGGGGTTTTTTGTTTGTTTTGTTTTGTTTTCAAATATAATTCCAGGTAGCCTAAGGCCTGAGAACACTAGCTATATCTGACCTTGAACTCCTTACCCTCCTACCTCTTCCTCTTATGTGCTGAAATAAAAGTCATGGGCACCTAGTATCTACATTTTTGAAAAATACAATTTTAAATAATATTATATAAAATATTAATAGGAAAACACTTTTTTCATCTCTCTAGTTACTTAAAACTACAGTTCTGTTCAGTACACTTGACATATTAATACAAAGTTGTGTTCATCTACCAAATTCCAGGACATCTTTAATCAAGTCTATGCTCTCCAAGACCAAGGCGAAGTAGACACAGAGCCACCTAGAACTCATATAGGGGAACTCTCTCTACCATGCTAGCTGATCCTGGAGATTTTATTTTAGCAGCATATCAGCCTAGAGTTAAAACTTGCTTTCCATAATTTCATAAAAATGTACATTGTTGATACAACAAAGAGAAAGCTGAAACATCACAATAGAAAATTTTCATGTATATACTTGAAATTACATAACTTCAGCCAGAGTACTCATCATAAAAAATAAGAGACTGAGAAAATACGAAGACTGTGGACCGTTATTCCAGATGTAAATACAAGACCCAGTGTCTGACAGGAGTTATAGAAAGGCTGTCCCCTCAGGCCTGGTCCATTCCTGCATAAGCATCTCACCACACTGGTGAGTCTGGTGTGCATTCTCATGTAACCTATCTTCTAACTAGAACAGCTATTTCAGCATGGGGGAAACATTGCAATGCAGATAGGAAAATTCTTTGTGGTTCAAAGAAAAATCAAATAATTATCTCAAAATTGGACTACTCTAACCATTTTTCCCAAGAAACATTTTAATCAATTTTCAACTTTCACTAAATCCACTATAATTCAGTTTATTACTTATCTAAGCCCTCTAGACAGAAAAATATACCTTTAATGGGCATATGCTAGCATAACATCAGAGCTTAATTTAAGCCAAAATAAGTGAGCAGAAGAGAGTAAGAAATTGTCCTAATAATCATACAGAAACACACTGAAAAGTGTAATTATTACTTCTTAGCACAAAGGCTTTAACAACTGAAAAAACTTGTGACTGACGTACAACTTCTACCATAGAAATAAAAAGGATGCTAGAGGCCCCAGTTGATACTTATATTAGTAGGAAGAAAGGACTATTTTCATGTTTTCTTACTCATCATTTTGTAGGCCAACGTATCTTGGACTAGGAACAAGCATGACTCGAACGTTTTCCAGCTTCCCTTTCACAATGTGCATGAACTGGTCAAGGTGACTTGAAGGTGGTTTTGTAGTATAAGTTAGGAACGCATCATCAAAGTTGATGCATAGAGTCTGAGGTTGATAATGATTCCCAAAGGCCAAACGTCCCTAAAAACATAAAAGAGATATTATACCAGCATAGTCTAGTCATTGTTTTCCTTAACTAAATTAATTACATTTTTAAGCAACAACTTAATGATTCCAGTTTAGCTGTATATGCTACTTAAAATCATTATTAAATATCATCATCATCTATTTATATCAACATTTAAAGAAATCTAGAGATAAGTTTAGAGCAACTTAGACACTTGTAAAAATCCCTTCAGGTTTAATAAGCATCCAAATGCAGAGCTGGTGTTAAAATAGTTCATTCACACGTTACAGAAACAGAAAGTAAAATGTACACAAAATTGCTTTTCTTACATGGACTTTGATCTGCAAAAGTAAGTTCTATGTGTTAATCTGCCAAACATTAACTCAAACAGAATTGACTTACTGTGCTCACGTTAACCTTAATGACTGGAATAAGTGATCTCCATGAAGATGTGGGGTCTTGAGACTCTGTTTTTACTTTAACTCTGATGAGAAAAATAAACTGACATGAAGAAAAACTTAAATATTTGAGAGTACAAAATTAAACCGCCTCACATCATACATCACTAACGCCAGCTGCATTTTCCAAATACATCTAAAGTGTATTCAAGTACACAAAACAATGATCATGTGAAGACATGGTACTATCCCTAAGAGTATCCCTTAGCATGTACCTTTTCATTCTAGTTTATTTTTGAAGCTACAGTGAAAAACTACCCTTCCAGAATGGCACTCTAGAGTAGAACATTACATCATTACTGTACTCATTCCATCACCCCACTTTATAATACAACTAAGTTATTACAGCAACCAGGTGATGTATGCCATCAAGATGTAGCTCAGAGTGGCCCTCACCGCCTTCGGCACCTAGGAACCACAATTTCACGCTGGTTCTCTGAGTTTAAGACTCCGAGGAGAGGGAGTCTGTGCTGTTGGCTTTCTTTTCTCTACTTATTTTTAAAGAGTATTTTATTAGTTCTTTGGGAGTTTCTTTTTATTCTTTTAAGAAAGGGTCTCACTATTACCTGATCTAAAACTCATATTTGTCTCTATATCTAGCTGAGTAAAAACAAAAAAAAAATTTTTTAACTCAACATGTAAACAAGATTATGTTAGATTTGCCTTTCTAGCCCTGGCTTGTTTTATCATATCCATTTTGTTGCAAATAACAAGATTTCCTTTTCTTAAAAAAGTCAGAGCAATATTTCATACAGTGAAACATCTTTCAGATTAAAAAATAAATATAAATAAAAGGAGAGTGACTCTAAAACCTAACAAGTTAAAATTAAAATGAGCTGCTTTGAAAATAATAGTTTGACAAAAAAAAAAAAACCTCTTGAATAAAATTTTTAATTTAAGAAACTTTACTCTTACTAGAAAGGGTATATGAGTCATTTCATTTACTAATAACTAAGTATGGCTTATTTTCCAAGACTCGTACTAAATTACTATTCATTGAACATTGTGCTGATTCTGAACATTAGTTTAAGTGTCTTCTTAAAGTTTTATCTGTCTTTCTACAATAGATTTTCTTTTCTCTGTTCCTGTTCTGACTCTCACACTTTAACAACATATATATATATATATATATATATATACACACACACACACACACACACACACACACACACACACAAAGATAAGTGATGGCAACACACATTTTTATAGCAAATAGAGTATACTCTATTTTCCTCTGTAAAATTGTTATATATTTATAATATACAGATAAAGAAAGATGGTAACATATATTACCAAATAAATAGCAGATCACAGGGCTGGGGATTAGCAAGTGGTAGAGTGCTCACATAGCATGACCAAGGCCCGGGTAATCCCCAGCACCAGAGAAAGAGAGAGAGAGAGAGAGAGAGAGAGAGAGAGAGAGAGAGAGAGAGAGAGGGAGAGGGAGAGGTTGAGAGACAGACATTGAGAGAGACAGACATTGAGAGAGACAGACATTGAGAGAGAGAGAGACAGAGAGAGAGAGAGAGAGAGAGAAAGAGAGAGAGAAAAAGAAAGCAAAGAAAAATGACATTAGAACAAGAGGATACACATGATTTTCATAAACACAACATTAACCTGTGTACTTCAAATACATAACTATGATATACATTTATGTACACATATTAAAATGATAAAAATCAAATTAATAACTGTCTGAATATGGAGAAAAGTAATATGGAGAAAAAGAGCTAGGGCTTTTTATATAAGCTAATCTTGCATTGCTTTAGTTTTTGAAAGATTATATAGCTATATAAAACAAAGAGATTAGATTCTCCTTAGGTGAACAATATTAATGATATTCTACTAAAAAGTTTAAATATCAGAAATTTATCAGATTCAAGTATGACACTGAACCTTTCAATTTTGGACTGCGTTCTTGTTCTTCCATTTTCCCGGGTTTTATCATCATCTTTTTTGGGTGGAATTATAGTTGGTTCCAAACCAAACAACTCTTGAAGGCGTCCATAAAGATCAGACCGATTGTAGACATGAAATTCAAAGTCATTAACTGTGATATATAATCTGGTTTCTGCCTTTGGATCTAAAGACATAAGTTACCAAAAAAAAAAAAAAAAGAATAAAACAAAGAGAGTAATGGAAAGAAAGGCTTTAGTCAACTTTCAAGAATTTTAATCACAGTATTTTTTTGTCAAAATGTGTTTCACAAAGTAAAGCAAACCAACTTATAAAAGAAAGGACATTAGTTTCTATGGAGAAACTTTCAAGTCATGGGCATATCAACCACATTAGGAAAAACTTATCAAAGATTTCTTTTGTTCTAAAATAAAATGTTACATTTTCTTAACATCTTTTGTAATCTAGTATATTTTTCACTTCCATCTAAAAGATTATATTGCATATTCTTTAAGATTTGTATAATCAGTTAAAAAAAACTTTCATTTTTAAAAATGAGTAAAAAAACATACTAACTTTAATCTCAGTGGTTGATAGTTGATGAAATATTAAAAACTGGAAGCAAATATAAAATTTTAACTAACAAAATGCATTGCCATTCAATTTTTTTTTTAAAGAAACTAAGAAAAACAAATCATAAACATTTATTTTTAGCACAGTAATCCTGTTAGTTCAATCTTGAGGTATTTTCTCATTACTTTCTAGGACAATTGGGGGAAGCAGAATAAATTCAATCCTTAAAAAAAATAAAAAAGCAATGGTACTAAAAATAAAGAAAATATATATGAACTCCAAGTGTTTGATGCCCATGAACTGTAACTTCCTGTTATTTAAGTAGCTCTTTGACCTGGATTCTCCACTGTTTCTCCAGGTTTACCACGACTAAGAGCTAAGACGATCCCTATTCCATCAACTAGTCCATCATTCTTCCTTACTGTGTATACAATTCTTAAAAGCAGATGAGAAACAGGCAGTGTTTTATTAATATACACTAAGTACCACAATTCTTGAAACCAATAAGTAAAAGTACCCATTTTAAACAAGTAAATCAAATTCAATCATACATCAGGTTTAAGCCTGTGCTTAGTAATCAACAGTGGTTCCCAGGACTCCCAGGTCAAAGGGCAAATGGCAGCACTCAATGTGTCCAACTTCTCTGAAATAAGATTTTACCAACACCTGATTTTCCTACCCAAACCCAATACACAGTGTTCCTCATCAACAGAAAGCCTGTCTCTTCCACTGCTAATGTTCAAAGGCTTTGATTGTTCTTTCATGTTTGCTTTTCTTCAAACATTCAGAATCCAACCCCTTTTTAATGCTCCGGCTCAAGTCACCATCACTTTCCATTTCCTGTAACAGTCTCTGCTTCTGTTGTGTTCTTCCTCATGCCTGTGCTTAACACACTAACCAGATTATTCAAAACTCAACATCATCTCACTATCCTCTCTAATTTTTTAATGCCTTCCTATCTCAATCAGAAAAATAATATGGCCTTTGAAATATGTAAATTCTACACAATCTACACTCTCACCTGATAATTCTGCTTTCTACCCAACTCCAAGTAAACTGGCCCAGAGGTGTTGGCATTGAGAGAGGAACAGAAGAACCACGGAAAGTTCTCCCAGAGACACTAACAGTCATGCACTTTATTACTTGCTGAATTGTTCTCTTTAACTCTCCTCTGCCAATGAAGGCTCTCCAGATTTCCCAGGAGCAACTTCACCAAAAACTACTTCACTTCCAACTGGCCATGCTTTTACACTATTTTTCTCCTCAATGTATTTTTCTCATTACTTGCTGATTATCTGAATCTTCCCAACAAGAATGGAGGAAGCTCAGTCAACAATGGGACCATTTTGCTGATTAATTGCCTAGAAGAATGCTATACAAAAGAGCTCATTCGTACAAAAACAAACAAATAGATAAAGCATCTTCCTAATAAGTCATACTTCTAGGAAAGCAAAAGTCTACAATAAGATCTTACACTGAAAAAAAAATCTTACACTGTTTAAATATTTAGTAAGTGCAAACATAATAAATATAAAGAAGAATATTTTTATAATCTCACATAGAGCAGTACAAGTAGAAATTATTATACAATTTTTCAAGTCATAAACAACTCAACTCAAAACTCACTAAAGCACCTGCCTTCAAATTTAATTAACCTAGCAGTTTAGTAATGACCCTTTAGCCCCAATGTCCTGAGCATTAGGTTTATGCTATAAAGGCAATGAGGATTTGTCCTTAATGGGACCAGCAGTAATGAATAAACAAATGAGGACTGCATAAAATGAAGCAGGACCACACCCTCAACTTCATCTCTACCATGCAGAATATTCAGAAGATTCTCTCCTTTCAATAAAACTGATATGATAACACATCTGCATTAAGGTATTATAGATGCCAAGGTATAAAGAGAAATGTATTAATTTCAAAATATATTTGACAATCCTCTTAAATTCTAAGTACACAATATACCAAACACTACAAGATCCCCTAATTCCTTCTTCCACTTCCTGGTTTTTTACACTGTTCATTATTACCTCACCTACTAGAAACAAAATGTTTGCTCATTATGTTCACTACAATATTGCTGGCATCTACCACATGCCCAGACCATAGGAAGGAACCCAATTCATACTTGGATCATTGTACAAAAATAGTAATGGGTCTAAATTTTAAATAAGACTGAATAAAATTTAGGCCACATTGAACAATTATCAGCTTAGATATTACCTTTTCCTTCTAAAAATCACTTTTGAGAAGTATCAAATAGCAAGTTTTTTAAGTTTGTAAAAGCACATTTTTACCTAATTTTTTTTAAAGAAACATTTAGCTGAGGTCACATCCTACTTTTTTCTGTGCCCTAGTGTTTCTATTTGTTTTGCCTACACTGACAATATTTCAGCCAGAGTTCTAAATCAAATTTCTAAGCCTGATTGATTGATTGATATCCATACTCTTAACCTGTAGTTCTTCAGGGTTTCTGTCATTATTTTCTATCAATGTCACCAGTCTGCTATAATTCTCTGAAGTAGAAGTTTTTGGATATGCCATGTGATACAGATGAATGTGGTGTTTTCCTAAGACAGACTAACATGGTACTTTAAGATAGATTCATGTGGTATTTTTCTGAGGCAAGACCCGTGGGAGGACACATGATGTTTGGAGAAAGGACAAATAGGACTCAACAGGCAATATCGGCAAGCTTGCATACCTAGCTTTGCATTGGTCTAGCATCTTCGTCTTTGTTGAACTTCGCTTTGTTGAAAGAGGCATAACAGAAAAGTTCTCCTGGCATCCTGGCTGGTCCTAGTCGCTCCCTCTGACTCATGCTTACTCAGCCAATTTGGCCGATTTGGCCAAGGCTGGCAGGTTGTGTTTGGTATCCTGACACTACTAAACTGGACTGCTGATATTCTGACAAATGGATCCACCCTAAGGAACTACTTTTAAACAGGTTCACATCCCCTTATCCTATTTACCATCTTTTTTCCACCTTTTTTCCCAATGGTGGGATGGGGGGAGGGGGGTCTGAAGCATTTGAGAACCCTTATTAAAAGTAGGTTTTAAAAAATCTAAGCCTAAAATTTCCAGAAGTACTCTATACAGCAAAACTCATCCCTCCATCCATCATCCCTACCCCAGTACATATGTAGAGACAAGTATCCTAAAAGCACATCCATAGAGATACAGAGACAATGACTAGTACACCTATTAAAGAGACAGATACACAAAGACGTATATCCCGCACAGGAGTACTCATACAGAGACTTAGAAGTATGCAAAGATAAGCACTCACAGGCACATACTCTGGGGCCATACATGCATGACTACAACTACTAAAACAATGACAAATGTCCTTCTACAGATATCTAACTATCTATTGCAAAGAACTAATTTTATAACCTAGAGAATATTTTATACCAAATTCTATGGCTAAAAGCATTAAATATGTCTGTCTCCGTCCCTCCCCTCCCTTCCTTCCTTCTCTCTCTCTCTCTCTCTCTCTCTCTCTCTCTCTCTCTCTCTCTCAGAAGATCTTGAACAACCAACAAATTTCAATGTGTTAATGGCTAAAATTACTCCAACCAACATCTACAGCAATAAATTTGTGGATCTGAACACCACTTTTTTCTTCCAATCAAACAACTCTAATGAAAATCTTGGTCCTGTCAAGAGACTGTCTTTATCTCCTTGAAAGTCTGCATAGCTCCCACTGTTTTCAGGCCCATGCTCCAGCCAGACTAAGTTTTCCAACAAGAAATGAGAACTATATCTATACTGAATGGATAATTGTCAAAACACATGAATCTGTTCTTAAATCAGCAAGAAAGAATATCTAAGTTATAAAGTCCTTCTAGAGAATATAAATACAGTCACTATTATATTGTTATAAATAATCACATAATCTACAAGAGTGCTTTGATTTTGTCAATGCTCTGTTCCAGCATATCACTATTCTATGTACTTTACTCTAAAACTCTGATCCCAAATCATGAAAGAATAATATACACAGATTGAACAGCGCATTCTCATTGCTATTTCACATCTTTTTACCTTTGACAGGTATGATTATGAGCACATTGCTAAGAACATTAACTTCTAAATTAGAGAATTCCCTTAAAAGGTGCATAGAATATATAAGCTCATAGCTCTCAGTAGTGAAAATGAAATTCTTTCTCTAAGACCCAATGAAGACAAGAATATCCACCCTCATGTCATTTCAAATTGGTGTAATTCTTTGTCCAGGTATTTAGCCAAGAGAAATTAATAAGCCATGAATAGAAAAGGAAGATTTCAAACTGTTTGCTGGCAACATGATCTGCTAGTTAGAAAATCCTCAATATTCTAACAGAAACTCGTAAAACTGAAAAAGTGAACTCAGTTACAATATTAAAAATAATCAGCACACAAAAATCATTTCTCCACACTAATAGCAAGTTTTCAAGAGAACAATCCCAACAGTAGTTACCAAATATAAGAATAAAAAGTATTTAAGATTAAATTAACCAAAGGAATTAAAGTCCTAGACCACTTAAAACTGTAAAACATGAAGGAAAGAAACAATATTAGGAGAAAACATATTTCATACTCATGGGCTAGAATACTGCTAAAATTTTACTAATGAAACTCATCTACAGAGTCAATGTAATCACCTCAAAATTCCAATTTTTTTCATAGCTGTGGTGGTTTGAATGAGAATGGCCCCCAGTAGGCTCATAAATTTGAATACTTGTTTACCAAGGAGTGGCACTATTTGAAAGGATGAGGAAGTGAACACTGTTGGAGGAAGTATGCCACTGGCTTTGAAGGTTCAAAAAACCTCTTCCAAGGTCAGAGTCCCTCTCTCCCTGCTGCCTGTGGATCTGGATGTAGAACTCACTCCTTCCCAGCACTAGGTCTACTGGCATGACGCCATACTCCCTGGCATGATGACAATGAACTAAACCTCGGACAATGCAAGCAAGCCTCAATTAAATGTTTCCCATTTTAAGTGTTGTTGAGGTCACTGAGTCTCCTCACGGCAAGAGAACACGGATCAAGATAGCAGCTAAAGGGAAAATAATCCTAAAATTTATGTGCAACTACAGAAGAACCAAAACTCCCAAGGAAATCATGAGCACAAAAACACAGCTTGAAACTCTGACCCCAAATCAGGAAAGATAGGTCATGTATTCAATGTTAAACTATAAACCAAGTGGCTGCCACTAAAACAACACAATACTGATGCAAAGGAGAAAAATGGAGCACAGAAAACAAGAGACTCTAGAAATGAACCCAAGAAATTGGGAAAACAAGTCTCTTTAATAAATGGTATTGATAAATATAAATCTATATCAGTCTCCATCTCAAAACCATATATAAAAATCAAGTAAAAATGGCTTAAAGAGGCCTAAAATCAGCCATAGGCCTAAAATCAGCAATAGGCCTGTCATACATGTATACTAACACCAAGTCTTGGGTCTCTGTGGAAAACATTGAAACAGATGACTATAAGCTATTGTAAACAGGCAGTTTTTGTGGAAATTTACCAGCCTGAGGAGTCATAGACCTTGTAAATAGGTAGCCTTGGCGGATAATACCAACTTAGATAAGGACAAGTGAATCATAGGCAGAGTCATAGTGACCTGTCCCCTGAACCTTCACCCAGACAATACCCTGTTCTGAAAGATATCTGTATTCCCCCTGAACACTCACGCTCCAGTGTCATCCCCTTCCCCACGTCCTGCCTTTCTGTGTTTATAACCCCTGTGTGAATGAATTACAATTTGAAAAAAAAAAAATAAATTATTTTTAAAAATGTGAAAAAAAAAATGGCTTAAAGACTTGTGAAGGTCCAATTCATAAAACTACCAGGAAAAAAAATAACAAAAGAGTAATAACTAAATGTCACCTTGGTCCACCTACTGACCCAAAAAGGACCAGTAAGATTATGTCAAAATAAAATTATATTCATAACAAAGGAAATAGTTAACAGAAAATACAAACTATCCACTTGGGGATAAATATTTTCAAACCATACAACTAATAAAAAAAAGTTCTCTGATAAAGATGATACACAAAATATTTAGGGAATTCAAACTACTCCAGAGGAAGAAAACAATTGTTTAAGAAATGAACAAGAGCCGAGCGGTGGTGGCGCACGCCTTTAATCCCAGCACCTGGGAGGCAGAGGCAGGTGGACTTCTGAGTTCCAGGCCAGCCTGGTCTGCAGAGTGAGTTCCAGGACAGCCAGGACTACACAGAGAAACCCTGTGTCAAAAAACCAAAAAAAGAGAAATGAACAAGAAACCTAATATTTCTCAAAAGAAGCCGTATGAATGCTAATATACAAGTAATTAACATCACTAATTATATGAGGGTGGTGGCACATACTTATAGTCCAGCTACTAGAGGATGAAACACAAGGATCTCTTGAGTCCAGGAATTCAAGACCGAGCTGGGTAACACAGCAAGTATGAATAAGAGAAGCTAAAGAATGTGGAAGTCTTAGAAAGATTAGAGTGGTAGGAAGCCATTTTATTCAGACTATGGTTAGGTCTACATATTCAAAAGATGTTAGAAACATAGAGATAGATAATATGACTAAATAATATGGAAAAATGAAAAATTAACTTAAGCAGACGTAAAATCAGACCTTTGTAAATGCCAAGTTATTAAAAACAATAATGTGAAACATTTAAATACATATAAAGGAAAATTCTGATTATATGATCAAATACCTTTGATACATGTAAAAATGAAAACTTACCATGTTGTTTCTGCTTTGGGTTATACATTTTCCACCACCGAAAAATGATAAATCCATCCTGAATCCTGAGGGAAGACAGATTATAAAAATAAGAAAACAATTTACCTACTCACTTTCTAAAACCCAGGTTAGCTTCAAACTTGTTTTGAAGCCAGGGATGACTAAGTTTCTTTGAGATCATCCTGTCTCCACCTCCAAGTGTTGGGATTAAGGGCATGGCCTATCACACTCGGCTCGACTCAACTCAGTTCTTGTTTCATTACCTTTCAGGTAAAAAATAGACTGCCTACACCCAAATTAGAAAGGAAGACTGATCTAATTGATAAAAATGTATAGACTCATCATGTAAAACATACATAAATTACTCAACTAACTCTTCTAATTAGATAAAATGTAACATTAGAATATATTTACAGTAAAATGAAGTGCTAACAGAAAAATTTTATATTTTAAGAAATATTTTTAAAGTATAAAGATTATTATTTTAATAGGCAAATATTAAAAAGGATACTAATAAACTAAAAAAAAAACTTTCAAAGACACTCTTTCATATCTACCAATGACCTATGACTTCATGCCTTAAAAGAATTCACTTTCACTCTCAGCTTTATAACTACTAGTTTTACTTTGATTTAGAAGTAACTGCAGGCGACCACAGAAGTTGTTCCAAGTTTGAAATGAGGAATAAACAATGCCAAACCATAGTATTTCTAAATTAATCCATCATTTCTCTAAGTCTCAAGTTTTGACAAAACATAAAAATGAAGTAAGCTTTTCTTCAAAGCTTACAGAAAACACTTTAATTATGCTATTGTTTCCTATTATATTCAGATTAGTTTTACATTCTCACAGCAAAATTATAGTTGCTAGCACATGCTCAATATTTGTATATGCTTACCTTGAATAAGGAGCTAACTACTAAGAACTACCAATATTCTTAACACTTATTTCATGTAACAACCATTGAAATGGTCAGGTAATTCAATGGTTCAATTTTTCAGCTACAAATCAAATGAAATTATTCATTTCTATAAACCGCTAGCTAAGAAACTTTTTGCTGGTTTAAATAAACTAAACCAAATTAATCCACTAATAAAAATAGTTTTTAAACATTACTGAAAAAAAAACAACTTCTAATTTATGGCTTATTTGAATACATAAGTCATATTAAATAAAATCATTTTTATAATATTTCACATTTGTTTGGGTTCTTTTCACTTTTTCATTACCTAATAGACATGTCTTCTGTAATGTAATATATTTCACGAACCATGACTTTTCCAGAAAGAACAGAGAACGAGAAGGAACCTGTTACATACAAAAAAAGAAAGAAATGATAATTAACTACAGCAGTTCTTTTAATGCACAGTAGAGGATTAAGAATTTAGCCTTTAATAAATAATTAATCTTTTCCCATTCTCTTCTCCATATAGTTGCAATTCTTATAAACTACTCATCTGTCTATCTCCAATGAAAATAAAAGTATCAAACCACTCTGGACCGAACTACTAAGTAACCATAATATGTAACTGCTTCATATGAGTAAATCATTTAATTATAAACAGCTACTACATATACCCAAAGAGTATCTAATTCATCATCTTTCTCCATTTACCTGTCTGCATCAGTCATTTTCCCTAATTAATAGAAGATAATTTGAGTGAAGTAAGCCAATCACAAAAGAACACACATGGTATTCACTCACTGATTATCGGATATTAGCCCAGAACCTTGAAATGCCCAAGATGCAACTCACAGCCACATGAAGCTCATAAAAAAGGAAGACCAAGTGGGGGTGATTCAGTTCTTCTTAGAAGGAGCAACAAAATACTCAAGGGAGCAAATATGGAGACAAAGCGAGGGACAAAAACTGAAGGAGGGGCCGTCTGAAGACCTTCCCACCTGAGTATCCATCCCACAGTGCAGTCACCAAAGGTAGATGCTGATGTGGAAGCCAGGAAGTGCATGCTGATAAGAGCCTGATATGGATGTCTCCTCAGAGGTCTTCAAGAGTCTGACATATTCAGAGGCAGATGCTTACAACTAGCCATTGAACTGATCATGGGGTTCTCAATGGAGGAGTTAGAGTGAAGACTGAAGGAGCTGAAAGGATTTGTGGCCCCATGAGGAGAGCAACAATACCAACCAACCACAGCTCCCAGGGTCTAAACCACCAGCCTGGGAGCACTTATGGAGGGATCCAGGGCCTTAGCTGAATATATAAGAGTGGAGGGCCCTGCTGGGCATAGGTGGAAGATGAGATCCTTGACCTCCTGAAGGCTGGACGCCCCAGGGGGTGGGAATTTTGAGGGTGGGAAAGTGGGAGTTGGGGGGTAGGTAGGGGTTACATCCACAGAGAAGAAGGAGGAGGGGTAAGGGGATAGGGGGTTCCTGGGTGGGTGGGGGATGGGGTAAAGGGACAACATATGAAACGTAAATAAAATATCCAATAAAAAAAAAAAGAAGATAATTTATGTTTCAGAGAAGTCTTTCTTGTGCTCATTAAGAAGCATTTGAATATGAGGACTGAGAGGGGCTCTATCCAGCCACCCAACTGCCCACTCTGCCAATAACCATTAGGCTTCTCAAGGAACCTGGCTTTCTAATGCAAATTCCCATCCATTTGGAAAAGTTTTCCTGATAGTTAGAAACTAGTTACAACTGGCCAAAAATTATACTAATTTATAGATTTGTAAAGTATCAACCTTATAAATAGGGGGTAAAAGTCTATACTAAATATTCAAAGTCAAGGAAGATTCTAAGAAAACTTTGATTTAGGTATTTTAAGCTTCTCAAATATTTTTAGTAAGTATATTTTATAAAAAAAAAAAAAAGAAGCAGCAAAAACGTTACTATAGAAACACATTAAGCAGTAACAACAGGGTAAAAATAACCAAATGGAAGCTTATTTCTTTCTAAGGAATATTACAAAAAAGGCCGATACACTGATTACTTCAAATACACAGACCAAAAATAATGATCTAAAGGTACTATTTCTTTACAAAATATAAATTTATAATATGTTATCTTATAATTACATGGAAGAAACAGTGCTATACATACTTACCAATATGGATATAGCCATGTTTATACAATCTGTTAAGAACCAGTGTTAAAATAAGACCAACATTCCGAGAATTATAGTATGTGAGATATATAATCCATCCACAAGACAAAATGGTAGCTGTTGAGAGAGGAAAACAAGTCAGCAAAAATAAGACTTACTTCCATATAGTAATCTGTACTTTGACAATCCTTGTGACTTTAAAATCATGAGTTACTTCTTTCTTACATTGTTTTTCCTAGTTACTTGACAAACAATAAAAAAATAATAATAATTAAAACTTTAAAAATGTAGGTTCTAATCAGATTAAAGTGCAATGTTTCGAGAAGTTGAAGGCATTGCTCCATGCCTCCATCTTCATTTTTGGTTAAGAAAACTAAGATAAGGAGTTATTCTGACAGGTATTTGCCTTTATATGTAAAGTGAGTGGTGCTTCACTCCTACAACCTTCAACACTCTTTCTTTGTTCTGTACACCATCTACTCCTCTTCTCTGCCCATGATTCCCAGATGGAGTCATCCAATGGTATTCCATAAATCCTGTATGTTCTGTTTGTACTCTCTTACTATTTCACCTTGATTATTCTCTGAATATTGTAATTCATCTATCATGTCTTCAAGCCCTGGAATTCACCTTTCATTTGATCTATTTATTTTATTGGTGACTTTCTCTAAGTTTTTTTAATTTCGATATATTGGCATTTTCATTTCCAAATTTTCAAACTGATTTATTTTCAGTACTTCTAATGTCTCTATTGATCACCTCATTCTTATCTCTGTATTGACATCTTTGTTTCATTCAATTATTTGTGCTCTTTGAATATGTTCATTTTATTCGTGACCTCAACTTTCACTGAACATTCTTTATTATTATTTTTTACTTCCTTGAGATTTCATACAATTTGCTCTCATTGGAGTCTCTTGCTGTGTAATTAGGAATTTTCAAATGCATAGTGCAACCTTGCTCTTTTATGTTTCTTGCAGTTCTGTGTTGTGATATAAGCATCTGAGATTAGGCAATTTTTAATCACCTATATTTTTTTTCAATGCAAGTGTGTGCAGTGTTCAAGTGGAACTAAGTTGTTAAAGTGTCATTTTCCCCATTGGACTTGACTCAACTATGAGAACAAACCATTACTGACTGCAAGACAGGTCTACTATAAAAACAGAATAATCTTTAATTTAAACAGTTGCCTCCAATCCTAATTATTTTGCATGATTACAAAAACACAGTGTGCAAAAAGGCAGTAGTTACTAAGAGTGATAGAAAAAGCAAAGTGAAACTTTGTATTAGAGCAACAGACAGAAAGCAAACAGAAGGATGTAACAGTAAAGGTACAGGGAGGAAGTAAGGCAGCTCCATTTATGGTAAAACAAAGAACGATGTAAAGGAATGCAATCAAACAGCTTAAAAGCACCCCAGTGCTTGGGAGACTGAAGCAGGAAGACCCACAAATCTTGGTCAATCTGTAGTCTTAAGGAAAGCAAAAATTAAAAGGGAGGAAGAGAACAGGGCAGAACAAAATTGGTCCATCAAATTGAATTAGATATTATATAAGAGAAATATAAACAGGAAGGAAAGAAATGGGAAGAAAGAGAAATGGGTGGGGTACAAAGACTGATTGTGGTTTCTTACGTGGGCCTGGTGGCCTGATCTTCCTCTGGGCCATGTCTCAGGGTGCCCAGAGCACAATGCCACCTCCCCACAACTCCCACAGTCCCACACACTTGTTTTCTAATTATTTTGTTCTTTCACTACTGAAGCTACTGTTTTTCTTCCATCATGGCTTATTGAATAGCTGCATTCCAATCATACCCAGTTTATTCCCCAGAGATTCTAATAGCATCTCATTCCTCTCAGTAATGAGCTGTCCTGTCAAGCAGAAGTCTGCTGCAAGGAGCCAGTAAGGACAAATAGCTCAGCGCAAGGGACAGGTAAGCAGCTTAAAAGCCACTGCCACAACAATCAAGTCATTCCAGTTCAGACATCAGCCATGACTCTTAGTGATTTTTTTCTTAACTTAGAAAAAAAATTGTTAAAATACAATGAATCAACAATCTCTACTTTCAGATAAGTAGGGCCAGGGAAATGGCTCAGTTGGTACGGTGCTTGCATGAGGCGCTGAGTTCGGATCTCCAGCACTCCAATAAAAGCTAGGCATGTGTTGGGAGCCGACTCTGAGCAGAAAGCGGCTATCATCTTTGCAGCCATCTTGAGCCATATACCCTGACAAGAGACTTGTTTTCAACAGCCTACAACAGCTGAGCACACTCTGATAAATATCTTGATCCTTTCAGTCAAGGCCTGGCAGTGGTGGCACACGCCTTTAATCCCAGCACTTGAGAGACTCAAGGCGAGACTTGAGGAGAGATATAAAAGGAGAGACTTGAGAGACGAGGGCAGACTCCCTCTCCAGGGCAGACTGTCTCGTCCCCATTCTTCGAGTCTCTGTCCCCACTCTCTCTCTTGCTAGACCCTGACCCGTGGACTGGAGCAGCAGAACGGGCCATTACAGGTATGGCTCCATGCAACTGTAAAACAGACTTGGGAAGCTAGACACAGAAGAATCCCCAGAGTTCATTGGCTAATCAGCCTAATGAAAGCAAGGAGCTCCAAGTTTGTTGAAAGACCCTGCCTGTCTTAAAATATAAAGTAAAGAGAGACTGATATCAACTCTAGTCTACACAAAACACATCATACACACAGACACAGACCCCAACATGTGCATATGCACACACAAATAAAAAAGTAGTAAAACACAGGGATTTTTGTCAAAAGGAAGGTTAAATGGGCTTCCTTATCCTAAATATCTATAATAATTGCTATGACAATAACCCACTTTTGAAGAATGTCACTGATTACAGTAGAGCAAATTGTGGTCTAACTAGTGAACAGTCATCGACAAGATTTATATTTTTAAGACACTTTATTCATGAATATACAAAAGAAAAAACCCCAAAAGTATTGTTTTGATAATGAATTGCCCTTTGCTTTTAAATGTGTAAGTCTTTCTAAAAAAGGAGAAAGTAATATGAAGGTTAACATGTGACCTACCAACATTGCAGTAAAATTTTAATTTTGTTCAAAATTTTCCAGTAGAGCTTTTAGAACGTAAGCAAGTCCTAATAGAACATCATATTTCTTAAACTAGCACTAGCCACAACAGCTCTGTCAGCTTTGTTACATAAGTACTACACTTTCACCAAAAAAACTGTTTTTAGAAAAATTCTCTTTTTATTGCTACTGTTTTATTTTATTTTCTTTCCTAAAAAAGGGAACTTATATAGAACAGGAAAAAATCAGGAGCTGTACATGACAGGAAAGGAACAAATCTGAAGTAAGGAAAAATTCTGCAACTTAATTAAACTCGGGTCATTTCCAATTCTGCTTTTATGAATTTGTATTTCACACTAATATTTGAGTTCTATTTCATACTAACATTCAGTATTTGTAAGAAATGGAGGAGGCCTGAGAGACTGAAGTTCTGGGTAAAAGTGTACTGTTGACATGAGCACAGTCATGTTGGGGACTATATGTCTCAGCCCCGTGGGAGTGGCAAAGTCTTGCCCAGGTGAAGCTCAGACAGATGCAAAGCTCTTCTCAGGGGTGAGAGTATAGATAACTAACCAGGTACATAACAAACCAGCAGCTGCAGCTTTCCTCCTCCTCATAACATTCACAGCCTGAGAGTACTAAAGAGACTTCTCACTGAGACTAGCCAGCCCCTCCCCCATGCTGTGCTCTTAATAAATGCACTGGGGTTTCAGGCTATGAGGCAGTAGGTGTCGCTTCATCAGACTGTGCACACCTTATTCCTTCTTCTGTATGTGTGCCTGTCTTCATTTCCTCACCTTACCTCATCAGGATTCTAGAACTCAAGAGTGCAGGGCACTGCAAATATTCCCTTTGATTTTTGGCTTTCATTAATAATTTACAGTAGTTTTGTCAAATAGAAAATACAAAACTCAAAGTATAAACTGTAATTCAATCTTATGGTTGAATTATGAGGCATCATTATTCCTTCAGTATATGTGTCACCTCTACCCATGCTCCTTCCTGCTTTAGAGCATAGGGCATCAAGTCATGAAAAGAGGCAAATGCATGCACTTAGGGAAAATAGCTATGTAATCCATGTACCTTATTTAAGGTCCATGGACCACAGCGGTCCAACATATTAAAATGGAAAAAATTAAAGTCTATGTTCATAAAACTGCTTTGCATGTTCAAACAACACATGCGAGCTTCCTATTGTATTCAGTATAGCAAAGATGTGAAGAGTATCAGTAAGTCTCCTTTTCCTTTCTAGCCTTCCTATTTTCCCTTCTATGTTTTGAGTTTCCCTCCAACTTAAACAGCATAACTTAATGTCAACTTGTGCGCAGTAACAGCCTCTTTTCACTAGTATTATTTCCTACCTTTTCTCCTTCATAATCAGTTGGGTATTCATTCACTCATTTCCTCCCTCCCCTTCTCTTCTCTAACACTTGATTATGCATTGTTTGAACTATGTATATACCTAGAAAACTTCTTGACCACTATACAAAAAAAGTTATAAATAGCATAAGCCACTGCCATTTTCTCCTAACCGGGAAACAGAGAAATGAAAATTTTCAACGTTCTAAAGTATTAAATATATGTTGTTTCACTATAAAATATATCACCATGGACATTTATTACTTTATAATAAAAATGTTTACATATGTGTTGGAGTAGTTATGGTAAGGTAATTTAAAACAGGCAAAATAAGCCAAACACAATCAGTGTTTTTTCTCCCCCACCTCTCTTAAGACAGATAACTAGGTAGCCAAATAGGGAAAAATACAGACTAGTTTCCAAAGCAAACAGTCAAAGGACATACATAAAATCTCCTTTCCTAAAGATAAATGGATGCTACTATAGCATTCCAGGTTCAGTCAGCCACTGCTGAAAATCTGACAGTTGTTAATATGTGTAGAAAACACATATTCTACTTACCAACAAGAAGCCAAACAACATTGGAATTGTGTTCTGTAAGAAAATCTTCTAATTGAGTGATACTGGGGACAATGCTGTCATTCTTCCTTTGATCCATTACTGATGTTTTTCCAGAACATCTAAAGGCCTAAAGGAGATTAACAAACTTGAAGTCAAAGATTCATAAAACTGCAACAAAAATCATATAAAGGGATAAAAGGTGAATTAACAAGGCTTACTAAGTCCCCTTCTATTTCTTTCATTGGGAATGCAAGTAAACAACAAATGAAATGTGTACATATTTCTATCTAAATATAAGTTCATGGTTCACATTAGTAATGTCTTGATTTTATCATTCAGGGCAGGCAAATCTCTGGGAGTTCAAGACAAGCCTGGACTACAGTAAGTTCCAGGGTAGCCAGAATTACACAGAGATACACTGTCTAAAAAAAGGAGTAGTTATTAAGAGAAATATGATCACTATTAGAGCTCAAAATAAAAGCCTATTTTAGTATGGAATATTAAGCATCTACATAATTACTCATCTAGATTTTCCCCAAAAGTTGCCACTTAATATATAAGTCTTCATAACCTCCATCACTTCTCTGTATTTTCCAGTATTTTCCAGATTTCCTAGTCAAGTTCATTCTAGGTAGCTTGTGAATAGTTAAATGATCTCTTGCAGGCAATTGTGTAGATAAACATGTATACAGATATATATGCATAATGGTTTGAATAAGATGGCTTCAGAGGCTCATATACTTGAATGGTTAGTCAGCAAGGGGTGGAACTCCTTGACAGGATTAGAAGGATTAGGAGGCATGGCCTTGCCTGCCATAATGATGATAATGGATTAAATCTCTGATACTGTAATCAAGCACCCAATTAAATGATTTTTTTTATAAGAACCGCCTTAGTCATGGTGTCTCTTAATAGCAATATTAGGTGTCTCCTAAGACAATATGCATATTCACTCAAGTAGCATAATTATGATTATATACAAACAAAGAATGAAAAATAAAGTTCTTATGTTATAATTAAAAAACAAGAGAAGCATTTCCCTTTTAGTACAGTATTCACACAATTAACCCAGTCCACTTACAGCAAAAAGTATCCAGTAATAATCCAATTTTTACAAAAAAAAAAAAATTGAAGAAATGAGGGAAAAGAATAAAGAGAACTACATTGTTAATATTCCTTTTACCAAGTAGCACAGGTAAGTCTGGGGAAAAAATGACAGTAAATCTTTTCAAAATGGACAAAGAATGATGAAAACAACTTTTTCGGTGAAATTCTAAATATGACTTGTCAACTTTCTAAATATATTGTTTGTTCACTGACTCTCACTTTGAGGATTACAACAAATCAAAATTTTCCAAGTGTGTATATGTGTGTGTGTGTGCATGTGTGTGTGCTTTGAAATATTAGTATAGCATAAAGAAGTAAACATCTCTTAAAGTAAAATGGGGGGGGAATATAGAACAATAGACAGTGACAATGTTATAAAACAGCAGAAAAGCTAGAGAAAATAATGAGGAGAGGGGGTGTTTTTTGTTTGTTTGTTTGTTTTTCGAGACAGGGTTTCTCTGTATAGCCTTGGCTGTTCTGGAACTCACTCTGTAGACCAGGCTGGCCTCGAACTCAGAAATCCACCTGTCTCTGCCTCCCAAGTGCTAGGATTAAAGGCGGGTGCCACCACTGTCCGGCATGGGGAAAGGGTTTTTATATTTACATTTTTTCACACAGTTTACAAACTGAGTAAAACAGGTTCTTATATTTCTCAAAGCACTGCAAAGCCTGTCACCAGCTTAAATTTTAGAAGGAAAGGATTGCTTTATAACACATGAATATTCTCTTTCATCTTTTTTTGTTCAACAATTTTTTTAATTTAAATAGGAGACACACATTATGAAAAGACCTATAGTTTAAAACGAAAAAGAAACAATGTGTGAGGACACACAATTGATCCCCAAAGAAAGAAAAAAGACCAAGAACATACATAGCCACAGTAACTCCAGTGATATACTAACAGAATTGATGTTAATATAATTACTCCTATAATCTTACTTCCTCTGGGAGCTAAGCCTAAAGGAGCCTGAATTTAAGGCCAGTAAAATGCGTCTCAAGAAAAAAATAGATACAAATAAATATCCACATGTTTTATAATGAATTACGTGTGATAAAATGGTGTCGGTGATAAAATGGTGACTTAAATAGGAAGGGGGAAAAGAGGAGGGAATGGGAAAAGAAATAACTTAATTAGCTACGCCCTCTGGCCTTTAGGTAGCTCATTAATATGGAAATCTCTTGAGGCTGAAGCCTGTAGTCACGCCCTCTACCTGTAGCCCTAAGTGACTGCAAGGCACAGATCAAATGGAGATCTTGGCCTCACAGGAGCCTGGGTTCTGGGGGTGTGGCCGAACACCTGCTGTTTCCCCATCAGGGTCGGGGTTCCAGGCCTATGCCCAACCAAGAACCAGGCTCCTTTCATGGCCTGACAAAATGGCATATACCTATTTAAGCTTTTATCGTCTTAGAGATGTCAGATGATTATATACTCAAGGAGACAGGGTCTACTACTGACAATAATTCAAAGCTTCACATAAAATACTTTTTTTCTAATCAAATCCAAGAAGTAGTGACCCATCCACAAAAGAACATAAAATCCTCATCAAAAATCACCACTATCTACCACTATAGCAACTCATTATTCTTATCAAAGGAATGAAGAAAGAGGGCGTTGAAGCTGCAAAGGCATAAGTCTGCAGGATCAGTATCTACCAGCATTCTCCTCAATAGAAGATTAATGCCAAACGTCTAAGAAAAACCATCAGACAAAAATCCAATGTTAAACACACATCTTGAGCTAGTAAAGACCTTTGCAATATTCTGAATGAGAATGACCTCCATAGGCTCATACGTTTAACGACCTGGTCCCCAGTTGGTGGAGTTGTAAGGGAGAGACTTGGGAGGTATGGCTTTGTTGGAGGAGGTGTGTCATTGGGGAAGAGCTTTGTCATTTCAAAAAAAAAAAAACCTCATCACTGCCAGTGTGTCCCTCTCTGCCTCCCGCTTGTGGGTCTGTGAGCTCTCAGCTGCTGTTCCAGCCATCTGTTCTCATGCCTCTGCTCTGTCATCATACTAACCACCCGAACTAACCCTCTAGATCCATAAGCCAATTAAAGTCTTCCTTTTATAAGTTGCCTTGGTCATGATGTCTTTATTATAGCAATAGGAAAAAAAAACAATATAGCAGCTGGTCTCAGGAAATGAGCTATTGCTGTGACAAGCATGACCATGCCATTTTTGTTGTTGTTGTTGTTGTTGCTGCTGCTGCTGTTTTGGGGAAATGTGGAAGACTTCAGGACTTTGGATGAGAAAACCAGTTGGATGCTGTGAGCAAAGCTTAAGTTCCTACTTTCTAAGTAGGAGCATAAAAAGAAGACAGAAGTACTGAGAGAAATGTGGATTATGGAGGCCCAGCTCAAAAGGTTTTAGAGGGGAAAAATATTAGCAACTCATCTCAGACTACTTTCATGAAATTTTGGCACATACACACATACATACATACATACATACATACATGCATGCATGCATGCAAACATACATACATAATGTGGCTGCCTTTAAACCTTGTCCTAAAACTTTGCCTGAGACTTGGTTGAAAAGTAACAGACTGATTTCTTTGGCAGAGAAGAGTTCAAAACAGCCCAATATTGACTCTGTCACATAGTTATTAGTAATTCCTCTGAAAAGAAGCAAGTAGGGCAAATAGAAACACAAAATGTACAACATGAGGGGAAAAAAGTGCAGCAGGAAATTCAGTGTTGGAACCGAGGCTTGTTCTAAAAGAGATACAGAGATCAAGTACTGGAATAAAGGGAAGTACACTAAGGTCAGGCCTCAGTCAACAAAGCCTCCGAGTTGTGAAAGACAAAAAATTATAGCTGGAGTAAATGTGAAGCCAGACTCCATCCCAAGTGAGCAGCAGAATGTGGAGTCATCAAGGACAAAAGAATAAAGGGATTGTAGAAACTTCCTCAGTGGTTAAGAAAAGCCACTGATGGCAGGCATCTGACAGGGAAGTCCCTGCACAGACACCCTAAGAGGCCATTGCATGAAGCTCTGTAAATTAGGCCAGAGTTGTGTAGGAGATCTCAAGATTTTAGAGATGCCAGAGTAATGGGTCTCTGCCAGAGAGAACTGAACACAGGAAATGGAATCAGCCCAAGAATGAGGTGTGTGTGTGGCAGGCAGAAAAGCAGGAAGGAAAGAACCATCTAAGCCCTTTGACATCAGACATGGTGCTCAGGATTTGGGGTTTTCCCTATTGGGTTTCAGTATTTCTTTTGGGCCAGCATTTCCTTACTATAGCCTATTCTTTCCCCCTTAAAATTGGAATCCATATTCTAAGCCATTGTATATTGGAAATATTTGCTTTTTGATTTTACATAGGCTTTCAATTGAGAGATTGCTTTGAGTCCCAGAAGAGACTTAAAACTTTGAGTTTTTAAACAGTTTGTGGCCAAAAGGTATTTCTGAAGTTGGATTAGATTATTATGCATTATGATATGGCCACAATTGATGGGGGCCAGGGAGTGAAATGTGAAATCCCAGTTGGTGAAACTGTCTGGCAAAGATGAGGAGGTGTACTCTTGGAGTAGGTGTGCCACTCTTAACGTGCACTCTGCCTTCTGATTATGGGTCAAGATGGAAGCTCTCGGCGGCTGCTCTAGCCATCTGCCACCGTGCCTTTGCTCCACCATCACAGACGCTAACCCTCTAGGACCATAAGCCAAACTAAACTGTCTTTTACTTTGCCTTGGTCATGGTGTCTTATCACAGCACTAGAAAGGAAACTAATACAGCCTTTACTAGGAGGAGCATATTCTGGCATACGGTAATGGACCGAGGCAACAGAGTATCCACAGGAACCAGGGCTATACAGCTCAGTTACATCTCATTGTACAGCAATGAAGAGAAACTGGAAGCTAATGTAAGAACCTACTGAATAAACTTCATACAGCAAATGAATCAGGAGAAACAAAAGTGCGCCTTTTCTCTTCTACTATTTCATTCTTTACCAGAATTTCAATCTTTCCCAGAAGCTTAAAATGATGTCTGCTTTATAGTACTCTATAAATATCTATTAAATGAACTAAATTGCTTTTAATCATGTTTATCCATGTCTTTTACTATGCTCTATAAAACCCATAACTAAAAAAAAAAAAAAGAAAGAAAACACTTCAAGTTGGGTAACTGTTGCAAGCCTGTACCAAGAAGCTGAGGCAGGAAGATCTCTAGCTCCAGGCAAGCCTTGGCTGCAGAGACTTTTATCTGTGCTTTAAAATCAAATTACTACAACAATGACAAACATACACAGACATATAAATATTCTTTTTTAAGCCTTTTCGAGACATGAGCAGATAACAGAGTAAGCAAAAGACAAGCATACTGGCACTTAGTGATGATCCCCTGGGCTTTCTTCTGCCAATGCAAAAGTTAAGCACTTGAGCAAATTATCAATCAGGTATCAGCAGTCCAAGATGTAAATGGAATGATCTGTGGGTCACGGATGAACTGAATCACAAATGAAGCATAAAGTTAACTTTTCTCTATCTGGGCTTTAATAAGAAATTAGATTTAAAAAGAAAAATCTTAGGTTAAGAATACTTACACAAGGTTTTTTGTTTTACTTTGCTTAGTTTTTAATCTTCAATGTTGTTTATCTTTCCTCTTCTGAAGGTCCTTCTGCAGTGCTTCATCTTAACAAGTCTGAAAAGAGCAGCATATCAACCAATATAAAAGTTATCCTAACTTTATTGGTAAAGTAGCCTTTTCAAATTAAATTATTTAAACACACCAGGAAACTCTTCAGTATTGGTCCAATATTACATCCTTTTGTAACAAGAACTCCTAGACCTCAAATAAGACTAAAATAATTTCAAAAACACTTTATATGTAAAAGGAACATAGGAGTCAGGATGCTAATGGTAAAGTTCTACGTGTAAGGCACACTTAAAAGTGCAGCCTTGAAAGAGTTTTTCTACTGACACCGAGTGTTTTCTAGAAAGAGGTGTGCCTTCGTTTCCTTTCTACTCTGGGCACCTGGCACACACATTTTAACACAGAGCACTCGCCTTGGAAACTCTTAAGGCATATGGGCAATAGGGTGGCATGTTGACTGAGGAGCTATAAAGTGAGAAAGTCAGGTTTGAAACAGTTCTGTTCCAAGGTTCTCAGCTACAAAGTGAGGAAAGACTTCACCTAATAGTACTGTTACGAACTATATGAGCGCATATTAAAATAGCACATAGCAGTCACTGTTAAGTCAAATATTCTGATTAATTCATCCACTTTTATACTGGCCAAGCTAAATCTGCTACATTTCCACGCACAGGATAAAAGCAGCAACACGAAACCACCTGAAACCTACTTTCTCAGTTCCAGAACCCATGACTGCTCAGAGGAAATTTACAAGAATTCGTTCCCTTTAACAGACATCCCACTGTTAACACCAGAACAAATGGGGCGAGGAAGGAAGACAACTAATATTCCCCGGATGGAATATAACCGTTCTGGACCTTCCTCTGGCCGGAGAGGTGTACTCAGGTGTGCCCTACCGGACGAGAGTCGAGCCATCCCGGGCGCTCGGCCCTGCCCACCATGCCAGGTCCGCGCGCGCCCTCCCGCAACCCTGGCACCCGGCTGTCAGGGCCTGCTAGGCCTCCACCTTAACCTCCGACCTCCGATCCCAGGCCCGCGCCAGAGCCGCGACCCTGCAAACCTTCCAGACTCACCCGGAAAGACGCTGCCCACCTCACCGCCTCCCAGGCATCACCGCGCGCAGCCGCTCCAGCTCCTCTCACCTGACAGAGCGGCAGCCCCCAGTCGGGACCTCCGCTGATGTCTACACCCTCAGCCTGCAGCAGGTCCCGGTCCGCCCCGCAGCCTCGGACGCCCATGGGGCGGAGGAACAGAGCTGGGGCAGGAGCGGAGGCCAGCGGCACTGCTGCTGCGTCAACCGGCAGCGTCCCACGTCAGGGCGCCAGCGCCTCAGGGTACGCCACTCTGGCCCCGCCCAGGAACCGAGTTGGCCCCGCCCCTCGCTGGAACGGAGACGCGCCGCCTGAGCCGGGGGCGGGGCCTGGGCGAAGGGCGGAGCCTGGGTCTTGCAGGGCTTAGGCCCTAGGGATGAGACCTAGGTCAAGGGGCAAGGCCTGAGCTTCAGGACCAAACTAAAGATTAAAGTTGGAACCTGTGCCTAGGGGCGAATCTTGCTTGACCAGAGAAAAGGCCTGAGCGGAGGGGCGGGGCCGTGTCCACAGGGTGTATCCCAGTTTGAGAGACAGAGGTCACTGTTGATTTGTTTTATCTACCTTGTTCCAGATTCCAAGTGGAGAGATTAACATCGTCCTGATAATGTAGACAGTATAATCAACATAGGAAAAGGAAGCCAGAAAAGAACAGTCAGGTAGCTGTGGCATGCATCTCACAGAAGATGCATTTGATGTGTGAAACACTGACATAGTAAATCAACCAAATACTTTATTTTTCTAATAATGAACATGGTTTGTGCTCACCACTCTGAATACCATTTAGCAAGGCTAATAACTTTCTAAATTAAATGTATAGGATAGATACTTAACCAGAGTGTTTCTTATGCACAAATTGTGTAAAGCAAAACATTCAACTGTCTTGACTGCATCAAAGATTTCAGATGTCTCGGAGCAGAGTACAATGTGCTTATAAGACAACTGGAAATGGAAACAGCAAGATCAAACTGTTGAGCAGGGCTTATGCACCACTCCCTTATCTTCCTTAAGTTCTACAAAGAATATTCTTACCCTCCCTTTTCCCCAATTACAAATTGAAAACCTAAGGCTCAGGAAGTTGAAATACTTTGTCAATTTAGAGAGCCAGGATTTGAATCCAAGCACCATGACTTCCAGTTCATTCTCTACACCACCTGTAATATCTTAGACTCTGGTTCTAAGAGTTCAAGTCACTCAACATTTCCACAAGGGGGTGGGAGCATCTACTTTTAGACAGATGTGAAGCCAGATATAAGACTACAAAAATAAATAAAATCTTAGCACAAGTTCTTTGAACTAGAAGTGACTGAGATATGATTCAGTTCCCAGAAAACTAAACTGAAACTAAATTGCTTCACAGATTAAAGGAAGATCTTAGGATGGCAGGGAGAGAAGTGTCATTCAGACTTCCTCTACAGTGAGTGAGGAACTGGAGAATCTGGACACTTACGTCTCTCCTTTCTTCTCATCCCCATGACTAAAAGCCACCCTGAGCTACAGGTGTAAAAGAGATGACACCATCAAGATGAATTATTCATTGTAGAGCATTTCTGTTCCAATGGCCTCTAACCTTGTGAAGATGATTAAACTGAGAAAGTTCCTGTGGCTCAGAAAATTTACATAGGGACACTTCCTGGTTACCGAACCTTTCTCCTACTTTGACTTTTCACTGGCATGTCGCCAAGGTAGAGATGTCAAAAAAAGAAAACAAAACAAAAAACCTGCCCCCAGCAAATATAATCTAGCTGAACATAACTAATGCACACATAGTGTCCCAGCACATTGAAGGCTGAGGTAGGATAACATAACTAATGCACGCATAGCGTCCCAGCACATTGAAGGCTGAGGTAGGAAAATCCTGGGTTTGAGACCAATGGCAAAAGTTCTGGGCCAGCCTGAGCTACATCAAAAGACCATACCTCAAAAAGTGAAAAAGAACAAAAAGAATTTTATGTGACAAAAAACAGCTAATGATGTTTTGTGTTATAACCTTTTACTTTGAAATCACAGCCGATTCACAGGAAGTTGCAATGGTCATACAGAATGCTCTCGGCTGCTTATCCACTCCCTCTGACAGGTCTGTCTTATATGAGTATAGTACAATATGAAAGCATGTCTTACGCTGGTATGATGTGTGTACGGCCCTGTGCCACTTTGTCATGTCTAAGTTCATGTAACCATCATTGCACGTCACACAAAGATTTCCTTCCTGCTGTTCTCTATGGTCATCCCCCACTCTTCTCCAGGGCTTTCCCTAATCCCTGGTGCACTGGATCGTTTTAGGTTAACTTGACACAAGGTCAAGTCATCTGAGAGTAGGGAACCTTAATTATAAAAATGCCTATATAAATCTGGCTGTAGGCAAGTCATTTTCTTAATAGTGATTGATGGGCGAGGGCCCAGCCCTTTTAGGTGGTGCTATCCCTGAGCAGATGGTCCTGGGTTCTTTAGGAAAGCTGGCTGAACACACCATGGGAAGCAATCCAGTAAGCAGCACCCCTCCATGGCCTCTACATCAGCTCCTGCCTCCAGGTTCCTACCCTGCTTGAGTTCCTGCACTCACTGCTTTTGGTAATATGTGATGTTTGACGAAACTGTGAGTGAAATAAACCCTTTCCTCCCCAGGTTACTTTTGGTCATGGTGTTTCATTACAGCAAGAGAAACCCTGACTAAGACACCTAGCAACCACTATCTGGGTCCTTGTGACTATGTAGAAAAATTTGACCACCATGGGTCCATCAAAAAGGAAAAGACCAAGACTATAAGCATGCTCAGCATCCTTCAAGCTTTTAATTTATGGCTGACCACTGATTAGAAGTAAGTTTCAACACTATTAACTGTACAGGGAAGATTTTCACATGATTTGCTTCTCTGGAGACTCAGGGGCTCTGTCAGTTTCCCATAAACTTCAGTGAGAAACTGAATAGCAAAGATCATAAAGATGCCACCAGAAATGTTTTGTACTGCCTCAGGGAGCTGAGGCAGGAGGATTGTCCTGAGATCAAGGTCAGTCTGGGCTACAAAGTGAATTTCAGATGAGCTTTGCTATAGTGTGAGATTCTGCCCCAGCACACTCTATCCAAACAAAAGAAGCACCTGGCACCGTGCCAGAGTGGGATAGATCAAAATTAAGTACTCATGAAAATGCCATACAGAAACCTACCAGTTTGTAAACTATACAGATTTCTTTAAAGAAAGGAAGAGAAGAGAGAATAGGGAAAAGATGAGGTGTGGGAATGTGGGTGGGAATATTATACCTAATAAAGCTTGAAATGATATATGAAATATATACAAGCTATTTGAATATGTATTTCTCAGGAAGTCTACAAAAATTAATAAGCACAAGAAAAGATGCTCAAAATCTTTCATCGACAGGGAAATACAAATACAATATGTCAATCAAATGTCTCTTCACACTCACTCTAATGACCACAATGAAGAGAACAAGCTGGGCATAGTGGTATAGGCCTGTAAACCCAACTACTTGGGAGCCTAAAGCAAGAGTATTGTTTAGCTTGGCCAGGACAACATGACAAGACCAAATTTTAGAAACAATAAATCATAACTTTAAAAATTTATGAAAAAATATGTATTGGAGAAGATATGAAGAAACTGGAACTTTCTTACATTGCTGATGAGAGTGCAAAGCCATGTAGCCACCATGGAAAACAGTTTGACACTTCTCCATAATGTTAAACACAGAGCTGACCCAACAACTCCTCTCTTCAGGGTGTGTCCAAGAGAATTCGGAAAATATGTTCACACAAAATTAATATTCACTGTAGCATTATTTATCCATACAGATCTAATAAATGAAACAACTCAAATGTCCTTCATCTGATAAAGAAAATGTCACTTGTCCATTCCGTGGCATAGTACTCAGAAACAAAAACACATGAACTGAGGCAGAGGATATGGTAAAGTGCTTGCTGGATTAGGAGAAGTCATAACCATAGGAGATGTCAACCTTACCATCCCACATCTCAAAAGCTAGTTATGGCAGAGCACTTGTAATCTCACCACTAGGAAGGTGGAGATGGGGACATGGCAGAGAATTCCTGGGGCTTGCTAGTTGGCTGACTGGACAAATTGGTGCGCTCCAGGTTCAGTCTTAAAAATCAAGGGGAAGAGCAATTGATGAATACCCCTCAAAGTTGTCCCCTGGGCTCCATACACACACACACACACACACACACACACACAGAGACAGACAGACAGACAGGCAGAGACAGAGAGAGACAGAGAGACAGAGAGAGACAGAGAGAGAGACAGAGAGAGAGACAGAGAGAGAGAGACAGAGAGAGAGAGAAAGAGAGAGAGAGATTGAGAGAGAGAGATGAAACTAATACTTGCTACAGCATGGGTAAATGTTGAAAAATATTATAAATGAAAGAAACTGATCAATGAAGACTTTATATTTCATAATTTCATTTGTATGACTATGGCTCTCAACCTGTGAGTGGTGACCCCTTTGGGGGATCAAATGACTCTTTCAGAGGGTTGCCTAAGACCATCAGAAAACAGATATTTACATTACAATTCATAGCAGCAAAATTACAGTAATGAAGTAGCACTGGGAAGGTTGAGAACCACTGATTTAAAATAAGAAAATTCAGTGATATAGAAAGTGAATTAGTAAATTTTCTAGGTCTGGTGGGGGGAAAGAGTAGGGTTTACGAGTCAGTGTGGTGGTTTGAATAAGAATGATCTTTCCCCCACCCCTTCCCAGAAGCACACGTTTTAATGCCTGGTCCCCAGTGGGTGGAACTGATTGGGAAGGATTGAGACAGATGGCTTTGTTGGAGAAAGTGAGTCACTGGGAGTGGACTTTGAGGTTTCAAAATCCCACACTATTCCCAGTTAGTCCCCGCCACTCTCCCCTCTATCTGTCCCCTTCTTGTGTATAAGAATATAAGATCCCTTCTACTACTCTAGTACCATGCCTACTGCCAGGCTCCCCAACATGACAGTCAGAGAGAGACTCACCCTCTACAACTGAAAGTTCCCACTTAACTATTTCTTCTACTAGTTCCTGGGTCATGTGTCACAGCTGTGGAAAAGGAACTAAGACAGTTGGGGATTCACCGAAGACGTGTGGGGGTTTCTTTTAGAGAAGGCAAATCTGTTCTAAATTTAAACTGTGCTGATGGTTGCACAGTTCTTTGTGTGTACTAAAAATGTGTATTTTGAATGGGAAATGATATGGTTGACATCTCCTATGGTTATGACTTCTCCTTATCCAGCAAAATGCTGCTTTCGGCTGGTTGTTTGCTCCTCTGCTGTGTAACAAACTGTTCTCCCATGGAAGAAGAGGCAGGTTTCTTTGTTCAGAAGAGTTTGCTCCTCTCTGAATTTAATCCACTCACAATCCGCTACATATCTAAATTAAAATACAACTTTTCATTTATTTGTTGCCATTTCCTTTCGGTGGTCATGCATTTCAGTGATAACTAGAAATAAAGGAGTGAGTTGAATTACCTGGGCAGGAGACAGATTGTAATTTAAAAGGTAGTTCAAGATGGTGCTTATTACCCGGGCAGTGGTGGCGGCGCACGCCTTTACTCCCAGCACTTGGGAGGCAGAGGCAGGTGGATTTCTGAGTTCAAGGCCAGCCTGGTCTACAGAGTGAGTTCCAGGACAGCCAGGGCTACACAGACAAACCCTGTCTCGAAAAAAAAAAAAAAAAGATGGTGCTTATTACCCTCTAGTACGAATGAAGGGATTGAGAAGTCAATGAGAGGGGACTAAATGGCCAGGAAAATGAGAGGAAAACCAGAAAAGATTTATGGCAAGAAATCCATGAGAGAAAAAGGCCTCAACATGGACCCATGCTCCAAATCAAAACTAAAAACTGCAGTCAAAACTGAAAGCTGAACTTTTCATCAACAACATGATAAAACAGGAGAAACAGAAAAATGATTTATTCATGGCAAAGTATAACCCTTAGGCAAAATAGATATTTTGAAGATGAGAACTTTAGAGGATAGCTTATCTAGACAGAAAAATGCATAGTATTGGTTCTATTTTGGGCGAGATCATAAATGTGAAAACTAAACTATAAATTGCATAAATCTGGCTTGATATTCCCTCATTTCTGCTCATCAGAATCAAAATATGCTAAGGAGTAAACAAGGTGTTCAACTGTCTAGTCTATAAAATTGGCACAAGAAAAATAATTTCAATTAATAAATGCATCCTAGAACTAAAATTTTGCCACTGTTTCAAATGTTGGACACGATGTGATTAAACTATAGCTTACGTATTTGAGCAATAGATAAAATTCTCTGCAGCAGTTTTTATGGCACCCCATTGGCAGTATCAACATCTTAAATCAAAATGTTGATATCTTCATCAAAAGAAAACATTATACTGTGCTTATTTATCTCTATACACAAGAATATAATTCTCTAGTGTAACTTTTCTTTAAAAATAATCATATTTGACTTCCATAAACTCTCACTGCAATAACATATAATTAAATTATTGCCTCAGTCATTCAAATATCATAAGCAACCCACTGCCATTTTTACTGAAACTATAATTTATTCAAAATCAAAGCAAACTTTTACATTATTCATCTTGGTTTGTATAATCTAATTGTCCCCTTAGCATCAGACACAAACTTTGGTAAAATTCTAAAAATCAATCTGTATACTGTTGGCTCTGGAAATACCTTGAATGTTCTTTGCTTTTGAGTTAAGGAATATTCGACTTGAGAAAACTTTGAATGAAAGTTACACATTGTGTGTGTGTGTGTGTGTGTGTGTGTGTGTGTGTGTGTGTTGTTTACATAAGATTCTTTAGCATTTTTGTTCCTTTGTTCTCATTAAAGTGCCTGTGGGGTTGTTTTGCAGTTCTGGTGATCAAATCCAAAGTCTTTCCTTTCTAAGCGTGCAGTTTACCACTGTGTTACATTTGAGTCTAACAGCATGATATTTTAAGTTAGTTTTATTTTTTTTAGAACCACCTCTATGTACAGACATTTTAAAAATGCACATACACTGAGGATTTTGCAAAACATAGGAGCTAAAAATAAAATGTAAGGTTAAGAAAGTAACATCAAGCTCTTCCCTTGAGAAGATGTGAGACTCTGGCAGGCTGCACTGTATCTCCCTTAGGGTTGATTGTGCTCAGCTTCTCCTTCATTGCTGATATGAAAATGACCCATGAAGCCCTGACACTATTTCAGTGTCATAGACTTGAAATCAAAGTAAAGGAGGTAAGTAGATGAACACTAGTTACATGCAATCCTTTCTTCAAGGGCATCCATTTTTATCTCCCTATGGTAAGCCTCTTGCAAGAATCAATATCCTGTCTTTACTAGTGTGGATGGGAAAATGGAAGTGGTGACAGGACGGAAACAGTAAAACAGGATTGGGCATGAGATTTCCAGCAGTGGGAGATAGGTGCACCCACAAGTTGTAATTTTAAAAGCCTTCATTTTGAAAATTTGAATTTATTACATAAAAGAACTTGCTTCAAAAGCAGTAAGTCAATGATTTCATTAAGCAGAAGAAATGGGCTACTGCAGTAGATATTAAGGAAAAAATTAATGAAGTCTATAATTCTATTTCAGTTGGAGGTGGAAGAATCAGGAGTTCGAGGCCATCTTGAGTTTTATAGCAAATTTTAGGCCTTTATGGGCTACATGAAATTCGGTTTCAATAAATGAAAGAAGGAAGGAAGGAAGAAAGGAAGGAAGGAAGGAAGGA
>NW_021604564.1:20938720-20954907 GCF_004785775.1 Grammomys surdaster | reverse complement strand
GTGAAAAAACAAACCAACATTGTTTTTTGAAGCAAAAATAGATACATATTAAAACAAAAAGGATGTGGTGTATAGATATGTGCTGAGACTAACATATAAAACAGCCCCAAACAATGGCAAAATGAAAGGATTTGTTGTCAGGGTCTGCCTTTCATTGCATAGTTGAGCTCCATTTGTCAGGACTCCATAGAAAGAAACACATCAAACAATTTCTGGTGGCATTCCACAGTTTCTTGCTGCTTCTGCGGACTTAGGCTGACTGGGAGAACGATGTCTGTTGAGGCAGAAGCACATGCTGAGGTAGAGGCATGTGCTGAGGCCAGACTCATGGAGGACACATGATGTCTGGACGGTATAAATAGGACTCGACAACGGACAGTGATGGAGGCTGAGTTAAGAGAGGCACAACCAAAAACTTTTCCTAGCGTTCCTGTTGGCCTTGGATGAATCATGGGATAACAGCTGCTATATGTGTTATGAAGATGTCTCCAGCATATCTCCTTTTGTACTGTTAGAGGCAGCTATTGTCTATAACAACATTGAAACAATAGAACTGTATTCCAATAATGAAATCCAAGGGCAGGGGGTACAAGTGCCAACATACAAATATGAAACATCAATAACAACAAGTATCTATAGAAAACTAGGAAGGCAGTTGCGAGAGGCTATACAGGGCTTTGCACTTCATATGAATGGGCGTGTCTTTTCTGAAGAGGATATCAACGGTGACTTAAACCACGGTCTCTGCAGCAGGCAAATGTAGAGGGTTATGCTGCTCGCTTCACCCCGTCGTGTTATAAAATGCAGATGTTGAGGAAACGTGAGGAAACTAAAAGCAGCTCATTTGCATTCCTGGTTGCACAAAGCCCTACTTGTTTGTAAACCTGTGGTTAGGAAGCGATGTATCTCACTGTTCCGGAAGTACTGCACTTCACCATCTGACTTATTCACTGTTCATATCTCAGAGCTTTTCCTCAGGGCTTGTGAAGGAAGAACCTTATCATAAACCTAAATAAATAACCACGAGCCTACGCCCTCTGGTGGCCCTGTGGTTGGAACTGTGAGTTATGGAGCAGGGAAAAAAAAAAAAAGGAAAGAAAAATAAAGGAGGAAGTATCTTAGAATCAAGCCCTGTATAAAGACAAGTAAGAGACGCGGAGATGCTGATAACAACCCAGCACCCTCCCTCTGCCTCCTCCCCCCTCTTCAGAAACGCTTACCCTCTACCCTAAGTTTTCTGCTCTGCTAGTGAAGACAGTGGACGTCTGGGGACAGCCCTGTTGATGTCATTTCTGAACATCGCATTCCTCTCCAGTGTGCAGCTCCTTGCTAGCCACCCCACCCACACTTCACTCACTGGGATCCTTGTCAGCTGCTCTTTCCTGTCAATCATCCGTCAGCCTTCTCAGTGCACTACTGCTAATTAAATTTTGCTTTTGGAATTTCTCTATTTTGTGTACCACTGGCACAAAAAAATGCTTTTTCAATATGCATGGACATAATAGGTTATTTTTGAAAACTTCATGCCACCAACCTTTACTTTGAAACTATTTCAAATCTACAGAAAGTTAAAAAGATATACTAAAATTAATTGTATAACGAATTAATCTAGCTAATCAACCTGACATACTCTCTGTTAACATCCCTGAATACCTCCACTAGCCCCAAATGAGTCTCTCTAACATGCCTTGGCTACATGGTCATGGTGTCACTATTATACACAGAAACTTAACTAACACATAGTTTCAAACTCGGATACAATACTTAATTTTCTCTAAGTCATGTCCAAAACACATCTTCTCACTGTTTCACTCAGTTCTCATCCAGGATCCTACTAAGGAAATAGGTGTACTCCTTGCAGAAACATAATTTCTTCTAGGGTTCTGGTCTCTTTGCTGTAATACAACACCCTGACTAAAAGCAACTTAGAGGAGAAATGGGCTTATTTCATCTTAAAGGTTACAGCCCAGCATACAGAGAAGTTGGAGTAGGAACCCATGTAGGAACTTGAAGCAGAAACCATAAAGGAACACCTCTTGATGGCTCTCCTGGCCTCATGCTTGACTAGGTTTCCTATGTAGCCCAGCGCCATCTACCCAGGTAGCACACATGGTGGGGTAGGTCCTCCATCAATTAACAAGCATGACTGTCTACCTTAATTGCTTATCTATTGCTATGGAAAAAAAAACACCATGACCAAGGCAATTTATAAAAGAAAGGGTTTATTTGAAGCCTCCATTTCCAGAGAGATAGGAATCTATCACCCTCCTGGTAGAGAACATGGCAACAGGCAGTCAGGCATGGTGCTGGAGCATCAGCTCGTGTCTGGATCCACAAACAGGATGCAGACTGCACTAGGGACCATGGGAGGCTTTTGAAGCCTCAACACTTGCATCTTGCTCTGTGGCTTTGTTCCATGTCATGCCTCCCCCAACAAGACCAAACCACCTAATTCTTCCCCAGACAGTTCCACCAAGTGGTGACTAATATTCAAACATGTGAACCGATGGGGGTCATTCTCATTCAAACCACCATATGGTCCCTCACATATATGCTCACTGACCAACTTGATCAAGACAATTACTCAGTCAAAACTCCCTTTTCCAGTTGATTTGAATCAGTGTCAAGTTAATAGCTAAAGGTTATTTTCAGTGGTTGTAAATAGCAAATAGACATTTTCATTCATAATTCGATTTTTTTTCTCAGTGCTATAGGTAAAACCCAGAACTCCACACATGCTAGGCATGTGTTCTCTACGACTGAGCCATGCTCCCATCACCAACGTATTTTTATAGCATCATAACTTCATGCTCACATTTGTGCTATTGTACCAGTTTTAGCTCAGAGGTACAAAAGGCCAGCAGATATCTTCTGGTCAAACCACTTCAGATTGTCCTCTATATCAAATACTATTAGTCACTAAGTTGTGATTTTAAAAAAGGGGGGGTGGGCTTCAAACTTAGTGTGCATTTCTGTATGTCCAAGCACAGACTTCTCTCCCAGACCTCCCAATCTCTGAAGGCTCAACCCATTGAGATACTTGTCCCTTATCATTGCTAAGGTCACCTCTGAATGAGCCTGTGTGCAGCTGCCACTCACCTCAGCTTACCCTGGCAGGCCTGTATATAAACCAAGTGGAGGTTTTTTCATTACCCTTCACCTGGAGGTGGGTGTTGGAGAGACGTAGCTCAGTGCTGATGGGCCTGGGGGATACTGGGTTACCTGCCCATGCTTTGTGCTGCCTGGATCTGATCAGGCTTAATCCAGAATATAATTCTGTCTAGATCTCTTTCTCAGTTCCTGCTTTTTTTTAAAGACTAAAATGTGTTGTTTTTATTTTTTAAAAAAGCACATACTTTCATTCTCTTCTCTTTTTTGGAGCTCTCAGAGTCTAAGCCCCCAACCAAAAAACATACATGGGCTGGATCTAGGCCTCCCTACATATATGTAGCAGATGTGCAGCTTGGTCTTCATATAGGTCCTAAACAACTGAAGTGGGGACTATCCCCAAAGCTGTTGCCTGTATGTGGGATATGTTCTTCTACCTGGGCTGCCCTGTCTGGACTCAGTGAGAGAGGGAGCGCCTAGCCTCACAGAGACTTGAAGTGCCAGGGTAGAGGGATACTCAGGGGAACCAAACCTGCGCAGAGGAGAAGAGGAGGGGGAATGGAGGAAGGATTGTGGGAAGGGGTGAATTGCAGTGAGTGGGATGTAAAGTGAATAAGTAAAAAAAAATTAAATTAAATTAAAAATAATAATTGAAAATAAGAAATAATCACATACTTCCGTTCTCCATTTTTTCTTATATAAAAGTTAGCGTTTTATCATTATCAATCTGTCATTTGTATTCCATGTATTTCCCAAGATGTGCTGGTATTGGAGATTGCCATCCTAATCAGGTGACTGAGAGAATATCTTCTCTACTGGTGTTGGGCTTCATGTTATTACATAAGAACAAGGCCAGGATTTTCCCAAGGACATGAAAGCCTGCTTCTGTACTGCAGCATTAATGATCCTGCTGGAGTTTCCAGCTGCAAGCCTGCTTGAGGATTTCAGACTTTTCAGCTCACAGCTGCATGAGCCAAATTCTCAAAAACAAAACAAAACAAAACAAAAACAAAAACAAAAAACCTTGTTTATATATTCATCAATTAACTGGCTGATGAAGATAGAAAGATGTGGCTATATGGTAAACATGTAGACTTCTAGAGATAGAAATTTCTACATTAATAAGCCTGTATTTATACCGTGATCTGTGTCTTTCTATAGATCCATGCAGTAAATTTACTTCTGAAGAGCCGTCCTGCAGTTGCTGTCAAGATGAATATCATATAGACTGTGTTTCTCTGCAGAAGCCTGGCTGACACCTGGAGTTTGAGGAGCAGGAAGAAGGTCAGCACATTGGAGGGTAGGGAGAGAAGGGATGAGATGTTGGGACCATCGTGTGTAGTAAAGACAGACGGGGGAGGGGGAATCTCAGTTTATTTTCTGTAATTACACAAAGCAAGAATCCACAGAGGAGATAACAGAAGAGCTAAGTAAGGAAAGAACTCAAACCTTCACTAAAAATTAGATCAGCGATGCGACCTAACGATGTGACCCTTTAATACAGTTACAGTGTTATAGTGACCCCAACCATAAAATTATTTCATTGCTGTTTCATAGCTGTATTTTTGCTACTGTCATAAATAACAATGTAGATATCTGTGTTTTCCGAAGGTCTCAGGCAACCCCTGTGACAGGATCATTTGACACCCTAAAGGGTCGAGACTTGTCGGGTTGCAGTGTGTACGTGGTCTGTTGTATTGATGTATGGGTTCCACCTCTATCTCACCACGTGGCTAGGGCCTCTCTTGGGGACAGAGACATGGGAATTTGACTGTGTTCACTCCATGCTGGCACCGAGCAGACATGGGGCTATGAAAAGTCGCAGGACTCTGCTTGTGGGTGGGGAACACAGTCTGAGGTCCCTTGGGAAGAGGGAGAAGCTCTGGTTATGTCCGGTGGGGATGAGAGTCTTGGTCATGGCGACTCACTTGGCTGGGTCACGACTGGCTCGGGTTGCTTGCTTGGGTTACTAGGCTTCTGTGGCTGGAAACATAGAGAGGTTGTCGTCAGCTGGAGATTAGGCAGCAGCTTGGTAGTTGAAAACCTTCTCTACGGTTTCCCATGGTGGGTCCCAAAGAAGAGAAATAGGTCATGGTCTTAAGATATTTATTGTTATGGCAGAAAATGGATGAAAACTATACCTGGGTATTTTCAGGGCGGGCCTGAGGTTAAATACCTTTTGCAGGGAGGAGGGTCTGGGAAGGAATGTTTAATTGGCTATGCCCTCTGGCCTTTAGATATCTCATTAATATGGAGATCTGTTTTAAGGCTCTGTGGCCTGTAGTCACGCCCTCTACCTGTGGAGGGGCTAGTGGGTGTTGTCCTTCAAGACTGAAAGGCCACACTCTATGGAGGGCTTCAGCCTCGTGTCAGGAGCCTGTGTCAGGAGTCTGGAGTCTGGGAGTGTGGTGAAACGAATGCCATCCCTTAGAATCACCTGTGTCCCACCTGGGGCCCCTCAGGATCACCTGGGGTCTCTGGTGATTTCTAGCCAGTGCTTGACCAGAAACCATGCTGTCCTTTCATGGTCCTATAACGAGCCACAGGTTGAATAGTGCTAAATTAGATTATTTCCAGCCTAGTAAATTAACCAATATTCCAAAGACTGGTTAACATACATGTTTGATTGGAAAACAAAACAAAACAAAACTGTGCAAAAACAAGCACTCTCAGGGTCTCCAAGGAAGAATAAGGGGGCGTAGCTCCCAACAAGGGAAAATGGAGAGCATCTATAAAAATCACACATGGATTTAAATCAAGAATTCCCAGCCCAAGGAATTGGCCCTGAAGATGCAAAAATATGAAACAAACAAACAAACAAAACCCCAAACCCATAACAGATAATTCTGTGGAGCATTATTTGTAATGGCAAAATACTGGAAGGAGATCTCCATGTCCACCACAGATGATGGGTTAATATAAACTATAGTACACACACATAGCACATAAATGATACAGGTGAAAAATAAGACAGAGGGGGAGGGGAGCAAAAACCGAAGAAGCACGCAGATGATGAGAACATCTTTGTGTAGTGATGTGATGCGATTCGGGGCCAGTCCCCACACCGCGCGGCTCACAACCACTATGACTCGGCTACGGAGGGGCACCAGCAGCACATTTGGTCTCTGCATTGAGGATAGCATCTGCATTCATACGCACATACCTCATAGAATACACATGCATAATTCAAAACAAAACAGAGCTTTTAGAAATTACATTTCTGGATAAGGCTTCAGCCTGGGTCTGGAGATGGTTCAGTGCTTGCGAGCACGAGTTGCTCTTGCAAAGGACTTGGATTTGTTTCCCAGCATCTATAGTGGCTTACAACCATCAGTAACTTAGTTCCAGGGGATTAGATGCCTTTTTCCTGCCTGCACAGGCACCAAAAGTGAACATGGTTCATAAGCATACATGTGGGAAGAATACTTATACACATAAATTTAAAAGAAAATATAAAAATAATAACAATTAATAAACTTTAAAAAATGTAGTCTGAACATCAGGCATTGACTTAATACTAAACTCCTATGTCACAACAGATACTGATAGAGGTTCAGGAGCTACAGAAATGGAACAAAGTCCCTGCTCCCATTTAACACCGCCCCAAAATTCAACCATAAGTGATAAATAAATGTAGAAAGAGAAATAGCCTTGTGGTATGAACTGGCTCTTTAGGAAAGAAGATTGTGAATAATGAAACCCACTGGGACTTCAAACCTACAGTTCCGCCTACACACAGTCCGAAGAGTGAAGAAGGGGAGAGAGTCTCCACCTAGTGGCGGCTAAAAGGCTGACAAGGCAAATGTGCTGAGTCCACAAAGAGAGTGCATGAATGCCCACTTCCCCGACCTTTGGGAGGCCACATCTGCGTCAGTTTGCCATGCTCCGGAGCACAAAGACCCCTGAGTCTGGAGATACACTGCTTTGTTCTGTTTAACAGATTTAAAAAAAATACCTGAATGATGGATGATGAGAAGCAGGGAGCAGAGAGTACAAATTTCAGGCCGAGGAAACAGGAGAAGCTGGAGCACACTGGGAAGAAGGATGGTTCCACGTGTCAGCTTGACGAGGCTGGACTACTGCATTTAGTCAAACACTAGTCCAGGAGTTGTTTATAAATTAGATACCAAATCCCCTATAATTTTGAATTAGAGATGAGTTAAAGCAGTATTTTACACTATCTACAACTCTAAGATATTAAGACCTCAGTGATTTTTTACTGATAACAAAGTTCCATGTATTTCTGCCTTGTCACCTGAATTAATAATTGAGGAAATTATTAAATTTCAGGCGGAGTTTAAAAGAAAATATGTCATTATTTTCCTATAAAGAATTCCAGGGCTGGTGAGATGGCTCAGTGGTTAAGAGCACTGACTGCTCTTCCAGAGGTCATGAGTTCAAATCCCAGCAACCACATGGTGGTTCACAACGATCTGCAATGATATCTGATGCCCTCTTCTGGTGTGTCTGAAAACAGCGACAGTGTACTTACATATAATAAATAAATAAAAAATTTAAAAAAAAGAATTCCAATTCCCAAACCGTAAAGAAGCAACAGGCTGAGAAAGAAATTAGGGAAACGACACCTTTCACAATAGTCAGAAATAATATAAAATACTTTGGTGTGAATATAACCAAGCAAGTGAAAGATCTGTATGACAAGAACTTCAAGTCTCTGAAGAAACAAATTGAAGAAGATCTCAGAAGATGGAAAGATCTCCCATGCTCGTGGATTGGCAGGATAAATATAGTAAAAATGGCCATCTTGCCAAAAGCAATCTACAGATTCAATGCAATCCCCATCAAAATTCCAAATCAATTCTTCATAGAAATAGAAAGAGCAATTTGCAAATTCATTTGGAATAACAGAAAACCCAGTATATCGAGAACTATTCTCAACGATAAAAGAACTTCTGGGGGAATCACCATCCCTGACCTAAAACTGTACTACATAGCAATAGTGATAAAAAAACCTGCATGGTATTGGTACAGAGACAGGCAGGAAGATCAATGGAATAGAATTGAAGATCCAGAAATGAACCCACACACCTATGGTCACTTGATCTTTGACAAAGGAGCTAAAACCATCCAGTGGAAAAAAGATAGCATTTTTTTTTTATTTTTTTATTTTTTGTTTTTGGAGACAGGGTTTCTCTGTATAGCCTGGGCTGTCCTGGAACTCACTCTGTAGACCAGGCCAGCCTCAAACTCAGAAATCCACCTGCCTCTGCCTCTCAAGTGCTGGGATTAAAGGTGTGTGCCACCTCTGCCCAGCAAAAGATAGCATTTTCAACAAATGGTGCTGGTCCAACTGGAGGTCAGCATGTAGAAGAATGCAAATCGATCCATTCTTATTTCCTTGTACAAAGCTCAAGTCCAAGGATGAAGGACCTCCACATAAAACCAGATACACTGAACCAAATATAAGAGAAGGGGGGGGGGAGATCTTCGAATACCTAGGCACAGGGGAAAAGTTCCTGAACAGAACACCAATGGCTTATACTCTAAGAGCAAGAATTGACAAATGGGACCTCATAAAATTGCAAAGCTTCTGTAAGGCAAAGGACACTGTCAATAGGACAAAACAGCAACCAACAGATTGGGAATCCTTACCAATCTTACATCCAATAGAGGGCTAATATCCAACGTATACAAAGAACTCTAGAAATTAGACTCCAGACAACCAAATAACCCTATTAAAAATGGGGTATAGAGCTAAACAAAGAATTCTCAACTGAGGAAGCTTGAATGCCCGAGAAGCACCTAAAGAAATGTTCAGCATCCTTAGTCATCAGGGAAATGCAAATCAAAACAACCCTGAGATTCCACCTCACATCAGTCAGAATGTCTAAGATCAAAAACTCAGGTGATGCTGGGCAGTGGTGGCGCATGCCTTTAACCCCAGCACTTGGGAGGCAGAGGCAAGCGGATTTCTGAGTTCGAGGCCAGCCTGGTCTATAGAGTGAGTTCCAGGACATCCAGGGCTACACAGAGAAACCCTGTCTCGAAAAAACAAAAACAAACAAAAAAAGAACCAATCAAACAAAAACTCAGGTGATAGCAGATGCTGGTGAGGATGTGGAGAAAGAGGAACACTCCTTCGTTGTTGGTGGGATTGCAAGATGGTGCAACCACTCTGGAAATCAGTTTGGCATTTCCTCAGAAATTTGGATATAGCATTACCTGAGGATCCAGCTATACCACTCCTAGGCATATACCCAGAAGATGCTCGAACATATAACAAGGACATATGCTCAACTATGTTCATAGCAGCCTTATTTATAATAGTCAGAAGCTGGAAAGAACCCAGATGTCCTTCAACAGAGGAATGGATACAAAAAATGTGGCACATTTACACAATGGAGTATTACTCAGCTATTAAAAACAATGAATTTGAGAAATTCTTAGGTAAATGGATGGAACTAGAAAATATCATCTTGAGTGAGATAACCCAATCACAAAAGAACATACATGGTATTCACTCACTGATAATTGGATATTATCCCAGAAGCTTGAAATACCCAAAATTCAACTCACAGACCACATGAAGCTCATGAAGAAGGAAGACCAAGTGTGGATGCTTCCATCCTTCTTAGAAGGAGTAACAAAATACTCAAGGGAGCAAATATGGAGACTAAGTGTGGGACAGAAACTGAAGGAGGGGCCATCTGAGGACCATTCCACCTGGGTATTTATCCCATGTTCAGTCACCAAAGGTAGATGCTGATGTGGATGTCAGGAAGTGTATGCTGACAGGAGCATGATATAGCTGTCTCCTTAGAGGTCTGCAAGAGTCTGACATATTCAGAGGCAGATGCTCACAGCTAGCCATTGAACTGATCAAGGGGTTCCCAGTGGAGGAGTTAGAAGACTGTTGGAGCTGAAAGGGTTTGTGGCTCCATGAGGAGAGCAACAACACCAACCAACCACAGCTCCCAGAGTCTAAACCACCAGCCTGGGAGCACTTAGGGAGGGACCCATGGCTCCAGCTGTATATGTAGGGGAGGATGGCCTTGTTGGATATAGGTGGGAGAGGAGATCCTTGGTCCCATGAAGGAGAGGAGATCCTTGGTCCCATGAAGGCTGGATGCCGAGTGTGGGGGAATTTGAGGGTGAGGAGGTGGGAGTTGGGGGGTACATGGGGACATATCCTCATAGAAGTAGGAGGAGGCTTTAGGCTTCAGATTTCAGAGACCTTTCTTATGATTATCTTTTTAATCCATGAAGTGTGTGATTGCACCTAATGGTTTCTTTACTTGAATACTTAATGTGACAGGCACCAAGCCTTGTAGACATAATGGTTTTTGGCAGAGTAAAGGTTGCCCTTGTGTTATTCAAATCCTGATTTCTCTACCTGTATCAGTGAGATTTTGCTACATGGATTTGAGCTCCTGGTGAGTCGCAGGTTTGCACCTGCCCAGTAGCTCTCTCGGATCTGTGGATGAAAGATATACACACATTAGCTCATTTTTAAACTGCCTTATTGGCTTATTGGCTAGGCTCTTCTAAGCCTCTTGTGCTAGGCTAGTGTGCACTTACCTTTACTCCTAGCTTAACACCTCTAAATCTTCCCTCAGCTTAGTTGCCTGGTTATCTTCTGTGAAGCCCATTGGTCTTCCTGCCCAAGAACAAAGGGCTGCCCTTCCATGGGCCACTTTCCCTTTCTGCCTACATTTTGGAAGATCTTCCCTATAACTTTGAGTCTGTTCTGTCTCTCTCTCCAAGTATCTTGATTCTTCTTGTCCTCCTCTCTATTAGCCTTTGGGAACCTGGAAGTCCCACCTCTTTCTTTCTGCCTAACCACTGGCTGCTGGCATCTTTATTGATTGACCAAGAACCAGTTGGGACAAGGACCTTCAGCATCACTATTTCCAGATGCCAGATTAAATCAAAGCATCAGAACCACTCCTTATATCTACCTTCATATCTTTTTTTCAGTCTAGACATGGCATTGTAATGTTTATATCAAGAAGCTCCTGTATCAGCTTTGTGTAAACAATTCCTACCATTTATTCCCTGCCTTGTCAATAAAAGCTGATAACCCAATGGTTGGACAAAAGAGAGACTAGTGTGGAAGCTTCCACCTGCCAGGAGGAGGAGAGAGGGGGCTGTAAATATCGGTCAGGAGGATGGAGTAATTGAAGCCATGAGGAAGGGGTCCAGAGAATCATACCTGAAACCCAAAGAGCCAGACCATTCATAAGAAGCAAGAATACTGGGGTCATGGCTGGGAGGTAGCCAGATTAGCATAGGAATCAATATTCCCCAGCTATTGAGATGTAGATTGAAATAAATCTTAGTTTCTCTGTGAGGTACCTGGAGACTAGCATAAGGTAAATAGATACAGTCACCAGATTTATTTGTAAGCTACTATTTACATTTATATTGAAAATAATCCTTTTTTTTAAACACAGCCTCATTCTCTGCTCTGCTGGAATTTAGAATCCAAGTCAGTTGCAAGAGGGCGTAGAGAAGCGCACAAACACTACTATAAAACCCAACCAACTGTGCTCTTGAAGAGGATGGAGTAGTGGGGTACCTATGGGAGCCCTGTGGCTCTCAGGCACAGTAGGTGGGCTTTGCAGAAGCAGTTCTTGGTGAGCACAAGGCAAGAGTGCTTACTGAAGAACAGAGTCATTTGGGGACTGTAGAACTGCTTAGTGGTTAAGAGTACTCAGTGCCTGCTCTTCCAGAGGATGTGTATTCAAATCTCAGCACTCACACGGTGGCTCACAACCACTTGTAGTCCAGTTTCAAAAGCCTCTTCTGCACTTGAGGGATGCTGTACCCAGGTAGTTCACAGACACTCGTGCTCATAAAATAAAAAACAAATGTCTTCTTAAAAAAATAGAACTATTTCCTTTACCTCTCAAATTGAACTACTGAGGGCAGATAGGCCTGAAGAGAAAGCAAAGACCTTAATCACCCAGCGCCCTATCCCTGTCCCTGTCCTTGGCATATGTGCTAGCATGATGCTTTTGGATTTGCATTCTTGCCCTCCCTATGGAGAGGAAGACCCCAGCTCTGTCCCGTTGGACTGGATTCCACAAGAGGCTTCCTCTCTCAGGGGGAATCAGAACTTCAGGGACTGCCTTCTGATCTTAGACAAATAATACATGGAGAGGTTGTCTCTGTCTGCTTGTTCCTTGGGGCCTTTCTCTGAGAATGACCTCTGTCTAGTCTACTTAAGACATGAATAAAGGTGACCCAGTCTACCTCTCCATTTCCGAGTGTGGGTAGATATCATGTTCTTCCAGTAAGTATGACCTGCAGCTGAGTCAACTGGTAGTCCTACAAGTCTAGCCCAGAAGAGCCACTCAGTTATCATTTGATTCATAAGCTAAATAAAGTGTTGTTTTAAGTCAATAGATAGCATATTTTCCTGTGGGGATTTTTTTTCCTTATTTAAAGCCTTAATTAGTTTAGTTCTTCTCCATGATACAATAGTCAAATGAAACTTAACTGGTATAGCTACGAGTCTTACTCTGCTAAGCCCCAGAATTATATCTTCTTAATCAAACATGTTTTGCCAGTGATTGTTTTTCAGTGGTCATGTTGTTCTCTTGCTAAGGGAAGAAATCAAAGGGATCTTGTAAAATATTGCTCTCTAGACAGGATGCATGGGAAAAAATAGCCACATGTTCATCACACTCAGACATCAGCATATGAAGTCTGGAACCTCCTGTGTTTAATCCACAGGAGAAGAAGTTATCCTGTTAGTCAGAGCTTACATTCTATGAGTAGTATTTTGGAGAGATGGAAAAAAAATTTGATAATGGTGCGAGCTACTGGCAACATCTCCTAACTTTGCTTGGGGCTACTTGCCATAAAAAAAATAATCTATTGTGCAGATTGAAGAGAATCTTCTCTTCATTCCAGATGAAAGTACCCTAAATTACTAAAATCCCCACTTCTGTGATGTCACATCTGTTGGGAATAGTGTTGGTTAGGTTTTTTGTCAATGTGACACAATCTAAAATTATCTGGGAAGAAGAATCTCAATTGAGAAAACACCTTCACCAGATTGGCCTGTAGGCCAGCCTGTGGGGTCATTGTCTTGATTAATTATTGATGTGGGAAGGCTCAGCTCACTGTGGGTGGTGCCACCCCTGCCCGGACAAGTGATCCAGCAAGTAGTGTCCCTCCATAACCTATACTTCAGCTTCTGCCTCCAGGTTCCTGTTTTCAGTTCCTGCCCTGACTTCCTAAGCTAATGGACTAAATATGCTGTGAGCTGAATAAACCCTTCCTCTCCAAGTTGCTTTCAGTCATGCTGTTTATTGCAGCAATAGAAACCAAACTAAGACAAGCAATCAGCAAAACGCACAGTCATTGACCTCTAGAACTTTATACTCTCAAGACAATAACTGTAAGACAGACTGAGTGTAATAGGTTTCTTGTTAGTCTCACAGATGCTATGGTTAGAACAAGAAAGGTACTCGTGTATTTGAAACCGTGGTCTCTGTTGGGTAGTGCTGTGAGAAGGTCATAGAACCTTTATGGGACGGGGTCTCACTGGGAGAAGTGAATCTTTGAGATCTTAATGTTGTAGAGCCCCAACAACTTCATATTCACTCTCTTTGCTTCTTGAGTGTGGATGCAATATGACCAGCTGGCTTCTTGCCCCACCGATAGGCTTTCTCCACATCTTCCCTGTCACAGGTTGTTCCCTTGAACTGTAAGCCACAATAAATCTTTTCTGTCTTTTTTTTTGTTTTGTTTTGTTTTTCGAGACAAGGTTTCTCTGTATAGCCCTGGCTGTCCTGGAACTCACTCTGTAGACCAGGCTGGCCTCGAACTCAGAAATTTGCCTGCCTCTGCCTCCCAAGTACTGGGATCAGAGGCGTGCGCCACCACCACCCAGCGAACCTTTCCTTTGGTGAGCTATTTCATCAAAGCAATATGAGAAGAAACTGATAGACCCAATTGGAAAAAAAAAGATTATTCTTTCAATATCAAAGAGGAATTAAAAATCTGTCAGGTAAGCCTATCTGTAAAACAGGGGTTTTGAATCTCCTCAACAATTATATAAGACTATGTCAAGTGACCTGTTTGGCATTACTTCAGGGGATTATTGCTTTATTTTTCACTCTGATTAATTCTAAAAGCCTGGCTGGCCTTGGGCAAGTTTATATTTCAAGCACAATATGATAATTTAATATTTGTGAGTAGTCACACACATGCACAATAAATCACAAGTTACTTGAGCTATGTTAAGACATTAGAAATAAATGCATATCTTAGACTAAGAGCTGACTCTGGATTACTCATCTTCCGAATTCAGTTTTATATAATTCACTGATGGAGGATGAGCATGGCAGCCTTGTTTATCTTCCCTGTCCCTCTAGTTGATGGGAACTGAGAGAGAAAGAACCACTAGCTGTCCTGAGAGAGCTTTTGTGGATACCGTAAGGCCTGCAGAAATCTTACTTTGGACTCTGAAGTCTGAACTGCACCGTGGGCTCCTTCTCTTAGCCCCAGAGTCTTTTCTCTGGTAATTATATTCTGCACATGAGGGATCTGAGCACCTCCCCCACCTCTGCTGTTTTAGCTGTTTTTCACAAACATTCTCTGTGTTTTTTTATAAATGCTCTCATGCTGTGTTCATTGTGTATGCCACAAGAAGTGCTCTTGCTGCAGCTTCTCACAGTGGGATGCATTTCTGTGCCTTTCGTTTCCGGCAATGATTTGTTTCCAATTCTCAGGAATCTCCCCTTTCAGTCTTGTGGGTTGAAGCTCTCACTATGCTCCACTGAAGAGTGAGCCAGACACATTCACATGGGGCAAGCGGGGACCTGGACATGTGTGCATTACCTTGGAATAGTACTGATGACCAAGAAAGATGATTCCCACCAAGAACCTACAATCCAGCACAGATTGTCAACCTTGAAAGGGGCTCATAGGCACTGCACATACCACATGCTAAGTGGTACCTAACATTATCATGAAATTACAGGAACATACCAACAACAGACCACCATAACAACTACATGTGGAGCTCATGAGAGATGCTAGCCCTCAACAATTCTGTAGGTCAGAATTTTCCCCCCTTCTCCTTAAGTCCTTACTGTCTGCTACCCACTCCTTCACTGGAGAGTATTTGGTTTTGTTTGTGTTTTGAGACATCTGACTATGTAGGCTTTGCTAGCCTGGCACTTACTATGTAGACCTGACTGGCTTTGAACTTACAGAGATCTACCTGCCTCTGCCTACTGAGTGCTGGGATTAAAAAAAAAATGTGGCCCATAGAAAAGTATTTGGGATTCAGCAAAATATAGAATCAGAGGCTATATTAGCAAAATGATCCCTCAAAGTTATGCAGTGAAAGGATGGAAATCGTGGGGAGCAGAGGAAGCCCTGAGTATGTGAACTCTTAACTGGGTGTTGTTGTTGATATAAAGCCTCAGACACATTGAAAAATGGAAATGGCTTCTCACCCTCCCCCTACCCTCACCAGCCTTTGAGGATGGGAGGGATGGCAAAGACTTCCTCCTTTCTGAGTTCGAATGTTGACAGAGGGTCCAGAAAATGTCTATTGTAGCTCTCGCCCCTAGATATTTACAGCCTGGAAACTAGTTGATTATAGAGTCCTCCTTCCAAGATTAGCTAAACCTGCCTCCTTAATACACACCAAACTTCGAAGGCCGTGGCTTCTCCATCAGAGGACAGAGACCACCCATTCTCAGGCTTTCTGCATGTCTGTCTTCATCCACTTGAAGCCTAAGGCTGTGCAAGTACTTGGCAAACAATATTGGAAATATTGGATCTGTATGTCTTGACACTAATTCACCGATAAATTTGAAACACCTAACGTGTTATGCAGCAAGTCATAGTTGGTGTTAGTATTCTGTCTAAACTCCATCCACAGTTACCTGGCAACAGCCAGGTAGGCCTGCCCACTATAAAAGGGGCTGCTTGCCCCCCCTTACTCTCTTTATCTCTTGATCTCTTGCCTGTAGCTTCTCTCTGTTCCCTTGCCCCTCGTCCCTTTCCTTCCCCCTCTCTCCACATGGTCATGGCCAGCCTCTACTCCTCTCTCTCTCTCTCTCTCTCTCTCTCTCTCTCTCTCTCTCTCTCTC
>NW_021604564.1:20931325-20938710 GCF_004785775.1 Grammomys surdaster | reverse complement strand
CTCTCTCTCTCTCTCTCTCTCTCTCTCTCTCTCTCTCTCTCTCTCTCTGCCTCTACTACCCTCCCAGCTCCCTTCCCCATGCCCTGAATAAACTCTATTCTTTGTTATACCACCGTGTGGCTGTCCCACAGGGGGAAGAGATGCCTCGGCATGGACCCACTGAGACATCCCCTTCTATCACTGGTCCCCTTCCATCAGTTGGAATTCACAAAAGTCTCCAGGTTGAAGTTGGATCCAAACGAAACACAGAAAAATCATCTCTGCAACCATTTACTATGGAGATGGGCTCTGGTATTCCAATGTTGTTCTTGATACGACATGTCAAGTCTGGTATTGGGAGCAAAAAGTTAAGATTAGCTGGAGGTAGGAAGGATTAGCTGCTTGCTTTCAGCAATTACACAAATTGGATATTTAAGCAAATGTAATGTCTAAATATGAAGGAACCTACAGGGCCAGACTAGGGTCACATGAATTCAGGTCACACAGAGATGGAGTCTGAATGATTACAGCTCCTAGCTTTTAGTTAAACCAGTCTTTATAAGAGTGACAAGTAGCTTGAAAAATAAGGCAGAAAGTATGTGTATGTGGAAAACCCATAAAAGAGATACTTTGCTTTCTCCCAGCACAACAGCTGGTCACTTAAACAGGTTAAAACAATTACACTTTGTCATACCCAATGGTACCATTTATTTAAAATATTATTAAAAATCAGATCTATGCCAAGGAAGACATTGGCTGGGTGGGTGCATGAGAAGAATACCTCCTTGGAAGAAGACATTTTGAAAACATATCGGAATCAATAGCACCCTTGTTATATTACCTTATGACCCAAATGATATATAATCTGTATCTAAAAATTTTATCTGCCTAATTTAAAAACTTGAAAGTTGAATTTTCTAAAGGAAAATGAGCTGTTTCCCAAGCACAGAGTTCCAAATGAGATGGAACCCACTTACTAAAGTCATAAAGGTGTGACACCAAAAATAGTGATCATACAAATGACTCCCAGGATGATGCATCTTTGGATGTCACCACAGGCACAGTAGGTACAAAGTCACATAGGGACATTGTCACATGGGGAGCTGTTCGGCTATCGAGCACATTTACACTGCACAGAAAAACAAATGAGTCCAGAACAATGTTTTGTGAAGCCCAGAGTTAGCAAAACAGAGGTTAGGCTACAAAACATTCCATAAGCTAAGAGCGAGGGGTCCTTGGCTCTGCCAACCTGCCCATACCTTGAAGCAGAGTAGCATGTAGGCAACACTGAGCATTTTTCCATGGTTTCTTGCTTCAAGTTTTTCCCTTGAGTTCCTATTTAAAAATAGGACCTGTGACCTGGAACTACAAACCAAATAAATTCTCTCCTTCCCTAAGTTGCTTTAGTCAGAGTATTTTATCACAGCAAAAGAACAAAATACAAAAACTTGGTTAGGAATACATCATGATAATGATGGCCAAACAAACTGACAACTGAAATGGTTTACAGAGAGAAACAGAGAAAGAGCAGTATGTAAGAGCCAGCCAGGGGTCCACAGAGAGTACAAGGAAGGAGAGTCTTCAGTCTGATGCAGAAGATGGGGAAGGAATGGGCTTAGAGAGGCAGAGTTTTGAACTGTGGTGGGTTCCTGGGTACTTGGCCAGGCTGACAGGGAGTCACCAAGCCTACATTGTATTAGACAATTTTATTAGAGTTTAAAAGAAAGACACCCGGGGTTCCTGCTAATGAAAGTTACTGTTTTGGAAGAAAGGGCTATATTAATATTCTCTTCATGGTCAGTCACTTGCTATGCTTCTGGGGCTGCCATAGTGAGCATGTAATGAGTCTAAATTTTGCAAGTCTGGTTCATTTGGAAGGGTCCCCACTGAATGCTCTGAAAACGCTGGCTTGGAGAGACTTGTTAATTAATCTCTAGTCTGTTCTAACATGGGACTAAGATGGATGTATATGCAATGACTCCTGGGCCTTGGAAGACTGGATGCAAGTGAGGGCAGTGTGAACTTAATCAAATGAAATTACAGCAGCTCTGAGGACCTGGAATTAGCCAAGTTAGATAGGGAGACAGAGGGTAAGGCAAGAAGCAAGTTGGGAGAAGGCTGGATAAAGGGATAACTTATTTCTCTATACTCATTTGTGGTCTTGGTTGTTGTTGTTGTTGTTGTTGTCTTGTTTTGTTTTGTTCTTTGAGACAGGGTTTCTCTGTGTATCTCTGGCTGTCCTGGAACTCACTCTGTAGACCAGGCTAGCCTCAAACTCAGAAATCTGCCTGCCTCCCAAGTGGTGGGATTAAGGCCGTGCGCCACCACTGCCCAGCTCATCCGTTTTTTGATAATCATTATTACATGTATAATTCTGGATATTGATCTCAGAATACCAAGTATATTGAGCAGGCTCATTCTTCCAATGAGCCACATGTCCAGCCAATAGTATCATTGTGATACCTGGGATACTGGGGTCCCCCTGGGGATTTATGAAAGAATCTGAGGAGGAACATCAAACAGAGGCTTGAAGACAATTCCATTAGAGTTTAAAAGAAAACAATCAAGTCAGGCAAGCTTGTGGGTCTTCTGTCTCCTGGGGTAGGGGTGGGGCATCTGCCACTGGCTGGAAGGACAAAGGCAGTGGAAACTGTGAGCAGGGTTCGGACAGCCATGAGTATGACGGATGGACTTCGGAGACCACTACAGTGAGACAATTCTTCTCTATCGTTCCAGGGATAAGGTGTGTAAGGGCTTTTAGGGGTGTGGCGGAAAGAGCTGGTTGGTCATAATAATACAGGACCTGATTATCGTGTATCAAGAGGCTAGAGCTAGATGCATACTGGATTATGCAGCTCTGCACAAGGTCATTCTTCAGACAAGGACAGGCATCTGTGATCAAGGACGCTCTCTTGACAAGGTTAGGTGGAGAAAGGGAAGCCCCGGTGAGAAAGGGAGGCCTCAATTTTGTACCGATCTCAGAGAGCCATCCAGTCATAGGGCAGCTGCAACCTTAATAGCAGGGTTCTCCAACACAAGCAGAGAATCTCGACAGCTTCATAGGAAGGAGAAGAACAGAGAAGAATCACAGCTATGATGTTTCAGTTAAGTCAGCATGGAGGTCAGCCATACAGCAGGGTAGAAGGGGATCTTTAGAGAAAGAGTAATGAAACCCAAATACTAGAAAAACCATACTTCAGCTCTGGTCAGCACCCAAAAGAAACAAAGAAGGAAAACTTACATCTTTTTGAGTCAGGACTCAGAAGTATGGTCAGACACAACAGAACCTTGTGGTAGCTTGGAGGGACTGTGCTGGGTGGTAGAAAATCTGGGAGGGAAGAGTATATTATCCCATTCAAAGATTAGTTATTTCTCCCATATCTTTAGAATGACTTAAATGAACCCACATTCTTAGAGGTGGGCCCTTAGACAGGTCATTGGGTTCTATGTGTCGTTCTGTTTGACCCATAGGCTGGGCTTTTTATTTGGTGAGACAAGGTCTCACTCAGCATTCAGGGCTGACTTGAAACTCACTAGGACAAACTGGCCTCAGAACTCATGGCAATCCTTCTACCTCAGCTTCCCAGGACCTAGGATTAAAGGCATGGATCGCCATACCTGGATAGAAAGTTTTTAGTCCTTTCTTAAGCATCTGTCTCTCACTCTGAAATTGACGTTAATTTTAGAAAGTTCCTGCTGTTGGCCCTGTTCTCTTTCATTTGGCTTTCTGCTCCTGCTAAAGTAGCTTGCTCACCTCCAAAGCTTCATTCTTTAACAATTCCCAAGCCAAGTCATTTGATGAGTTTCTTCTCCAAGTTCAATGTGTCTGTTTTTAAGTGCTGACACTTCCACATTGAAGTCCATAGCACACACTGGGCTCCTTGCCTTCACTTACCTTCTGTCCTCTGTGTTCTCCACATTTCCTTCAACATCAGGCCTTTGTTCTAATGCTGTTGCTTCCTCTTTCCTTGAGGCACTAATGTTGGACTCTAAGATCCAAATCCAAGGGACTCACTCCCACAGAAACACACATGGATGGGACTCACTGCAATAACACAAGGTTTAATGATACTAGTGCACTAGGACTCTCTTGCATGCAGGCAAGAGAGCCCCGAACAAAAGCTGGGAGCAGTTCTTATACAGAGTTCATGAGGGGAAACCACAAAGTCTCACCTCTAGGTGACTCAGATTATGATAATGAGTGTCTTCCATTTGCCCAGGTTTATTACATTAAGGGTCCAGCTTCCTGATTCCTGGAATGCTCTGGACCCTCCTCACCCAGCAGGTGGGTTCCCTCCCCTGTAGTCTGAGGAATGCTAATCGGCCTCTCCCTTCTTCCTCTGAATGTTAATCCAGCAAGCGTCCTCTGACTAAGGAATGTACTCCTCCCGAATGCACACCCCAGTGTAGGGAGCCGACTCCTAGCCGAAAGTGGCTATCATCTTTACAGCCATCTCGAGCCATATACCCTGACAAGAGACTTGTTTTCAACAGCCTGCAATAGCTCAACACACTCTGATGAACATCTTGTTACACTGTTTAGTGCCCCCAGCTGCAAGGTGCTCCTGGTATCCATGGCTACAAGGCACGTGACATAGTGGCTTCAGTTGAGCTTGTCCACGAGGGCAAGTCACGTGGTAAAGGGTATAAAAATACCCAGGATTTCCTTTCTATTGAGGAGGTAGAAGGTAGAAGGTAGAAGGTGGAAGGTAGAAGGTGGGAGGTGTCAGGAGACTGAAGGAGTGAGGAGACTATAGAAGAAGAGAGGAGAATAAAGAAGAGACTTGAAGAGACTCCACCGGACTCTGTCTTGTATCTATCTTTTGTGTCTCTCACCCCTTTTTCCCCCTTCCTCCGTCCCCACTCTCTCTCTTGCTAGACCCTGACCTGGACTGGAGCAGCAGAACCGGTCGGCCTTTACAAAGTAGCAGAACCTGACAGCCGTTACAAAAGAAACGGCCGTTACACCCCAGGGCAGCGAATTCTAAATTCAAACCAAGACTTGAATTCTAAGTTCAAACCAAGACCTGAAAGTCCTACACTAACATCCCCAGTTTCTCATCACCTCTGATGGTTTCCCAGCTCTTACTTCTTGAGTTGGTGAAAGCACCTTCTGCCACCAGCACTGCACCACACAACAGTTCAGGTTTCTTTCTGCTCACTTAAAATCTCTCAATGAAACTCACACCATTTGTGCATCAGGATAAACCATGAGGATTCTAGTTTAAAATTCAGTGAATAAAATAACAATTCATGAGGTGTATTATCATTTATATTTTCTCTTGATCATGGACGAGATAATGCAGTTATTTTGATGGTAACTTCCACCATAATAATTGTTTTGTGTGGGGAGCAGATGAAGTTCTGAATGAGTGTGTGTTGTTGACATGTGCACATCCCTGTAGGACCCCAGTGGCTCAGGACCATAGGAATGGCAATGCCTCAGGTCAGGCTCAGGGAAATTACAAGGCCTTCTCATGGTCCATGCAGAAAATTTTGACTGCAGCCTCCTCTTCCTCCAGGGTATTTACAGCCTGTTGATTCATCCCCTATAAAGCTCTCCTATCAAGATTAGCAAGCCTGATCCCTTGGTCAGCTCTATAAAACAAACAAGCTGAGTTTTCAGGTTGCTGTTGGTAGTGAGTCTCCATCAGAGTATGTGGCTCACCCAAGGCCAGCTTTTCTGTGTATGTGTCCATCGTTTCTTTATTTCCCGTCACCCCTTTTAGGTCAGTCGCTAAGCTGTTCAGATTGTAGTAGTTTTGTACAAGACCACTCACATATGATAACATTACTGTTTGAAAGCTTAATGAGACGGGGACTATAACATAGCAACAAAGTAAGCCCATAAAGGATTTGTATTAATGACAAAGAGACAAACCTAAAACCTGTACATTGGAGAGGCCCAGCAGACACTGCCCAAACTATATGTGCAAGGTCATTATCTTCTGTGGGCAAACAAAGTGGCATCATGTCCCTCCAGGGCACTGAGAGTGGGTCAAACCTCCCTAGGAATCTTCAGCACACAGTGTGAATTAATGATGGCAACATATCAGAAGCTACAAATAGAGAGCTGCTCTTTGAGATAAATGCTCTGGACTCTTCCAGACAGTCAAAGGTCATCCGGTTGGAGAGTCCAAACTAAAGCAGACGAAAAAGAAATGAAAAGTCGGTGTAATGTTTGACCTTAGATGGAATCTGGTATCCTGGAGCACTTCCCCAGATGATTAGCAATTATCAATTCATTTTGTTGTTGTCATTCTGAGGATAGACTCCTTGGACTTTACACGTGCTATTCAAATGTCTTGTCACTGTGCTCCATTCCTGGACCATTTGTGAAATTTGGATGAGACATGTAGAATTGACTTAATATCCTTGTTTTGATATTTGTGCTATGGTTATACAAGAAAACAACCTGTGTTTTTGACAATAAGCACTGAGATATCGAATGATAACTGAGAATCATACCTCTAACTTTCAAGTGATACAAAAATCACAGTTACATCCATCTATTTGTCTATCTCTATATCTGTCTACAAAATGATGGAGCAATAAAAAGAAATATAACTTTGTAGAATCTGGGTATCATAGTTAGGGTTTCATTGCTGTAAAGAGACACCATGGCCATAGCAACTCTTATAAAGAAAACATTTGATTGGGGCTGACTTACAATTTCAGAGGTTCAGTTCATTATCATCATGGTGGGAAACATGGCAGCATCCAGGCAGACGTGATGCTGGAGGACTGGAGGGTCTACATCTTGATCTGAAGACAGTCAAGAGGAGGAGATTGTCTTCTGCAGGCAACCAGCAAGATACTGAAATTCCACATTGGATAGAGCTTGAGTGTTGTAGTAAATATTTAATATTAGTCAGGGATTTCTACCCCACCTTAGATCATTCAATTCCCAGATTAAAGACACAAAACTTTTATATTTATAACAAGCCTTAAAAGCACCAGATCTGGGCAAATATCTACCCTCTATGTTCTTTTGTCTACTTCCTTGTCAATAACCCTGAGATATGACTTGCCAATGTTCTGCGTAGGCCACTTTTACTCCCTCATGGAGAGTTCTCATGATGTCTTACTCCATGACATCCTTGTTAGTATTCTGACTAAATTCCACCTCCACAATTACCTGGCAACATCCAGGTATGCTCCTCCCCACATTACCTGGCAACAGCCAGGTAGGCCTGCCCTCTATAAAAGGGGCTGCTTGTCCCCTCCTCACTCTCTTGATCTCTTGCTCTTTCTTGCCTCTTGCTTCTTTCTCCCTGTCCACTCACCCCTTCTTCCCTCCCCCCACTCTCTCCATGTGCTCATGGTTGGCCTCTACTCCTCTAACAACAACAACTTCTTCTTCTTCCTCTTCTTCTTCTTCTTCTTCTTCTTCTTCTTCTTCTTCT
>NW_021604564.1:20906496-20931225 GCF_004785775.1 Grammomys surdaster | reverse complement strand
CTGAGACATTCCCTTCCCCCATACCTCTCCACACACCCACAGAACATATTCTCTTTATCTCTTTACAAACAGATCAGTCGTCTCCTCTCTCAACCTTCTCTCTCTCTCTTCCTCCTCATGTTCCTCCCCAGACCCCAAGCCCGAAAAATGAAACTCCCACCAAACTTCTCCTCTGCCCAGCTATAGGCTGTAGCCATTTTTATTTAACGAACAGTTTTAAATTAAGGAGCAAGATCACATACCGTCATATGTGTGTGGGAAGATTCTCTTGTCCCTGAGGCAACCAGATCTGGGGTGGGGGAAGGAGAGGCAGTATTAGCATTTCAATATACAGCAAAAGTCCAAACCTCCACACTTGCGCATAGAGACCTCACTTGAACACTGGCACACTTCCTCCAAGGCCTACTTCAAACAAGGCCGCATCTCTTAACAATGCCATTCTCTATGGTCAAGCGCTGAAACACTTGACTCTGTGGAGATCAAACCTATTCAAACCATCATCATGGGTGAAGAGTTTACAGAAACATTTGCAACTTTCTGTAAATCTTAAATAATTTCAAGGTTAAAACCTTGAAAAAAGCTAAGCCTTGCAATAGCAGGCTAAATTACAAATTGCTTTTAGAGCATCCAGTGGTCACTATTATCTGCCTAGTGAAAAATGTAACTAAGGCAGATAGAGTTTTTCTGCCTACTCACCCTTTCTAGTCTGTATTAATGACCTCCTTGTTAGAGGTCACCCTGACAGCCTAGTGGAAAATGAAGCCTACTATATTTCCAATTGTCTTTTATTAGTAACAATGACAATAGAAATGAAATAAACCACCTTACAATTGTTTTTCTAAGAGGTTTTCTTCCTGTAGTATATGTGTAGTTTACCTTTCTCCTTGACAAATTTTGTTAATCACTGTCATATACGTGAGCCATCGTAGCGTATGACATCCTAATGGATAGTGGAAAACTGATCTTCATACTCTATGGAATACTGGGAAAGCTATCAAATGCTGTATTTTCTAGAGAAATATTACAAGAAATTCAATTTTTGGCTCTCAGCACCAACATTTATTCTAAAATTTAAAGGGTTTCAAAAATGATATTTTTGCATATGTAAATATATGTATGTCGGGATATAGATGTGTTTAATTTTCTGAGAATTCAAAAGAAAAAATGGCTATCACTATCAACAAAGTAATATTTGGGAAACTGCCCAAATTGGCCATTTTGCTCCTGTTTAAATCTTCCAGACGAGCCACTCCCTGTTGAGAACAGATGGCTAGCTTCCAAATTACTGTGAGCTCACAGTATAAGGGAACTGTTCTGCAGCACACATAGTATTTGAGTTTTTAAAGCATCCTTTGTATATGGAGTGCACAGAGAAGGTATTGTTACTGAACATCAGAGAGATGATAAGAAGCCACTTTTAAGGTACCATGTGAGAAAGATCTCTCTTTCTCCTGACGTATTATTTTGCTTGTCCTTAGAATACCAAGGGGTCTGATGCTCTTCCTGGGTATTATGAAGGCCATGGGCTAAGAGCAAACCTCAGTGTGCACCCTTGGGAGGAAGGAGTTTCCTGCAGGTGATACCCTTCAGCTCTGAGGTTGGCTTGGGGCAGAAGCATGGCACTTGTCTGATTAATGATGAGAGAGATGCTTCTGCCAGCGGCACCCAAGAGGCTACATCTGCAGGCGGGGCACTTCTCATGCATCTATAATTGAAGCTTTTCATGACTGAAATGGAAGCTTCAAAGCTTGGCAGTCCACACAACTATTTCAAATGTGTAAAAATACTGCTTTTTCCCCTCTATGAAACAAAGGAACAGCTAGTTCCCAGCCTGTTCTTTGAGATTCAAAGTTTCCCCTACAAGTTGTGTGATTAACAGAAATCATTTAACCTCTAAGAGCAGGGCTTGACAACGCTTTTTTATAAGGACCCGGTTAGTAAATACATTCTGCATCATGGGACTGTGGCAACTACTTAGCTATGCTACTGTAATATGACAGTAGCCATGGGCAATATGTATGGTGCCATATGGCAATACATTTTTATCAGGTGTATTTTATCATCCCAAATCATAGCTTCCCTTTTATTACAGAATCCAGGACTGTGCAATACAAAAATACTTTTTTAGAATTGATAGCAACAATCAGTATTATTGCTTTTAACATGTGTTATGCACAGCCAGCACTTAGCAGCACAGATTGTTAATGGAAAATGAGTAAAGTCGTGGTGGGTCGGTTAATAGAACAGTGCTCTGTGGAAGAAAATGTTCACTTTCACATGACTGGAGTATCTCAGATCAGAGGACAGACCGTTATGAAAGGCTCATATCATAAATCAGAAATGTTTCCCTAGAAAATAATACATAAAACCTACCTTCATGAATGTTCAAGTCCTAAAGTTAAAATCATCTGGGAGGATGAAAATGGTGATGCTTAACATTAGGTGCTGATTAGCAAGGCTAACTTCTCTAAAGTGCTAGTTCCCTTATGCTTGAAATAACCCAAAGAAGGCAGGTGCTGCTATGGCACCCACTTTCATAGGGCAAAAAGGAAGCACAGAGAAGTTAAATAACAGTATTGAGCCCTGCTGTGGTTTCAACCTGCCTTCTGTTCACATACTAGCGTAAGAGGAGGGTCTGTGACAGGTGCCCAGCCCATGTGGCTGTTCATTCTTTGTCAGTGGGAGCTCTGTGGTCAGCTTTACCTGAAGGCATGCCAAGGGGCCCTCACTGGAGGGTGGCACATTGGTACTCGACTTCCTGCTCTCCGGCACTAGGGAAAAATTCTATATTCTATAATTACCCAGTCTATGAGACTTTGTCATAGCTAATAAACAAAGACGAAGCCCTGCTAAGGGTAGTAACTGGAGGCTTACACCAGTGTAACTCCCTAGCTTGGGAACTCTGCTGTGCTGCAGGGTCCATATCAGTGATTTGGATTCTGCTTGTCAAGGGTACAGAGCCTGCTCCTGCACACCTTTGACAGGTCCCTGATGTGCCTGATGGTTTGTCTGGGAAGGTGAAGGAAGTGAAATCATATACAGTCCTAGCAAAATATAAGAGTTATGTAGTTCTACACCTAGGGAGAGGATTGTAGAGGGTCCTGAATGGTAAACCAGGGGAGCTATAAATCAAGCGGGTATGGTACAATATATCTGTATTCATAACACTGGAGAAGCAAAGACAGGAGGGGGTCACAAGTTTAAACACACATACACACACACCAGATATATTTTATATTGATAATTGCATGCATAGAATCTGATGACAAACAGCCCTTGTTAAGTGGAGAATTTTTCTTTAAACAACAACAAAAAAGCCCCAGAAGGTAGAGTCACCCCAACCACCAAATTGTAGGATCCAGATACCTGCTGTTCCAGCTTAAGAACATTCTGTTCCTAGTTGGCCTAGGGACTGCATTACAGACAAGACTAAAAAATTATAATTATTTCTCTACTCAGGATCCTAGTAAATTAAGAGTAGATGCAATAAAATTAACATTTTACAGTGGAAGTCCAGTAAATCTCCAAGTGCTAGGCTGTTTGTGAAGCAGGATTAGAAAGATCCTTACATCACAACCCAGAGGGAACCTTTGCCTAAAGTGAGAATTATCCTCTCTGAAGCTATGGTGCCCAACCCGGGCTTGTCTGGAACAGAGGACATTTTGGGGGAGGAGTAAAGTCCAGTTTGTGAGGCTCAGGAGGAGCCAGGAGGCCTCGAAGCTCTTTGGGAAATGGTTTGGCATCTCACAGCTGTGCCAGGCAGGGTGACGGCTTCTCCGTGGCTGGAGGCTGCCCTGGCCTTGGCACTCTTTTACTGGATGCTGCTGTATGTGGTGTTCTGCGGGAAGGCATATGGCTACATGCACAGCGACTGGTACCACCCATCTGATCCCTGGTGCTGCTGGGTGTGTTGCGGCTGTGGAGCATGACAAGCTGGCGAGTGAGGGGTGATCACCATGAATGAGGAGTACAAGGCTAGATTCACATGCAACACCTAGAAGTAGTGGAGGATATCAGGAATTGAGCAGCGCCAGCTTAGCATAGTCGACATGACTGGGGTTCACACCTTGTCCAACCTCCACAGAGGGGTCCAGTTTGCTCTAAGGTGCCATTCACTGGGCCAGTGTGTCTACATGCATTGTAAGAAGTGCTACAATGATGGCAGACTCTCTGACTCAGGGCCACAGCAGGAACCCAGAGGAGGCTGCATGCTCTCACAAGCTAATTCCAAACTCTGGTCACATATCTCTGTCAGGCCCAACCAGTTGGAAGTTCTCAAAGAGTTCCACAAGATTTCTGCAAGGGCAAGAATCACTGCTGACATCTCTCACACTGACATATGAAGAATATGAAATCTGTGGAAAACAAAGAACTCAGCTCTCCTGGAGATACAGTAAAAAGTCAAAAGGACCAAGGGGCATAAGCCAGAACAACATGGCAAATGTGCAGAATAATAGATGATAGGTTTCTTTTCCATTCTTTCTGAAATAACACTGTTGTGTGGCTACAGAGAACAAGGCTGTCTGGCTAAATCGTGTGTTCTTCAATAGAGTAAGGAAATATTAATCTTAACAGAAAACTATTGTATATCTAATATCTTGTGTAATGGCACAATAACACAAAGATACTTAATGCTAGAAAAATAAAGAACAAATATTTAGATCTTGTTCCTTGTTCTTTTCAAAATCCCAGTTTCAATTGTATTACTTGGCAAAATGCTTGTCCATATATATATATATATATATATATCTGACACGCTATATACATATATATATATGCGCCAGACACGGTTTCCTCATAATGGATAGATGGATAGATGGGTTGACCTGGTTTTCAAGTTGTAAAACTGCTGCTGCTTCAGGTGCTGGTGACCCTTGAACCTGGGGAGCCAAGTGTCTCTGGCTTGGGGTAGGTTCAGGTTATGAATAAGCTGTTGAGGAGACATAGTACAATGCAGCCAAGGCATGAGGAGAAAGAGATGTGTTGAAAAGAGGAGGAGGCTAGCTCAGCCGTGGAGACATGCTGACCCCCAGCCACTTCTAACAGGCATTGCAAAAATTCTCTATTGTATTACACACTTATATCCGCTTAGGCTTTACTGCTTCCAGACAATAGTTATTTAGCAGAGGGACAATTGAAGCGTCAAAGCAGAAGAAAGGAATAAATGATTGACTAACACCAGTAGGAAAGGCAGAAATTGTGAGCAGTGCATTTCAAAGGTTGGTTCAGGGATGAAGAGTAAGACCCAAAATAGGTCTTAGTCTATTACAATTTAGAGAGGAAATGGTTTGCAATAGGCTAAAAAAGAAATTTGATTTTAAATAGAAAGGGAAAAAAAAAGAAGTCAAAATTTGTTTAATGGGATAGGAACACCAGAGAGACAGCTCACTCAGAGGACATGGGAGTTCGCAGGATTTCAGTTCAGTTTGAACAATTAAGAGTTTGAAATGTCAGACCACACATCCGTTCTTTGGCTTTAGGTCCCTGGAGAAGAATGGTGTAGGAAGCTCTCGATTCTGTATTTATTCAGGTGTTTTGACTGTGAGCCAGAAACTGAAACCTGCAGCCTGATTCCTAATTTATATACTGATAGGTTTATTTTATTGCAAAAAATGTTGTTTTAAAATTTGAATGCTCTTTTTTGGGCATATTTTCAATAGTAAATCACAGTTTGCAGTGTTTAGCATGGTTAAGACACAGGCCCAGAAGGGAGGAGAAAGTACAGGAGTAGGGACAGGTATTAAGGACATGAGCTGGGCCCCCAGGTTGTCTGCCTTGAACTTCTTACTCAGCTACTCAGGCTACATAGCTTTTTACCAATTATTTAACCTTTAACCCAATGCACTAGGAAAACTGACTAACTTGGTAAGTTAAGCAGTTATAAAAATGTTTGCCATTTTCATTGGTCAGCATGCTAGCCCATGGAAAAGGGGAGAGAACCCAGTACTAAACCTTGCATTATAAGGGGCTTAAATAATCGGGGATGGGGCAATGGTTCAGTTGATAAAGTGCTTGTTGGACAAACATGAGGACTTGAATTCAATCTCTAGGACCTACATAAGAACTACAATGTGGAGAGAATATTTGTGTAATCTACTTGTCAATAAAAAAATAAACGGGCTATAGGAAAAGGTAGAAGGCGGGACATCCGGTAGACAGAGAGAATTCTGGGATAGAGGCAGGCGTGAAAGATTCACCTGGAACAGAGGAGGGTGGAGGCATGAAGTTGAACAGAGGTAATCGGCCACATAATGTAGACTATAATAAATGGGTTAAATAAGTTACAAACTAGTCAGGGAACCAATCTAGCTATATGGCCTAGGTATTTGTAAATATATTTAGAGTTTCAGAGTTGTTATAATGGGAGTTTAGGGCCTGGAGGAAAAACTCCCTCATTTTATACTGCAGTGTGGAGTTCATGTTTATAATCCCAGCACTGGAGAGACGTGAAGGCTCTGGAGCTTACTGGCCACCATTCTAGCCTAATCAGTGAGCTCTAGGTTTCATGAGCTATCCTGTCTCATATATCAAAGCGGAAAAGATGATACTGACTCAGGCCTGACAGTTGTGCCTCTGCACCTGGGCTGTGAGCAAACATATGCGTCATATTTCCTAAATGGAGGCTGATGAGAACACATGAAGCCATCCGCACCAATAACGGGATGGGCCAGGTTCCTGCAAGAAAGCAGGAGGCCCGTGCAACCTGTGTTTTAAAGCTCTGGGTAGAGGGGAACACAAAACACCGAACGCACTTTTTTGAGAGGAGGAACTTTCCCTCTACCCTCTTAGGGTTACTGATATTGGGATCCAGCAAACTAAAATAACAGAAGAGAAGATAACAAGATAATGGAGAAAATTTAATTATGAAACAACCGAGAGTTCACAGATGAAATCAGGAGGTGGAAAAAGTGGGGGCTCACACATCATTTTAATAGGAGAAAAAAAGGTAGAAGACTGACGGAAGACAGATGACTTCTTAGAAAGATAAATGGTCCCTCGGGAGAATGGATGGGAGACAGGATAGCTCTGTGAGTGTCTACTTAGGTCATTGCTGATAAGAATAAATCTTCCTGTTAAAGTCCCCTTAGGAAAGGGTTTCTGACAGGTGGGTTCTGTCAGATGAGGGAGTTCAGAGGAAAAAAAAACATTTACAAATGCCTTCAGGTCAAAATAATTTTCACATCACAGTAATATCTGCTAGACCTCTTTGCTTTCATTTTATTGAAATTTTAAAAACTTCTAAAACAGTAACTTGGGGCTGAAAATATGGTTCAGTTGGTAGAGCACTTACCAAACACAAATGAAGTTCTAAGTTCTGTCCCCAGTGTTGCATAAACAGGGCACAGTGGTACAAGCTGATAACTCAGTATATGGAGGGTAAAAGCAGGAGGTTCAAGATCGTTCTTAGTTACGTAGCAAGTCTGAGGCCAGCCTTGGATATTTAGACATTACTGAGATAGATAGATAGATAGATAGATAGATAGATAGATAGATAGATAGATAGGGTGTCTAGAAGAGTAGAAGAGACAGGGCCTTAGCATTCCCAGCTGTTACTACATGGAGCTAACTAATAAGTGACCCTTAAATTAAATCCTAGGATAATTGCAACTTAAAAGGAAGCTAAACACATACAATTTGCCCTAATCCCACTTTCAGTTTCTGAAATTTCCTATGGATGAGGCAGGCAGAGGCTACCTGATCAAGAAAAGGAAGTGGTGATTTGTGATGCAAAGATGTCCATCAGAAAGAGCCCTGGACCTCTGCATCCTGGCAGCTGGAACTGCTGATCTCAGGTCCACCCTGGGCCTTCTGCATTTCAACACTTGCAAGACCCCTGCATGCTTGTCAGGTTTCCCTTTGGAGTCCCCTCTCCACAGCTTTCCTCCTACACACCAGAGCTGTCCCCTCTTCTAGATCTCTGTCACATCCCTCTTCCCACAGAAGAAGATGGCCCAAACACTTGAGGGTCTGCAACTTTGTCTCTAAACAAGATAAACCAAGCTCTCTGTAAGAACTGAGGTCACAGCTGTAAGCAAAAGTAGTTTGAAGAGTAGGGGGAAGACATTGTGTTTTGTTTGTGTCACTTGTTTGGGAGCCATTTAGTAAATTACATTCAAATTATTAAACTCAGAGCCTGGTTAGGAGGCCACAGCTGAGGTAGGGCTCAGCGTCTCGGTCCCTGTAGGAGGACACTGGTGTGGTCCAGTGCACTTCATCCTTTCCCTGTTGATTTCTGTTGATTTTGGACAGGATGCTGGTTCTCAGCAGATCACTGACTTCCCAAGCCATCATGGGAGAAGCAGACGCCTGAGAAAAGTGACCAGACACGTCCACAGTGTCAGAGAGCTCAGCATGAGCCTTGTCCCCTGGGTGTGGCTCTGGGAACAGTTCACATTTTTCTCATGGTTTTAGGAAATAAACAGACTCAATCATGTTTATTTCCTGGGTAATAGCCCAGCTTCATGGAAGATGGAAAGTAGGAAGTATATAATTTCAAACTTGGCTGTAACTCTCAGGATAGGAAAAAAAAGTCATCTAAATATTGTATTGCATTCTACCTGAGTGAGATAATCAAGTGAACTTCACTGCTCTAAGAGGACACATTCTATGAAACACTTGATTTTGGTTTTGTTTTTGTTTCAGGGAGGGACAGAACTTCATGCATCCAGACCTAGCCTCAGACTCATTATGTACTAGATAAGAATCTTGATCCACTGAGGCACAAGACCACACCAGGTTTTGTGTGGTGCCGGAGATGAATCCAAAGGCTTTGTGCTTGTCCAGCAAACACTCTACTAACTGAAATTGAGCCACATCTAAACCCTTGCTTATTTTCATTCTTACACGGTAGTAATTGAACCCAGGGCCTCTCTTGAGCGTCAGTCCAGCCCAGCCCATACAGGTTCTGTCTAAGAAAGGTCTTAGAGAAAAAAGAGCACTCTAATAGTTAGCATTGGAAAATGTTTCCCAGTTTTCTTCTTATTATTGCTAATGCTCCATCAAGGTCACCCTTAAATATCACGTTAGTTCCACATGGTGGAGAATGTGAAATGAGAAGACTGTAGAGTCTGTTCTTGTTTGCGGCAGATTTAGAGATCCTTTCTCCATTCACTTGGACAAAATTCCACTTAGGGAAATTCATGACACACTATCCAGAATGTGGATTCTTGGATAAATGGGGTAGGTGGAAATGAAGTAGTGAGAAAAGAGAGACAGATTTTGCTCCTTGGGTCTCTAAATCATATTTCCACGCTGTTAATGCTTACTGCTTTTATTTGGTTTGTTTCTCCCCAGCTGAACTATTCTATAGAAATGTTCATGAATTTTAGATGTTTGATTCATGAGAATGAAAGTTATATTTGTCTTGTCTGTTTCAAAGTTTTGCTTTGAAGAATATGTAAATGTTATCTATTAAATAAATTCTATAGTATCATTGCAAGAGACTGCTATTTGTCAAAACAGTATTCTTTTACTGCATTTATTTATTTATTTTCTGTGCATTTGTGTGCATGTGTGTGGGTTCATAACAACCATAGCACACATGTGGAGATCAAAGGACAACTCGCTGAATTCTGCATATTATTTTCACCTCGTGGGTGATCAGAGATCAAACTTGGGTCAATAGGTTTGGTTGCAAGCACCTTTACCTGCTGAGCTATCTCTCTGAATCAAAACATGTTTTAATTTTTTCCCCCTAAAAGACAACTTCACCTGCCATCCAAGGTTTAGGTGAAGGAATGCCAGGCAGGGACATAGAAAGTGACTGGGCTGTGGGGCTGGAACATGAACACGACCACCGTGTGGCCATTTATTCAGTTATTAATTCTGCAATAACTGTGACTCCCTGGGACTTAGAGAAACTTGCAGAAACAGAGCAAGTGCAGGCAGTGAGACTCGGTGAGAAGTTAATGGACCCTGGCGTAGTCCTAGCTCTGGGAGTTTCATCTGGTCACACCTTCAACCTCCCTTCAGCACTCGGGGGGTGGGGGGGGGGCTGAGAAAGGAGAACTTTGTGTTTGAAATCACCCTGAGCTATTGATTTTTGGGGAGGCCCCATCGTAAACTACAAACACAAACAAATCTCAAAAGAATAGCAGCAAACACTCTTCAAGCAGTTAGACTTTGGTGACTTACCTGCTTATACTTTTTCCAACATTTTAAGGTCAGTTTCATAGTGAACACTCATACATACCACACAGGTCCTCTTGGGTTATCACTTCTGAGTTTGAGAAATTTTGAGTCAAGCTCAGAGGTATTTTCTATTACATAAAATAGATGTCTTTAAGACATGGAGAAATGGACACTTGAATCAGAAATTCCACAGTTAGGAGCTCTGTGCCAGGAGCCAGGAACTGTTAGGAGCCGCGTCCGCCATCGCAAGATGGCGCCGGTTTCCTGCTTCCTGGTTCTTCTTGCGAGCCTTGCTTGAATGTGCGCCTGCGCAAGGCGCGAAAACCAGTATGCTAATTTGGCGACATCATAAGAGCCAATGAGTGTGTGGCACGTCTCCTAAAGCTCTATATAAGCCATAAGCTTTTGGGGCTTGGCGTCCCACGCCTCACTACCATCTAAGAGAGCTGTAACACTAAAAGAGCTGTAACAATAAAACTGCTGTCAGAAGAATCCTTAGCGTGGCGTTCTCCTTTTTGGTGAGGCGGCGCCCCGCAAGGAACAATCCCCACACATGCTTCTTACTCCACAGAGCACTTGGAGACAGTCTCGGGCTCTCTCGAGGGGCTCCAGTGTGATTACCTCATTCACAGATGATGAAATCCAACTTTAGACTATATAGCCAAGGCCAGAATTTTCTCTTGAATTCTTCATGATGAGACTGAGAGGAGTGTGACCAGTATGAGACCATGACCTATAAGCCCTCCACCCCAGCAGCAAGGGGAATGACAGTTTCAGAGAAAGCCTTAGGAAAGCTGGGATTCTCACATTGTAACCCTCTCTCTCCTAGGCAGTGTGTTATCATCCCACTAGTGTCTTGTTGCTGTGACAGCCAATTGCCAAAAACTTGCTTAGCTGAAAACAGCAGAAAGACATTACTATTTAGTCCTAGAGGCCAGAAATCTGAAAGATGACTTCTATTGGGTTTGAGGTGTCTGGGCTGCCTTCCTTCTGAGGCTCTGAGAGGACCCCATTTTCTCCTTTCCATGGCTTCTAGATGCTTCCTGTCTTAATTGGCTAATGGCCTAGCAAATCTTCAAAGCCAGCAACCTCAGTCCTGCTTGCTGGCTCACACTTCTAACTCCAGCAGAGCACCTGGCATTTTAAGAACTCTTGTGACTACTTTGGGCCTATTTGGATAATCTTTGTTAATTTCTCATATCAACCTATTTATAGTTCTCATAGCAACCTTCACTCCTCTTTCTGTGCTGCCTAACACAGTCAGGTTCTGGAGATCTGGGTATGGCCACCTTTTGGGTAGCATCGTTCTGCCTATCCCACCTGCTAGCAGGAAGTTTGTGTTTAGAACTGTTTCTATCTCTATAAAATGAGAACTCTCATTGTGAGAGGGTTTCACTTCCTCTGGCTCCTCCAGCTTCATGTCTTCTAGGGATGTTTCAGTGAAGCTCAGAAGGGAAGACCCTAAAATGAGTACCTTGCTTACAATTCAAAGATAACATAGTGATATAGCTTGCCTTTTAGTAGACCTTGGGGATTTTTGGCATCCTATGAAGAAATATGATTTTATTTCTATAGTTTTGCAAATGGCAGAATTGCAGTGTGAATGGTTCCAGGGTGTGCTGCATAAATCTTTAGCAGGCAGTAGCACTTTGCTTTAAGCAGTTTCCATAAAACAGCATGTTGTCTGCATAGGCCACTTGGACTAAGTTCTAAAGCAGGTTAGAGAGTGAGAGTTCAGGCTCCTTGAGCTTTTTGTCTCTCTGAGCCCCACACTAAGGGATCTTGAGCATGGTGACAATGCCTGTAGTGTCAAGCACATGATCGTAATGCAGAGACGCTCCAGCTTGGCCATTAGTACTAATGTCCTGGCGGGGAGCTGTAGATCAGCTCACTTAAGCTCCAGGAGCTTTAGGAACTTGCTAGGATGAAAGAAGAACCACAGAGAGGAACAACACAGGAAAACCTCCAAAGCCTGAGAAAAACATCTGGGTCAATTTAGGCCAAGTCTAAAGAGTTTGTGCCCGTGATTGCTGGGACTTTTTACTCTGTGAATTTAAAAACTATATTTTATACAGTTGAAATACTTTAGATTTAAAAAAAATACTTACCTTACTCACTCTGCAGGCTCTTTCCTGCAGCCAGGCCAGTTAGACCTCTCCCCAGAGCTACTGTCTACCAATGCTGCAGACAAGGTCTCCTTGTCACCACTGTGATACCTTAAAACAACATAGAGTACTGAGAACATGCCACTGCCATGACTCTCCAGTTCCAGTATGATCTGAAAGCCTTGTTAAAGCTTTCATCTCTATCTGCCATTCAGTGAGTCTGGGATAAGTTCCAAGAATTTGTCCTTATGAGAAGTTTCCAGGGTGACGTAGCTGCTGAAGAGATAACCTGTGAGAACCACTGTAGTACGTACTTGGACACCCACCACCAGGTTTAGGAAATACTCATTCTGCTGTATGTACTTACAGCTCTTGTATTCGATTCGAAATGGAAGCAAGCTTGTTTCCCTCTTCTTTTCCTACTTTCCTGTTTATCCTGGTGATATCCAGCGCTGGCCAGCCCAGGCATTTGACCCAGTGCCCCCTCCCTAGCTAAATCTCCCACATCTGAGGTCAGATTCACATCCCTATTTGCAACTTGATTCCTTCATTTCCATCTCTCAGCGTTTCTCTTTCTACCCCATCCACTGTTTATTAGTCTGTCTGTGCTGGGTTATAGGATGTAACTGAATCTACCTTAATCTTTTTAGGAGAAGCAGAAGCTATTTTCTTTTATTGTTAAAAAAAAAAAAAAAGGCCAGGTGGTGGTGGCGCATGTCTTTAATCCCAGCACTTGGGAGGCAGAGACAGGCGGATTTCTGAGTTCGAGGCCAGCCTGGTCTACAGGGTGAGTTCCAGGACAGCCAGAACTACACAGAGAAACCTTGTCTCGAAAAACCAAAAAAAAAAAAAAAAGAGTGCTCTTCCCATCTAAAGTATATTCACAGTGTTAATTAAGGTGTAAGCTCATGTATTTGAATGCTTAGCAACCAGGAGGTGGAACTCTTCGAAAGGATTAGGAGGTGGGGCATTGTTGGAAGAAGTGTGTCACTTGGGGCTGGTTTGGCTGTTACCTATGCCAAACCCAGTCTCTGTCTCTTTATCTCTCTGTTCTCCCCACGCCCCCCACCAGCTGATCAAGATGTAGCTCTTAGCTACTGTCCCAGTACTGTGTGTCACCATGCTCCCTGCTGTGATAATAGTCTAAGCCTCTGGAACTGTAAGCAAGCCCCCAACTAAATCCTTTCCTTTCTGAGAGTTGTCTTGGCCATAGTGTTTCTTCACAACAATAAAACAGTGACTAAGACAGGTGGGGAGACTGTGAGAGGGTACTTGCAGGAGTGTTTCCAGGTAGACAGAATGAGGGAGGCCCAGCATAGCCATCTAGAAGACAGAGAGCTTCAATTCTGGGCAAATCCAGCCCAGGTTTGGCATTCAGCTTCAAATCAACAGGTAAAGGGCCATGATGGGTTGAAGAGACAACTATCAAGATAACAGATATAGGCTTTCAGCACAGTTAAACCAATACAATACATATCAGCCTTTCAAGGGGTATGATACAAGAACTTCCTAATTTGGTTCTTCCCAAAATACTAATTTTTGTTTAAGTAGCAATTTAAAACTATATGCAATTTAAATACCTAATAGCTGAAGGCCCCCTAACTGCCTTTGAGTGTTTTATTTAATTTTTTGTCACTTTATCTTATTATGCAATTAATATTAATGAGAATACTATAAATTGACTTTCATTGGGCCATGTAATGGATGTCCCATCTTTGCTAGGTTTTCATGTGAGCATCATTCTCCCTCTTGAGGTCATCTTTCCTCTTTCCTCTGGCCATCTTTCTTATCTCACCTGACCAGATGTGGTTGTGTAAGAATTTCTGCCCATGTTTTCTTCTCCTTTTCTTCACTTTTCAGCACTCTCTTGACCCATTTCTCACCAAACTACAATCCATCTTAGTATTTCTGGGCTGACTGTTCATTGGACTGGCTCCCATCTTTACGCTGTGTCTCCAAATTACCAGAAACAGGGCTGTCAGTAATACATACTAAGCAGACGTCCGTGGAAACATGCTGGAAGGAAGGCTGATGCTGGGGCAGGGGTGTGATCTGACCCTGAGGTGCTGTGATTAGTGTGAAATCTCATACAAGTATTGTGCTCATTTCTACATATGCACTGACTTACATGTCACTGCTCATGTGCAATTAGCACAGTGCCTATGGCCCAGGACTGAGAACCGCAGACATCACATCACATGGTTGTTATTATCCCATCAGATGACAGAGAGAAGCATCTAAATATCAAATTGAACAACATCAAATTTTAGAATCAATGCACACAGACACAGACAGACACTCACGTGTGCATGTACACACACACACACACACACACACACACACACACACACTATGTCTTAAGATCCATATACCAGCCATAGACAGCTGAGTGGTGTGGTGCTTGCTTGTCATGCTTGAGGTCCTAGGTTTAATTCCTAGGACTAGAAATAAAAAACAATAAAAGAATAACCTGAGAACAGATAGGTTGTAGGTTGAGCTATTTACAAATAGGTATTTTTGTTTCCTTCCTCTTTCCACAGGTGTGTACTTTTACTATCTTTCCATAAAACTTTTCCCCCTGTCACCAGTTTATTTAGGGAGTTGGATTTTGGGGAAGAAAGTAAATAATAGAAGTTATTACTTAGGTAGAGGTTTGAACCTTCCTTGGAATGGCAGAGCTCTGGGGAAGCTGAGGCAGGGGGATTATGAAGTAAGAGTTTGTCTCAAAGCAAACAGACCTGATTGGAGTTATTTTGGGTCAGTTTAAGACAGAAAGACTGGGAGTAGATAGTTTTTGAAATGCCAGATGCAAATGTTTTCTTTCCACTTCTCTTTTCTAACACCAAGGTCCATGCCTTTACACAGCAGTTTTAGATGTGGGCACACGTGAGGGACACTGACTTGTATTTTATACCTGCATCCTTTCTTCCTCTGCATAGAATTTGGTCATTAATATCAGTGGATTATTTTTCCTGAAAAGATTTTAACAAGAAACCATCCTGAGTGCATTCTTATAAATGAATCATAAATGTAAGTGGCTGCAATGATCCATAAAACATCTAAATGCAAGTGTTCTGGAAGGTTAGACTAGAAGTATTTCAGTGTAGAGATCCAAAATTGCAGCAAGTGGAATTGAACTTAATAGTCTTTACTGGGGCGACGATGGAGCCATATACTGCTATAATCAATAAACAGGATCACTTTGCCCATGGGACAGATTTAAGTTCTGTGTCTCCATCTTTGGGAAATAGTCACTAATAACGGACAGCTCTGTGGCTGTCGCTACTTGGGCCTTCATCTCCACCCTGTGTGCTTGCTCCTCAGAGTGAAATGAGAGCTCTTTTTCAAATTTTAATCCAACAGTTCTTAAAATTGGAGGGATACATTTGTATTTCAAATCATGGTCTGTAAGTGGTCGTGGTTACCAATGCTGTTTGTCATGGATACCAAATCCCTCTTCATTTCACCAGAAGCTTCCTGTCCTTTTCCTGCCCCTTCCAATGCTTCTTTCCTCCTCTTTCTTTTCCCCTTTTACTCCCAGTCCTTAGTCTCTGCTCACTTAGGTCAGTCTCATCTTCGTTAGGGTTTATTGTTGATGAAGCATTTTGGTAACTATGGATCCCATGTAGCCTTAATGTTCCTAATGCTAGTCCAGAAGTGGGAGCTGATGAAGACCAATCAAATGTACAGTTTTAATCTTTGTTCTGCTTCATAACTAGGACTTTATATGATTCTACACTTAGAGTTCATCTTATCTCATATTCCAGTGATATAAAGAGAATATTGGCTCATTTGTTCATAATTCTCATCTGTATGGCACGGTTACAATGCCAGGTAAATATTTAAGGTAGTTGGCCTCTTTGTCTGTGGTGGTCTGGGAAGGCATTGGTAGATTTTGAATGCACTGGAGGAAGGACAAACAGGACAGTAGACATCCCATGAGGCCACTGGATGGGAGGGTAGCAGTGACTGCCCAGTCACCTTGAGACCACACTTGGGACAGAAAGCTGTTGGATTTTGGCAAAGGCCAGTGACACAATCAACCTAGGTTTAAGAAGATTAATATTGTGGCAGATTGTTCTCAGGACCTCGCTGTGCATTTAATAACAACTAACAACTTCTGTCAGGATTAACCAGTCCACATCCAGTCCTCACATCCGGTCCTTTTGGAGTGATGAACAGTTGGCTAATACCTTCTAAATTATGACCCCCTTCCCAGGCTGGAAGAAGAGTTCTTATTAGAATTACAGAATTTTAATTGGGGTGTAAAGGTGCCTTGAATACAATCTGGCCAACTTCCCTGGGAGAGGGAATGGGCCTGGTCTTTGGAGTCAGGACCGCTGAGGCCTCCCTGTGACTCCTCTCACTCGGTGACTCTCCAGCTCATTCTGCCTCCTCTCTGGGAGCACCCCACAGCAATACTGCCTCTCCTCTACCTTCTAATTCAACAGAGCTGGTGTTGATTGAGTCCTCCCTGAGGAGGAATCTGACCATCTCTAAGATTACTGACAAGACTTTGCAGGTCTGTTCTGCTCTCACACAACCAACCCTTTCTTCTGAATTAGACTTAACCACCCCTGAAGACCTTCCCCAAGCTCTCACAACTGAAGATAATTATCCATTAAGCATCCCCCAGCTCCCAAATAAACACACAGTCCTTGACTTTTATGTCTTTTCAAAGGAACAACTGTTTTATGAAACAGCTAAACTTGAAACCTTAGTCTTATTTCTTGAGTTGTCAATGGTTGGTCACCCAAACTAATTTTAAAGGCAAGTATTCTGTAATGATATATCACCGGTCTGTTGTGATTTTTATAACCAAGTCTACTGAATACAACTTTGTGGTGCCAGTGTGGTGCCAGTCTCGTCACCACTAAAAATCACCAGCCTTTCTGTCTAAGTTGTTTCTTCCACTAAGTTGTTGCAGTATCTTCTGGTTGGTGTCCTTGCTGCCCATTCATGTCTGTTCTCAACATGGTGACACAAGGATGCTTTGAAAGCAAACTAGTGTGCATTAATCCTCTACGCAGATCCCTGAGATGCCTTCCCTGTCTCTGAAGAATAAAAGCTCAAGTGAGTGGAGTATTTAGAATTGTAATAAATAAAACACATCTGGGGAAGCCATATATCTTCTGACTTGTGTTTTCACTGTCCAGAAACTGATTTGCACGCTCAATGATTTAAGGCTGTGTCCAGAGTTGAGATCATCAGATAAGTAACATCTCGATAAGGCTAGCTGGGTATTAATTTGCACTTGATGTATTGCTTTGAAGGGATGCTTGTCATGTTGTTTGTTTGCTCTGCCTCTAAGCAGGGTTATTCCTCCAGTAACCCTTTCCTGTCCGTGATGTGGCTCTTCATACTATGAGTGCTGGCTTCTTGGCTCTGCTAACAAACTCCTCACAGAACAACAGAATCAATGATTTTAGTGAAATATAAGATTGATTTAGTGGACTGTAACTCTGTTTCCACCCTCCCTCCATTTTGAAAAACCATTTATTCTTCCAGTTTTCATTTTCATTAAATCAGCCCAATCTAAATTCAACTCAGGAATCTGTTCTACGTCTGTGCCCCCCCCAGGCTTACCTTTCTTCTATAAAAAGGAACTTCATTGATAATGAACTGTGCCAGATAATCACAGAAGTCAGCAAAGGCTGTACCATGGTTTAATACTGCAAGGCGGCCCTAGCTAATCTATGTTCTTGCTAAAATTTTCAGATGCTGACTCCATATTGCCTGATAGGCTACATACTTCTTCTCAATTAAGAGGGCTGTTTCTCTCTCTCTCTCTCTCTTTCTCTCTCTCTCTCTCTCTCTCTTTCTCTCCTTCCTTCCTTCCCTCCCTCCCTCCTTCCTTCTCTCTCTCTCTCTTTCTCTTTCCCTCTTTCCCTCTTTCCCTCTCTTCATCCCCCTCTCCCCTCTCTCCCTTTCCCTGCTCTCTTACATATACATACATACATACATACATACATACACACACACACACACACACAGACATGTACACACACACACACACACACACAGCCAAGTGTGGTGGTACACACTTATAATCTCAGCACTCATGAAGATAAGGCAGAATGATGTCAAGCTAGATGCTGGCTTAGTTAGCTTTGATTGTCAATGTAGCACAGCTTCAAACCATGTGAAAGAAAAACCTCAATTGAGGAATCCTCTACGTCAGATTGGCCCATGGCCATGTCTGGGAGAAAGATTATCTTTATTAAATGATACAAGAGGGCCCAGCCCATTGTGAGCAGGACCATTCCTAGGGAGACGGTCTTGGGATACACACACACACACACACACACACACACACACACACACACACACATATATCCCAGAGAATGAACAAGTAAGCCAGTAAGCAGCATTCCTCTATGGTTCCTGATGTACCTCTCTCCTTGGCTGTGAGTGGTTCCTGGTTAGGCTAGAGGTAATTTTTCATGGAGTACTAAGCAGATCTGGTTTAAGGTGCCTGCTTGAGCTCCTGCCCTGACTTCCTTCTGGTGAGCTGTGACCTAGAAGTGTAAGCCAAATATATCTTTTCCTCTCTTAAATTATTTGCGCTTGTATCATTTTTCACAGCAACAGAGTTTTACATAGTTGACCATTCAAACAACCTCTGAAGGTGAGCATCTGAGGGGTGAGCAGGCGAGGCTCTGGAGAGTTGAAGTAGAGACAGCGCTGTTGAGGAAGGGTGTTCGGATTGCTCCTTGTTGTGGAGGTAGTCATTGGTGGTGGTGGTATCATGGAAGTTAGTCAGGTTTCTGGGTCTGTGTTTTGGCTGGGTTCCCTCAGAAGGAACTGAGGGATGAAATAGAAAGGAAAAGGGAAGGAAAAGGTGGAGGTCAGTTTAAGGAGGTTGTCCTTAAACTCATGATCCCGTCACCCTGCTTTTTGGATATATCCTACCAGAGTGTATCACTACAACCATCTGGACATTTTTATCATAAACAGAGAAGAAAAGTGAAGAAAGACTTAGTGAGTTACTCAGGATTGTATTTCTAAATTTAAAATACTATGAAGTATATTATTTCTTGCCTATACATTTAACAACTTGACATCACACTCTGTTGACCAAACACTAGGGAAATGAGGAACCTTCTGTCCATTGCTTCTGGGAAAGTAATGCAAAATGTTACAATCTTTACAAATGAGGGTTTGGAAACCTCTAACAAAATTATATAGGTATTTGCTTCCAGATTTGAAAGTTCTACACCGAAAAATCTACCCTTAATTTGCAAAGCTACCAATTCAAAATAACACACGCACAGGTTTAACCCTGTGGCACTCACTATCAGCTGTAGCAGTGCACAGTTGCAATCCAAATACCAATCTAGAAAAGAGCTGGCTGATCATGCAATGATAGTAGCTACAAAAATAATGAGAACCGTACCTAAGAACTGATATAGATTCATTTATAAGATACATTGTTAGTGGAAAAAAGAAACAGAGTATATTAAAATGCTCTCCTCTGTGCAAGAAAATGTCGACTGGAGATAAACACCAATCAATACTGGTTACCTTTTTATCTTACCAGATACGATAAAAGCAATATAGAGACGATTTGGAGCAAGACTTCACTAATATGTATGGTGTTATATATAAATAGCATATAGGATTTTCATCAGAAAAAATCATGTAAAACTTTCAATAGTATATGAAATTAGTAACCCACTGGCATACATTGGTTCAGAAAATATTAAAGCACATTCTAAATTATAAACTGTTTATAGTACATAAAGGCATTGCAGATAATTTTACAGTTTTATCTTCTAGGTTTGTAATGGGTCTTGTAATTCTGAAAATGGTTTTGTTTATTCATTAGGGTAGAACTGATGCTGAAGTAATACTTTGAGACCCTCAGCTGATTGTAAGAGCCTGGATGAGAGAATTCTGTGGTATGAGAGCCAATAGTACATATCAGTATTAACATATGATTAGTGGGGCCTACAAGATGTTCCACTCTGGGAGTAATTGTACTCAAATCTTGATTTCTAAGAATCATTTCTAAGAGTCATCTCTTTGAAGCAACATGAGATTCAATGCCTGAGACAAGGACATCTCAAGTACAAAGTGAGCTTGGAATACCTTGTACCAGAAAATAACAAGATATTTAAAGATTTAAGTGGGTGCCTGTAAAGGGCCCATGTATCAGCATGCAGTGCCAGATGCTGACTAATTCTGGAACAATTTCAACATCTAAAAGAAAAACAATGGTAATGGATTATAAGGCACTGGATGGACAATCACGAGGAAAGAAAGAGGGAGAAAAATGGAAAACTAGTCTTTCCCCAAGAATGATGGCTCATGGCTGTAGAAGAAATGATTTGATACCCAAACATCATTTGTAACATGCACAAAAACAACTGATTCAGACATAGATTTTTGTGAATGATTAGACAGTGGGTTACAGATCACCCCACAAATTATTTACTAATTACCAAAAGGAAACGTGTCAGTGGGAATGTTCCAGTGTTAGTAGGTAGAATAACACCCAGCATCTGAAGACTCATGATGCCCTGGGGAAGTCAGGACATCATCCAGCACTGCTAACACTGGAACTTTTCCATAAGGAACCAGAAGCTAAAATGAGTTACAATCCCCTAGGGCAGCCCCTAGGGCAATACTCTAAATAATTCAGAGGTGTGTAAAAAGCCAAAGGAGTTAGAAAACCATCTAGATGAAGGAAATGTAATAAAACCAAAGAGTAGGTCAATATTAGTGGGTGGAGCTATAATGATCATGAGTTAGATAATTAGGGAAATTGAATATGTGCTATATGTTGAGATGTTGTTGAATTTATGTCGAAATTTTAGAAAGGGTGATTAAAAGATTTCAGTATGCAGCTTAGACAGACAACACCAGACCAGCCGATTCCACGAGGGAGGGGGTTTATTCAAGACAGAGGGCAAAGGTGGGGAGAGAAGAGGAAGAAGATGGGGGGGAAGAGAGAGAGGAAGAGAGAGTTCCGTCTGTTTATACGAGTGATGACTTAGCTCTTGTCCCAGTTACAGGTGAGGTGGCCAGGTGGATTCTGGGAGTGTATAGCGGTTGCCTTGGCAACAATATAGGAGTTGCCTGTCGCCTGGATGTGACATCACAGAGGGGCTGATGCCAACATAGATAGTGTTGTGGTTCCTAAGATGTTCTTGGTCTAGAGATAAAATTTCATGGTATCTGTGCTTTATAGTTAAATGATGAGCCAAAAGGGAAGTGTGTGCATGTGTGTGTGTGTGTGTGTCTGTGTTGTGCTCAAGAGTACACACATGACCAGATGCAAATACAGTGAACTGAACTGAGTTGGATCTTTTGAGCATTCACTCAACCTTCCAGTGGGTATGAAAGTTTGTAAGATAAAAAGGAAATGTGTTAATAACCATATTAGGAAGTAGTGAATGCAGGTTGAATTTAGGTCTTACTGTAGTGAGAACTCATGCGCTTTCCCTTAACTCGCATGGGGTATATATTCAGAGCTAATTCATGTTTAGGAAAGATTCTCTTCACCCCAGATTAATGATTATTAAAAATTCTAAATGAACCCTGATATCCTCAAGCCATTAAAATATGATGGCTAACACATAAACTTGTATTACCCAAGGACACTCTGACTTTTATATTCTGTAGGTACTTTAAGAAACCCTTACTCTCCTTTGGGCCATGTTTGGTTCACAGACTGAAAATTCTTCCAATGCAATTGTATCTGCATGTCATAGCTAAACACATAGATCTATTTACTGGTTGGTAAACAAGAATGAAGATTTTTTTTATCAGACTCATATCTATATGTTAAAATGTCTGTGTGTGAGCTGCTATCTCAGCCCAGCAATCTCAGATCTCTCTTGTAAGGAGGGGTGATAGCTAAAGTCACTTCCTTTTCACTGTAAGTCTTTTATTATGTGGCTCTGGTGCCACAAAAATAGTCGAAAACAAATAAACAAACATCCAAAACCACAAAACCATAGACCCGGGGGTTAGCAGATAAAATACTGAATACCCAGTTAATTTAGAATTCTTAATGAGGAATAGCCTTATATGGATACAGATCATAGATAGAGATACAGAGATAAGTAGATATAGATAGAAATAGAAATGTGTGTGCGTGTGCGCGCGCACTCCCATGCACTCATGCATGACACATGCCAGAGGAATGTGTTGGATCCTGCAAGCATCCCAACATGGGTGCTGGGAAACAAACTCAGGTCCTTTGGAAAAGTAGCAAGGACTATTAACCAATGAGCCATTTCCCCAGCCTGTATATCTTTAGTATAAATATGTCTCCAATATTACTTGATTTCATGGGCTTACTACCAAAAAAAAACAAAAAACAAAAACAAAAAACAAAAACACTAAATGTGTGAAATACAAATGTAGGAAGGAGAGTGTTGACAAAGGGCCCAGAGTCACACAGACAGGATATTCTGGAAGTCAGTGACCAGCACTAAGGATCATTAGCAATATAGACACTACTAAACACTGCAAGATGAGAGAGGGAGCTGCAGTGTTCTAACCGGCGCTCTTCCACTTCGGCTTCTCAGTGTATTGGTGGAAGGGTGGTTGTCAGGCTTGTGCGGGTCAGCATTCCGCTGTATTTGTGGTCGATTCTCATCGTAGGCTCTTACTGCCCAGTTTTCCCTTTTGGCTTATCAGCTTCTGCTCTTGTTTACGTTCCTCGTAGTTCTTGAATTTTGAATATGAATTAAAACTTACTTATTTCATGTCTTTCTGTGATATTTAGCACTTTTGTACTTGTCCCGTGCTGAATCATTTGGACTTCTCTTTGTTGATAATGCTGCTACCAGTCTGCAAATAGAACCAGAGTTTTGTACACACCAGACAAGGGTTCTGTCATGGAGTTACAGCCAACCTGAACTATTTATTATTTTGATTTTGTTTCTTTTCTTTTCTTTTCTTTTCTTTTCTCTCTTTCTTTCTTTCTTTCTTTCTTTCTTTCTTTCTTTCTTTCTTTCTTTCCTTTTTAGCTAATATTAATTTACATGTATTTTCTTTATTTTAACATACAGATGGGCATAGTCTGATTTCCTGAATAGATTTTATTGCCAGTTTCTAATTGCATAAAAATGCTGGCCATTCCTCTTTTCATCTACAGACAAATTACTGTCCTGAAAAGAACACACTTGTGGAATACTTGACTGATTATATCTGCCAAGACAGAGTAATCAGCCCTTAATAATTCTGCATCACTAGGTCTGTCAGATGATCCTGGGCCAGAAGGCTGAAGATCGGATGCTCCAATATTTTGGGACTCCAAACATTTTGCTCCAACAGTATAGGGACTGTCCAGGTGATCAGCACTCTCTATAAATTGGCTCAGTTTTAGAAGCTATGCTTTGTGCTTCCCAGTTAATTTCAGCTAATCCAGTCATTCTGGATTTCTGATGGGGTTGAAGACTTATAGTCTCATAGCCAATCCCAGCTATTTACTTTGAGAGAAAAGACTTGAGAGGATGTTTTCAGCGGACATTCATTCTAAAGCCAAGAAAAAAGCCAGGTTCAGAACTAAGTCTTTTAGTTAGAAGAGATGACAGAGGTTCTGGTTAGTCAACAAAATGATGGACTGGGTATTAGGTCTTTCTTGTACCTTACTGATACAAATTGGCATTGTTATGCTCTAATTATATTTTGAGAGAAAAGTTTTATCTTAACAGGAAGGGTAATATGTAGGAGGAACAATGGTGGGAGGAGTAAGGAGAGGAAGAGGAGGAGTAAGGAGAGGAAGAGGAGGAGTAAGGAGAGGAGGAGGAGCTGGGGGGGGCATGGAGACTGTCTCTGCTAGTCAAAGATAGTTGGGATATCTAGGTTGGGTATTGGGTTACACTTCTGATTGTATGGTTATCTTGTTGTTGAGCATTATCAAACTTATAAAGCCTTTGATTAACATTTTTTTAAAAGAATGCAACATAAAGTATTTCTACTTTGAAATAGTTTTAGTGGTATACACCATACATAATAGAGGTACAGATAGGAGATAATTAAAGTAAATGGACTGAAATCCCTACTTGAGAAAAAGATTGCTTTGGATGATAAAATAAAATCTTATCATACATTAAGAATAAATAAATAAAAAATAAATAAACAGACATACTAAATGACTAACAAAAAAATGCTGCCCATTTAATTTTAATGGTTATTTGTTCCTTTTGCCGATATGAATCCCTTTTATGTCCTTCTGTGGTTTTTCACATTGAGTTCTATGTTCCATTACACATCTTCCAATTTTTGCACTTGAGTAGAGAAATAGTAGAATGCACAGGGTACTAGATGAGTACTTATCTGCAAAGACCGATCTAGTGCTGGAGGGTGAATGTTCAAAATCAGTGAGCATCTGGGTAAGCCAGACTCATTGCTGCTAGGAAAAAATGCTTGACCAAACTATCTAAGTTCATTCTGACTCATGGTTTCAGACCAGAGAAGCTCACATGGTGATCAGGGAAAGATGGGGGAGGAGAGAGGTAGGGGGAGGGAGAAAGAG
>NW_021604564.1:20896214-20906396 GCF_004785775.1 Grammomys surdaster | reverse complement strand
AAGGGGGAGGGAGAGGGAGAAGAGGAGGGGAGGGGGAGGAGCAGGAGAGGGAGAGGGAGAAGAGGAGGGGAGGGGGAGGAGCAGGAGAGGGAGGGGGAGGAGCGAGAGAGCTTGAGGGAGCGCATTAGCTTTGCCCTTTCTCACATTATTCTGCCCAGGCTCCCTGCCCCACCTAGGAGGTAGTAGAGTTGGTGGGGCTTTCCTACTTGGTAGGTGCTGTTTTATTGCTTTATATCTGTGGCACAATGTAAGACTGTTCTTGACAATGCCTCCAGCATTGTTCCTTTCCCTCAGGATTGCTTTGGCTTCCCAGAGTCATCCGTGCTTCTATATGAGTTTTATGGTTGTTTCTTCTGTTTTGGTAAAGAATGGCATGGAGATTTCCACTGAGGTTTCATGGAATCTGTAAATTGCTTCTAGTAGGATGGTCCTTTTCACAATGTCAACCCACGACTATGACTAAGGTCTTTTCACCTTCTAGTGTCTTCCCTGATTTCTTAAACTTTTTATTATAGAGATCCTTCACCCCTAAGTTAAAGTGACTTCATAGTTTCTTTGTGCTGTGAGTGAGACTATTTACTTGATTTCTTTCTCCGTATGTTTGTCATTTGTATATTGAATGGCTACCAAAGTTCTGTGTTATTTTTTATTCTGCACTTAGCTCTAGGAGTTTCCTGGTGGTCTTTTATATGCAGCATTGTATCACCTGCAAACAGGAACACTTTGTCTCCTCCCCCATTTATGATTCTTTTATTGCCTGCTCTTGTCATGTTCTCGCTAAGACTTTGAGCACTCCATGGAACGAGAGTGAGGTAGTGAACAGCCCTGTCCAGTCTTGCTTTTAATGGGATTACTTTGAGTTTTTCTCCTTTTAGGATGCAGTTGGCTATGGGTTTGTATCAGATACCCCTTATTGTGTGTGTTTTAAATTTAATCTTAGAGTTTATTTATTTATTTTGGCTAGGATTTTGCTATATGTAGCTCAAACTAGCCCTGAATGTTACAAACTAGCTGTGAATGTAAACATCACAAATGTTGGGATAACAAGTACCTCGCCATGCCTGGCTAGGTATTTTAGTTGGCAAATGAGTATATTCTTCCAAGTGAGCTTGGTATAGGAAGTACAAAAAGGGCCTTTTTAGAGCTGTGTCTGGAGAAGCACAGTCTTGCCTGTGATGCTGGTGGTGCCACGAATGATTAGCCCTGTCACTTTCCCGATTGTAACCAAGTACTGAACCTTCCTGTCCACTCTGGGACTTGAGGATTTGGTCTGTCACCATGGCGCACTCTCCAGGAAGCCACCCCACAGGTCACCTATGCAGACCTCAGATCCTTACCTCTTTACACATTTTATTTTACTGCATTCAGTTCAGGGACTTTTCCCATTGAATATTGGATCTAGAAATTTAACCTTTGAACAACACAGTGAACTTTCAGGATAATGAAATCTCTCTGCATTTCTATCTCCAGCTTTTGCTCTGTGCACACTGATTTCAGCAACCTCTCTCAGGGAGAAAATAAGTATCATTGAACTAGGTTTCTCAGCCTCCACAATAGCAAGGCCCATATGAAAGCCCAAAGGATAGATGCTAGGAAAATTCCAAAGCTCAAGACAAACTTTATATACAACTAAGAAAAGTTGTGTCTTTTATATAACTATTAATCTTTCATAATTAAAAAAAATTTTAATTTAAAAATCATTCTAGCACATCTTCAATCTCAGCACTTGAAAAGCTGGAGCAAAAAGATCATGGATTCAAGTCCAACCACGGCTACATAGTAAGATCTGGTCATATATATATATAATTATATATATAATTTTGTTTTCTGATTGGGGATAAAATTTAGTCCTCAGTCTTATGATAAATAACCTATATATACATATATACATATATGTGTGTGTATACATACCCCACAAACATGGTTCTCTATGATAAAGATCACTACCAGTTTACTTTTCTAGCACACTGTTCTAGATCTCGTGTCCCAAGTCCCAAGTCAACCACTGTAGATGTGACTGAAATAAACAGCTTGCCATGGCTAGACAGCTCTTTGCCCTGTGTTATCAAACAGACTTACGTAGAATTTCAATTTTATGTTGGCAAAATATGTTATAAGCATAAACTGAACAAAAAAAGCCCAGGACTAACATTAATCTTCTTGGTACCTTTAGGATGCGTTTTCTGTAAATATTTTCCGTTTTTATGTTTATTTATATCCCAGGATGTAGTGGCTTGCTTTGCACTTGATGCTCATTCTCATAGCGGCCAAGTGGGCAGATGCTTAGAATTCATCATTAAATTGCCATTTGTGATCTGCAGCCTCCAGTGCTAGCTTAATTTTAATCAAGGATGGCATAACAACAAAAGATCATTGTAATTTTCTGGATCCACAGCTTGAAATATCTATTTTCAAACATGTAGAATTATGTTTTAAAAATATACCTCTTGTAAACAGCTTGGAGCTAGATTTATTCCATGAAGTGTTAGAATTTTTTTTAATAATCTGGTTACATTTATCTTTCGAGCTATTGATCATACACAGTTTGTTTCGTTTTATTCTGTTTCTCTCTTCCCATTGTGCCCACCGTTCCTCCTGCTGCCCCTCCTGCTTCTTGTGGCATTAAGTTTATGCAATCCGGCTTTTTACATTAAGATCACTGGAAATATCTCCCTGGTCTCCGACTTATTTGTCAGGAACATTGAGACTCTATTAGTAAGAAAGAATTAATTGGACATCACATTTTTTAAAAATGATGTGTCACATAGCCCAGGCTGCTTTGGAACTTTCTTTGTAGTCACAGATGACCTTGAACTCCGGATACTCCTGTTTCTGCCTACCCAGCACTGAGCTTACAGACATGTGCCCCATATACCCAGTTTAAAGGAATCAAACCTGGGGCCTTTTTCCTGTGAGACAAGCCCTCTACCGACTCAGCTACATCCCCACCCTAGATCACAGTTTAAAGCCCACTAAATAGCAACTGATAACAGCAAAATACACACGACCTAAGAGTAAATCAGTTATCAAGACCAGAAACCCTCTCCCAACATGCAGGAAAAGGGTTAAAAAAATGCTGTATCTCATAAAAGTGAAATGTTGAGAAGCCCTTCCCACAGCATGGTGTATCTGCTCAGAACCAGTGCTCCCTGAACTCTGTCCCAGCTCAAATGTTTGAGTCTGCTCCAGCTGGAATTTTAGAGGTGAGGAGGGAGGCAGTGGGCAAGCAGGAGGAGACAAGTCCTGATGGTGAAGAACGATGGCTGTGCTCTGGTTAAATGAACCCGAGGGCCCAGTAAGGGTTTCCTTTTGATTCCAAAAATAGCACTAAACAGTACAACTCTGAATAAAATGCTCTTATGTAAACAAGCTATGAAGGGGTTTTGGAGCACCAAGAAATAAGAAGAAATCCTAATAAATCCCAGAGAGTGACTCTTAAAGCAGCCAGAGGATGACCAATAACAGCATTCTTGGCAGCAACATTAGACAAAAAGACAATGAAAGTTTTTATGAAACCAATATAAAACCAGGCAAAAAAACCAGACAAGTAAGCATAAACAAGGAAGAGCACTGGCTGTTTGCATTGTTTTTAAAACACAGTTGCAAAATGTCATAAGCAGAGGCTACAAACTAAATGAGAATTCATACCTTGAGAGAAGCAGTTTCTGCCACAAACTGGGGGAAATTGGAGTCTGATAAAGTACTTGTAGGACTTTACACATTGCCGGAGGATTTTACATAGAGATATCCCCTTAGGAATGGCAATTGATGTTATCTAATGAGGTTGTACATGAAACTGCATGTGAGTCACCATCCTCTGCACCTGCACTGTTATGCCCGCTCCCCTGTCTCTATGCATTTCCCCCAAAAAGACTGCTTGAGGAGAAATCCATACTTAGGTGATAGGCTGCCAACTGTATCTCCTTGTTCCTGTTTTGTTCCTGTTTTGTTCCTGTTCCTGTTTTGTGGGGAGTATAAAAGGGAGCTACGCAGTTGAAAATATAGCATTTGGTTCTTTACCAGATGACTCCTTGTCTTTCTTTCTCTCGCCCTCAGCCCTCTGCCGATCCAAGGAACTCAGTCAGCTATGCTGGTGTAGCTGACAAGTGGAGGTCCCACTGAGATCGGAAAGATGAGGAAGATTGCTGGTGGGCCGTCTCCGGGGTGCGCATTAAGACAGGAGATGCATTGGGCACGGACCAAAGGTAAGTTTTCGGGGTAAGTAAATGCCATGGATTTGGCACATAGTAAGGAGTTGCTGGCTAAGCAACTATCTACTCTTCTGCCTCAGCGGGGAACTGCTGATGAAGCTAGGGTTATTGAAGAATTTATGAAAGAAGTACAAAAATTCTCAGTTTGGGGCATTTGGAAACTGGTTAGGGATGCCCTTGTCAGTGAAAACGAATTGGTTAAGAAACAAATTGAGGAGGCTAAGAAAACTCTTGGAGAAGTTCAGGAGGAATTGGCTAGGGAGTCCCTATGTGGATCTTCTTCCTCCTCTTCATCTACATTGGGGGATTCTTCTTCTAAGGCGGAGGAACTCTTGGAGGCCATTAGAGGAAAGGAAGTGGGCTCCAGGAGAAAAGAGAGGGGCCGGGGCGCGGTGAGATGCGGTGTGGGCAGCTCTGGGCCCAGGTGAATGGAGTAACCTGGCAGCTGACAGCTGGAACCAGGCGGCACCAAGAGGTCTGGGCTGTGATGCATGCGCGGGAGCGGAGTCCGAGGGTTCTGGAAGGCCCGCAGCGCCCAGTGCTGCAGGTTACGTAGGGTATGCATAAATACAGACTTGGAAGCTCTGAAAGAACGTAGAGTCAGCATTTCGAGAGCTGAAGCTTGGGCATGCTGTGAGGTTATGAATGAAAAGCCCTGCTTTGCAGCCCCTCAGCATGGCAGGCCTGCAGCTCATGACCCCTGCTTCCTCACCAATGGGTCCTTTCTTTGGACTGCTGTGGCAACAAGAAGCAATTCATGATAACGTTTATACGCCAAGAAAATACCAGGTTGAGCTGCTGGAGGCAGCTCTGGACCATAACACCATTGTGTGCTTGGACACCGGCTTGGGAAGACGTTCATCAAGGTTCTGCTCACCAAAGAGCTGGCCTATCAGATTAGGGGCGACCTCAATCTGCACGCAAAAGGACTGTGTTCCTCTCAACTCTGCAAACCAGGTTGCTCAACAAGTGTCAGCTGTCAGAACTCATTCAGATCTCAAGGTTGGGGAGTACTCAAACCTAGAAGTAAATGCATCTTGGACAAAAGAGAGATGGAGCCAAGAGTTTACTAAGCACCAGGTTCTCATTATGACTTGCTATGTCGCCTTGAATGTTTTGGAAAATGGTTACTTATCACTGTCAGACATTGAATGAACCTTCGGGGAGGGTGCAGATGCATTGCTTTCTCAGAGTGATATTCAGTCTCATTTTCATATTGCTGTTTTACGTTTAAATCAACAAATTGCTTTGGTTCAAGAACAAGTATATTTTACGTTGTCCACCAGACATGTTGTTAGCTATGATCCCTTCTTTCACGCCATTTGTGTTACACCCGTGCATGTAATTAATGCTTCCTCTTCTGTTAAGTATTCGAATCAGTTGATTTCTGGCTCTTGGAATGCTACTTGTTATAATCTTATTCGGCAGCTCTTTAATAAGATTGTATTAGTTAATGATACCAGAGTTGATCCTATTGACGGGTCATCTATCTTGAGCATTAAGTGGGAATGCTGGTGAAAGAGTGGGCTGGAGTTACTTCCTTGGCAGCTTTTAGCCTAATTTTGCTGATGCTTGTTTTTGGGTGTCTGTGCCGCCTTCAGGCACAACAGGTACAATCTCAAGCTGTTTGTGCGAGGACTGGTGCTTTTACATGGTCGAGGGGATCCCTCTGCCCAAGTATGGCTGACCATGCTACAAAGAGCGTTATCATTCACCTAGGCCCGAGCTGTAGCCGGGACTGCAAGGGAGTTTCCCTGAGAGACATGCCTGGCTGCATAGGGGTTGGTGTCAATACAGTTCCCCTCCTCAGGAAAAAGACACTGGGATGGGTATGACCATACCACCTCACTGTACAATGGCAGGGGACTGGGGGTCATTACAATATCCCCATTTTTCACTGAGGGTCTGGTCTCTGTCTCTGCTCGGCCTCTAATTAAAAGAAAAAGGGTAAATTGTGAGTCACCATCCTCTGCACCTGCACTGTTATGCCCGCTCCCCTGTCTCTATGCATTTCCCTCAAAAAGACTGCTTGAGGAGAAATCCATACTTAGGTGATAGGCTGCCAACTGTAACTCCTTGTTCCTGTTTTGTTCCTGTTCCTGTTTTGTTCCTGTTTTGTGGGGAGTATAAAAGGGAGCTACGCAGTTGAAAATATAGCATTTGGTTCTTTACCAGATGACTCCTTGTCTTTGTTTCTCTCGCCCTCAGCCTTCCACCGATCCAAGGAACTCAGTCAGCTATGCTGGTGTAGCTGACAACTGCAGGTAGGTACTCACCTTAGGAAAATCTCCTTCAAATTTGTAGCAGTCAGTACATACAAAACTGTTTAGAAGATCCAGCAGGATGACTTGGTGGGTATAAATGCTTGCCACAAATGCCAGGTGGCTTGAATTCAAATCTCTTTCCTTCCACAGTTGGAAGGAAAGAACTGACTCCTTAGAGCTGCTGTTCTCTGATCTTCACATGCATGTACACACACACACACACACACACACACACACACACACAGAGAGAGAGAGAGAGAGAGACAGAGACAGAGACAGAGACAGAGAGACAGAGACAGAGACAGAGAGACAGAGAGACAGAGAGACAGAGTTAGAGGGAGAAGAGTGACAGAGAGTGATAGAGGGGGCCATAGACACAGAGACACACACACACTAATAATAAGAAAAATATTTAAACAAATAAGCAAATCAAAATAAAGTTAAAATATTCAAAACACCATTGGCACTAATGGCAAAGCAACACCACAAATATCTCATAGTATAACCACAGAGGATGTCAAATAAAATTGGGTTCATTCATGAAATAAGATATACTATAGGCATTAAAAACTGGATAAATGGCATGTCTTTGCAAAAAACATAGTAGTAAAAGATTGTGACAGAAAAGTAACTGTGAAAGAATATATATATATGCCCTTTGTGAGCACCAATAAAGAGCACCCAAGGACAACTTCAACAATACTGCTCAAGTTACAGACTCTCTGCTTGTGTGTAGCACCAAGAATCAAATGGAGAGTCTCTAGCATCTTGAGGCATCCTTAAGGTGTTTACCTCAAGCCTTCTATTTCAGTTCAGATATTGGGTGCTGTTTATGATTACTTGTTTTATTAAGAACTTAATATTTACTGTGGTGCTTATATGTTTCATAATTACATGGCTTACTATGAAATATTACACATTGCTCATTTTGTACATAAATACCTATGTACAACAAAGGTATGAAACCCTATATAAGCAAAAGTGAGCATAAGGAAGAAGGCATTAACATCTGTAAAATTGCATTGACTTATACCCAAAGTGGGAATTGACTCAGACATGCAAAGACTCAAAAGTCTATCATTCACAGAATCTCCCTGTGACAATTAGGACATACTCTTTAGGGAGAAGGATGCCAAGAGAAGGAGGGATAGTTGAGGTGTGAGAAGCAACATTAGCAAAGACATTAGTAAGTGAGCACACTGGCTGTAAATACAAGGGGCGTAGGACAGGACTGCTGTATCGAGAAGAGTGTAAGTACTCACCACACTGAATAAAACTCAACTCTGGTGGATCAAGGACCTCAATGCAAGAACAGATACCCTGAGTCTGATGGAAGACTGAGGGTTGAGCTCATTGGCACAGGAAAACTTTAACAGGACACCCAGAGCACAGGCATTAAGACCAACAGTTGATAAACAGAATCTCATGAAGCTAAAATGCTTCTGCTCAGCAAAGGACAGCATCATTCAAGCAAAACAGCAGCCTACAAAACAGTGACAAGTCTTTACCAATTATATGTAGCGGCTAGTTTAGCTACACAGCTTTGGCTCCTGGTAGGGAGCAAAGACACACACACACACACACACACACACACACCAGTTAATTTAAGATATGTTGTGACTAGCTTAAAGAGGCTGGACACTTCTAAACCTTCCCCCGCTACCCTAGGCCCGATCAGGTAAGTGCTGGCCACTTACCGGACTGTTGGCTCTCTCTCCTGCAGCTCTTATGTTCCATCCTTCCCCAGTCATGGCAATTTTCTCTCTTCCTTTCTCCCAGTTCCTAGCCCTTGCAATCTAAAGGTTCCACCCTTCTCTCTCTGCCCAGCCATTGGCCATTGGCTCTTTATTGATCAATTAAAAACCAATTGGGGACAAGGACGTTCAGCGCTTGGACATGCAGATTCCCAATTAATTCAAAACATTAGAACCAGTCCCCAACAATTATACATCTAATAAAGAGTTAATATCTAGTCTATATAGCAAATTGAAATAGCTGAACGTCAAGAAACCAATTAACCCAATTTTAAAAATTGGGTATAGAGAATTCTCAAAAAAAAAAAAAGAAAAAAAAAAAGAAAAATAAAAAAGAAACACAAATGACTGAGAAATACTTTTAAAATGTTCAACAACCTTAGTTTCTGGACAAAGCAAGTTAAAACTACTTTAAATTGTATTTTGCCCCTGTCAGAATGACCAAGATCAATAAAAACAAACAATAGCAATAGCTCGTGCTGGTGAGGCTGCAGGGAAAAGAAAAATCTATTCATTTTTGGTGGGAGTGCAGACTATACAGACACTACAGAATTCTGAGTAGGGTTCTTAAAAAACTCTACTGAAAATAGATCTCCCACAAGACTCCGCAATACTACTCTTGGGCACATACCCAATGAACTCAACATCTTACTACGCAGATGCTTGCTCATCCATGTAGGCTGCAGTTTCAATCATAATAGCCAGAAACTAGAAAGAGCCTAGATATCTATAAACCGGTGGATGTATAATGAATATGTGCTATAGTTATACGATGGTGTATTATTTAGGTGTTAGGAGATTTAAATTATGAGATAAAAATATTGCATGTTTTTTCTTATATATGGATGTTATCTTTTAAGCTTTAGATATGTGCTTCAATTTCAAATAACCACAGAGGTTAGGTAGCTAATAAGGGACCAGGGAGAAGGAGGAGATTTTCCAAAGGAGGAGAAATAAAATATAATGTTATAAAGATATTAAGGGGGAAGTTAGAATAAGCAGACTAAATGGGCATGGACTTGTAGGCCAGAGTAAAGAAGAGCATACGGGAAGGACAAGTAACAGTAAAGTCCTCTGCAAAGCCACGTGGACACCTACTACAGCAGAAGCTTCCTAAAGTATATACATATATGAAAGGAACGTAAATGAAGTTGCTGTAACCGGGAAGTAAACATCCTATGGCACCAGGCACTACCAGGAATGGGTTACATCTCATTGAGTAATTGGCCAAAGGAGTCCCACAGATCCTCCCCAAACATCGCATGCTGTTGCAAAGGCTATTGGTTATTCTCCATAACATGACAGTAATGATCTATTGCTGAAGATACAGCTAGCATATGTCATTGAACATGGAGAAATTAAGCTGGTGCCTAGCTGAAACTTACCCTTATGATGTTGGAAGGTACTCTGCACAGTACTGGAGAAGAAAAGCAATAATCAGCATTACCCAGCCACAAAACCTGCAACCTACAACAGATACCTGTCTGCCTGTACACTGGTACAGTAGTGACACAAATGGTACAGCAGCAGCCAATCACTTCTTATAGGATTTAAGACCCACTCCATGAGACAGAACCTATACCCAACAATGTTAAAGGAGCAAGAACCTGACACCAGATGGGAAATGGGCCTACAGGGAAAAACCTAGTATTATTAATATGGTAAAAGAACATAGCAATACAATGATTCCTAATGATATATTTCTCTATTCACAGATAAGATCATCACTCAGCCTTCATCAGAGAAGCTTCTTCTTGCAGTAGATGGTAATTAACACAGAGGCCCACAACTGGACAATGCACAGAGAGTAAGAGACTTTGGAGCACTCAATCCCAAGTAGAGATATGTGGGAGGAGTAGGAGAAGAAGAGGAGAAGGAAGAGGAGGAGCTAGAGAGAGAGAGACAGAGAGAGAGAGAGAGAGAGAGAGAGAGAGAGAGAGAGAGAGAGAGAGA
>NW_021604564.1:20875658-20896204 GCF_004785775.1 Grammomys surdaster | reverse complement strand
AGAGAGAGAGAGAGAGAGAGAGAGAGAGAGAGAGAGAGAGAGAGAGATGTAGGAGCGATGAAGGCGGGTGTTCACGTGTCTGTAGCAATCAAAGGTAGTTGGTGTATCTAGGTTGGGTATTGGGTTACACTTCTGATTTTATGGGCATCTTGTTATTGATCATTACCAAATATATAAGCTTTTGGATAATTTAAGCATTAGAGTCTCATTTTCCTGCTGGGCCCGAGTGGATGGCGGGATGGTCTGGACAATGCCCAGCCTTACGGAGACAGGGTGGAAGATTGAGCCGTCTCCCACGCTGATGTCTCGTGGATGGCAGGGCTGGTGTTTCTGGCTGGCCGTTTCTAGCTGTGGGTGTGCACGTAGCCTCGTAGCCTCCGGCCGAGAAACATGGCAGCTGAGCTAGGCAGAGCCACCGAAGCTTAAATAGTCGGCTTGACCAGTGGCCGTTTTCAAATAATTAAATCAACAGAAGTAACTCCCTTCAAGGCTCAAGGACCTATGCAGAGAAGGAGATGGAAATATTGTAAAAGCCAGATGTGGTGGATGACTCAAAGTGTCTTGTAGACACAAGACTGATGCACACATGAATTCACAGAGATGATGGCAGCATGCACACCAACCCCTGCACACATACAAACCAGATAAATCCCAGCACCAAGAAGTGGAAGTAGACACAAAGTCCCATTCTTAATCAAGAAGCTATTTATAGTTGATAACTGTTGGGAAAGAAAAACTTAGTCTTCTCCAGTGGGGTCTCACCGGGTATTAACCACACTCTAAGGTAGACTCCCAGCCCCATGCCACGGAGTAGTCTGCCAGTGCAAAACAGACTCCATCCTTCATCTGTGCAGTTTTCACAATGTTTTGTTTTATTTTCATTCTTTCAGAGAGAGATAGAGAGAGAAGGGGCAGTAGAACATGACGTTGCATCGTTGCGTGGGTACAGATACGGAGAGAATATCTGGAAGGAGCAGGAAAAGGAATATGATAATAGTGTACATATAAAAATTAATAAAAAGCTTTTTATAAAGAGAGGCTTAACAATCTACAGAGTCAATAAAATCCCCATCAAAATTACAACACAATTCTTCGCTGTAATTGAGAGAATAATTTCCAGCTTTATATGGACACACACGCGCGCGCACACACACACACACACACACACACACACACACACACAGGATAGCTAAAACAATCCTGAAAAATAAAGGGACTCCTGTAGGTATTTCCATTCCTGACCTTAAATTATACCACAGAGCTATAGTTATAGAAACAGCATGGTACTGGCATAAAAACAGACACACTAATTGATGAAATTTAATTGAAAATGCTGACTTAAATCCACACATGTGTGGACACCTGAGTTTTGATAAAGAAGCCAGAGCTATACACTGGGGAAAAGGCAGGATCTTCAACAAATGGTGATGGTCAAACTGGGTGTCTGCATGTAAAAGAATCCAAATAGATCTGTATTTATCACCCTGAACAAAACCCAACTCCGAGTGGATCAAGAACCTTAGCATAAGCCCAGACACATCAGATCTAATAGGAAAGAAAATAAGGAATAGCCTTGAACTCATTGGCATATGAGAAGTCTTTCTCAACAGGACATCACAGTAAGGGTCTAGAGGTTAGGGGGGGAATCTCCCGAAGAAGGAGGAATAGGATATATAGTTATGGAGACACACTGGGGAGACTGGAATTGGAGGATTAAATGGGGAGGGGGAGTAAGGGAGGGAATACAAGGAGGAACATCTGAACTCTGAGGGTCAGTCGAGGGGTCACATGGAAACCTACTGTAATAGAAGCTTCTGAAAATGTATACATATAAGAAAGAACTCAAGACAGAGTGACCAAATAACAGGAAACTCAAAGCTCCAACTAGACATTCTAAGACACCAAGTGAAAGTTACAGTGCCAGGGATAGGTTACATCTGATTGAGTTGTTGGCCAAAGGGGCCCTGTGGAAAACCCTAAAAACTTCAGGCTATTTTCAAGGCTATTGACTGCTCTCCCCAAACTGATGGTAAGGCCCTATTGGTGAAGATAATAGCTACATGTCTCACTGAACTCAGAGGAGTGAAGCCGGAGCCTAACTAGCACCTTCACCCCTCCTGAGTAGTGTTTACGGTACTGGAAAATAGGCAAAACCCACAAAGCTACCTACTTCCTGCCTTCATCCTGTTGGGGGCAAGAATACATCCTGAAGTACTTCCTGCCCTCGTACCTACCTCCTACATGTTATCAAGCACATCCTGTGCATCTGGGCAACCCACCTTGTTTCCAAACACTAGGCTTGTTATCTTACATGAGCAGCCTCCAGTACTCCAGGAAGTTATCTGTCTTTGGCCTAGTACATTTTACAGGCTAGAGACATTTTTTTATACATCTTTTAAGCACAACAGTTTAAACTTAAAACATAACTTTAGCCCTCACATTTGAAGGTCGAAAGCTGAAATAAACGGTGAGTGAGTCTGGTTGTGGGCTTCTGCTTCTGTTTCTTTTCTGGTGATACAGTGCCTGACCAGAGCAGTAGAATGTATCTCTGCTCACACTTTGAAGGTCGTGCTATAGGAATGTGAGGCAGCTGCCCATCCTATGTCCGTCATCAGGAAGCAGAAGCAGATGGTGGCCAGTTCTTAGCTTTTCTCTTTTATTCAACCCAGGACCCCAGCTCATAGACTGCTGGCCCCACAGTAAAGGTGGCCTCTCCATAACAGCTAAGCTAGCCTGTGAGATCATCCCTCACAGCCATCCAGAGACTTGACTACTAGACGACTCTACATTGTGTCAACGTGACAATCAATACTGATAATCTTCACAACTTCTGGAAGGGCATCTGAGCTACAGAGATTTACAGTAACACTGAACTCATTTTCTGTCTCTGGGGGTCTGTAGGTAGGAACAGAACTGGTAGATCCATCTGATCATAAGGGAAGTTATTATAAACAAAAGTATCTGAGTAGAGGGCTGGAAAACATGGTTCTATTTTTCTATTTAAGGTAATAAACATTCTGTTTATTGTGTCATTTTGGTTGCATTTGCCAAAAGCTGCAAGGAGCCTCCGGAGACTGGCTCGTCATGTTTGTTCACAAACTCACCACCTTTGCCCTCAGGAATTGCTTCTCTCATCACTTTCTGCCATCCAGAGCCCAGCAAACATCCTTTCTGATGGGGACTGTTGCCATGGATTCCTCTGCTGCAGTCTTTGTGGCTTTAAGCCAGTAGTTCTCAACTTCTGGGTCACAACCCCTTTGGAGTCAAGCAACCTTTTCACAGGGGTCATATTTCATATATCCTGCAAAACAGATGCTTACATTACAATTCAAAACTGTAGCAAAATTTTATGGTTGGGGGTCACCACCAAATGAGGAACTGTATTAAAGGCATTAGGAAGGTTGAGAACCACGGCTCTAAGATCAGTTCACACCATAGTAGTCATAGCTGCCCTTGCATAGAGTAAGTTAGCTAGTGGCATATGAGTCCTCTCTGGCTTCCAAAAGCTCCCTCTTACTTAGAATGCCTTCCCAGATCCTCTGTTCTGGCCCACAGAGATGATATAGAGCTGCCTCTGGTCTGCACACCTCTGGAAGCATCCAGACCTTCCTGCTACACCTTGTGCACATTGGGTAGGAGGTGCAGAGCCTTAGTACAGGCTAGCCTCTCAGCTTGGAGCTCACACTTCTGACCATCTCCAACCATACGGCCTCCAGGATTTTGCTTGGATGTCTTCTTGATAGTGAGGCCTTTTTGGAGTGACCTTTCTAAAACAGAATATTCTCTCCGGACCCCTTCATGTTCAACTTACTTCATTTTTCTTCCTGGTGCTTAGCAGCTCCTGACACATTTGAATTTACTTCTGTGTTGCTCAGAATAGGGTTACACTTTTGGTGCTCTGACTTCAGTGACTGCTTATTATCTGATCCATCATTCCTTTAAAGAGTGTCCAGCCCTTCGGAGTAGCCAATCGATAAATACTTATCAGATAGAAAAATAATCAAGGGGCTGGGGAGATGGCTCATTGTAAAGTGTCTGTCTCACAAGAATGAGGAGCAGAGTTGGGATCCTGAGACCCACCTCAAAGGCAAGCACAGCAGCATGCTCTGGGAATCCCAGTGCTGGAGGTGGGGACTCTTCAGACACACTGGCTAGCACGGCTGACTGAATTGAGGACCTCTAGGTTCAGTGAGAGACCTTGTCTCAAAAAATAAGATGAAGAAGCTGGAAGGATGACTCAGTGGCTAAGGGACCGTGTTCCTGCTCCAGAAACCAGAGTTCAGTTCTCAGCACCCACATCAGGTGGCTCACAACCACAAGTAATTCCAGTTTGAGGGGATTTGACACCCTCTTCTGGCCTCATCCGGCACTGGCATACACTTGGTATACATTCATGCATGGTGGATGCAGGCACATATATATGGTGTCAACGAAACCCCCTGATTTTGACTTTGACCATTAAGGTGTTATTTTATTATGAGGAATATTTATCTTTAGATTGTAGTTAAGGGCTTATGACCCAACCATTTTAAAAAATGTGTTACTTCTGATTATCTAGTCTTCATAGTGTTTCTGCACTTTAAAAAGAAAGCAATAAATATCATTTAACCATACCTAGCAAACACACCATCCATTTATACCTCATGAGGATTCATAAAGCAGTCAATAATTGCTAGACTCAAATTACATCATAAGAGAAACTAGACAAGGCCTATAAATGTCCTTAGAGGCCACAGATGACTCTCCTGTGCCCAATTTTCTTAAATGAAGAGTCAATACAGGTTATGTGACTGGAGGAGGGCCCTACGGTCCCCACACTTTCCAACCTACTCTACAAAGTTGGTTCACATTTAAATAATTTTAATATTTTAAAGCTGGAGGGTGGTAGGGATGCATGAAAGAGACCTACGTTTATTACTTCAGGCTCCTTGGCAACCAAGCATCTCTCTGGTGCTGTGTGACCTTGAGGAAGTTTTTACCAAACTTACTGGGAAATCTTTTCCGTCTCTGTGAAACCAGGATATTCACTGCTCTGTCTATTCAGCAAGGACTCGTGAGAGAGAAATGTGCCAACTCACAGTTCCCCAGGGAAGAGGATCCCTCAATCCCCTTGGGCAGAATCTCTTCTCTCTTGGAGCATAGAGACACAGGGTTCTGAATGCAAATGAGTTAGGGATTTCCTAAGCAACACAAAACAGTTACCTAATGATGAGGCTGGGTGAGTGTTAAAACCAGCCACAAGGCAAGTGACACTGCCTCAGTTGTGACATGTAATAGCACAGCTGTTCCCTCTCCTTGTTTCTGTGGGGCTTATGGTCCATAAAGTTTAATAACAGTCTTAACAGTGAATACCTGATGCTCAAGGGCCACTCTTACAAAGAGGATCAGGATCTTTAATTTCTTCTCTTTTGACATTTCATCGTTCACAAATGCTTGACTGCCATTGTTGGCCATATAAAGTAGCCACATGGCAGGAGGGAATAAGAAAAGATTCTACTGGCTTTTAAATAGTGAAGTCAGCCCATAGTTGGGCTTAAAACTTTGAAGAAGCAAAAGTCATGAAGCTTAATTGCCCAGTAATTTGGGTACCATGAACACTCATGGGTTGATATACAGGGACTGATGGGAAAAACTAGACAACAAAACAACCCCCAAAATTCTTTCTATGACTTTCAAAGCTGTGAGTTGCTCCCAGCCCCTTGGCCTTCTACGTGCTTACTGTGGCCTTTTGTATTGTAACCAATACAAAAGGCTTGAGATGCCCAGAAAAGATGGTGCAACTGTTAATAGTGCTTGCTGTGTAATCATGAGGACTGGAGTTCAGATCCCAGCACCCATGCAGCAAGCTGGGCATCCCACACATGCCTGTAACCTTAGCTCCAAGTGTGGGGGAGGCACAGAAACAGAAAGATCCCTGGCCTTGATAGCTTCCAGGCAAACAGAAAGCATGAGCCTCAGAATCCTCAGGAGACACTGCCTCAAAGAAAAATAGGAGAAGAGTATAAAGGAGTCCATCAGATGTCCTCTTCTGCCCTTTGTACTCAGGCACAGGGACCACACACACATGCTTCCACCCTCACAGAGCTGTATACAAAGAGATGTGGGGGGGGGGGGGCGGGAGGGAGGGGGAGGGAGGAGGGAGAGGAAGGAGAAGAGAGAATATAGAGTCTTGGGGGGTAGGGTGGAGTTATTTGTGGACAAGAGGAGAAAATATATTGTAAGCCAAAGCAAGGTAGACTGGTCAAGGATATGGTGGAAATTCCCCGGGTGCTGCTCTGAACCTTGTTCTTCCTTAAACAAATGCCATAAATTTAGGCAAGAGGTGAGATTGCTTCTGCCAAGTACCAGTGGGTTTAGTCAAGTCAATAGGAGCTGAAAGGAAAACAACTGAGAAGCCACCTGTAAATTCATATTCTTTATCCTGGCACCACTTGTCCCAATGCTAAAACACATGTGTGGAGCCTGGGGAGCACTAAAGAAGAGGAGCGTCCTTGGCAGTGCAGATAAATTCCTACAGAAGACCACCTCTCTCAAGATGGGGTTCGCCCTAAAAACATTCCGGACTCCCAGGGAACAGGCCGAAAGTCAATGCGCCCAGGTCTTAGCCTCCTACCAGTGATGGTCAGGGTTCACTCTGTCTCACAGGTTTCTAGGTCTGCCCAACACACTAGCAGTTCATTGAACTTTTTCCTTTAATTTCTGTTTAATAACATTCTCAGTCTTAACGACAGTAATACTACTTTGTCTATTCTTGGGTTCTCAAAGGCTGTTCTGGAGAGCATGGTCAATCAACAGCACTGTGCTGGACCGGAGTAGATTGATGGCGACAGGGTGGGCTACCAGGGATTTAAGAGGCAACAACAGAGACTATGGCAGCCAACATAAAGTAGATCATATTCTGCTTGTGCTCCCAGCCCTGGAGAGGCCACTGAGCGTCTCCTTTGACCTTGCCATCTGCACTTCTCTCCTGTCCTCGTGGCCAGAAGCGAGGTCTGTTACAGCAATATTGCTGGAGAGCTTTAGACAACACTGTACCAGTTTTCTGAGGCAGAAACCATTTTTAGAAAGCTTTTGCTTCTGAGTTTTGAATATATTTAGAACCATACAGAGTCCTTACATAGACATAGCACAAAGACAGATTCACAGATGGCATTGATGATTCCCATTTGGAAAGGGGTTTCAGGAGACTGTCCTCTGCCGCTGGTTTGTCTTCAATATTTACAATTTTCACATTTATATTTTAATATTTCTCTTCCATTATTTACTAGAGATTCCTTTTGGAGAGGAGAATGGTTTTCATTTTATTTTGGTCATACTCCATCCTAGTTAGTTATGAGTGTGTCTAGTTCTTTGTGTCTAAATAATTTTATGATTCCTTATTACATGTTTCTTTTTCATATTACAGGGTATGTATGCAGCTTACTTTGGAAGCTACAGAAACATTTTGCTTTAAGACATTTATCATAGATAATATGTATGTAGAGTGTTGGGAGCCGCGTACGCCATTCGACAATGGCGCGGCTCCGTGTGGGAGCCGCATACGCCAATTGTCAATGGCGCGGCTTCGTCAAGAAGCCGCATTCAAAGGCGCGGCTCTGTGAGGGAGCCGCATTCAAAGGCGCGGCTCCGTGAGGGAGCCGCACTCAATGGCACGGCTCAGTCAGGGAGCCGTGAGGTAAAGTGTGCCTGACTAAGGCGCGCCGGCTCCCTGCTTCTCGGCTCTGACAGAGCCATGAATGGGAGCGCGCATGCGCAGGGCACGCCGGCTTCCCGCGCTCTGGCTTCAGTCAGAGCCAAGCCGAATGTGCGCATGCGCAAAGGACAAAAATTAATATGCTAATTAAGTCTCACTCCAAGAGCACTCTAAGAGCCAATGAGAAACTAGTATGCTAATTAGGCATCATTAAGGAGCCAATGAGCATGCAGTAAGTGCTCCCAGGACTCTATATAAGCCCATGGGTTCTGGGGCTCTGGGTCCTTCGCCGCTACCATCTAAGAGAGCTGTAACACCATCTAAGAGAGCTGTAACACCATCTAAGAGAGCTGTAATACCATCTGAAATTGCTGTAACCAGTAAATTGCTGTCAGAAGAATCCTGAAGTGTGGCGTGTTATCCTTTTCGGCGAGGCGGCGCGTCACAGTAGAGACAGTATTAATATTCATGGAATAATAGAGTTTTATGCTATTAGCTGAAGTGGCGTCCTTCACTTCAATGGCTAAGAGTAGAGTTCCGTGAGAATCTGTGTACTTAGCATCATGCTAGGTTCAATGCCCAGCATGAAAGGGAAAATATGATTTTTAAAATTCTATCATATTTTTACTGCTAGGCGTGTGAACACGCATGTGTCAGGTGAGGTGGAGAAGGAAGCCTCTTCTAGAAAAGAGACTGCTGTTCAGAATAAAGACAATGCCTGCTTCTGGCAGAGTCCCATGGAGAGAGTAGATAGACCTCTAAGAGAGACATTAAGTGCATGGTCTCCTGGCTGCAAGCAATTCAACACTCTCCTACCTCATATGCCAAGACAGCAATGTTTCTGTTTCCTCCAACTGTTCTAGCCTGACCTAGCAACCAAAGAACTTTGGGGTACCCAAAGAGCACTGTGCATCGTGTGCCACGTAAGTCCTCAACAGCCTTGTGCACTGAGATCAGTCCTCCACAGCCTTGTGCATGTTACTAAACACCCATGTCCTTGTGTGTCCTGCTGGTCTCACACATCGTTGGGCACTGTGCTGAGTCCTTCATGTCCTTGGGTGCTGTGCTAGTCTCAAACATCCTTGGGTGCTGTGCTAAGCTCCCCACAATCACTAGGGCTAAAGAAAGGTAGGGTAACTGATTACAACTCTAATGGTCATTAAGACCACTATAAGGTAGACCTGTATGTAGGCTGCCTTACTCCATTGCACTCTTCAGCCTGACATTAATCCTATATAGGGATCATATGCTTAAATATCACACAATATATTAGAAGAATCCTTAGACGTGTGATTTCACAGTCTAGATGCAGCTCAGGGGTCTCACAACTCACAGTCTCTCACTGTACAACTCACAGTCCCCAACACACACACAAGAGGAAAGTATATCTACCTCACTTATGTCAGATAATAGGCCTAATATTATCTGGTGGAACCTAGAACAACACACAATGGCTTAGACATTCATCTCTATCAGCTCTCCAGGGCCAACGGTACATGCCTGCCTAGCTCAAGGATTGATAATATCATGGAACAGCTTGAAATTGGCTACGGCAGCAGTGCTGATCACAGAGATCAGCAAGCACTGGTGTCTCTCTGACTTCTCAAGAAAGAGTTTTTCGGTCATCTGGTTGTCTATCACCAGCAGGTCATTAGTCCTACATCTACTCTTGTTTCAGTGTATATTCTTCATACTGAAGATGTGGCTCAGTGTGGAGTATGTACACTCCACCACATGCACAAGACCCTGTGTTCAATTACATTGCCACAGCTTATGTATTAATAAATGTATAAATACCTATTTATATGTACATATAGGATATGTATTTCATATAAAAATGTACAAACTATATATTCTTTTTAAATCCTGAACTCTAAGTGGTGGAGCCAGTAGTATCACTGGTGTAATGCTGGCATTGGTGTCAGATCACAGCTTCTGCTCTATCTGTTTGCTTTAGGACTACTGTGTGTGTTTCATGTATATATGTGTTTGTGCATGTGGTGTGTGTATGTGTGTCTATGTGTTCATGTATGTGTGTGCATGTGTTCACACTTAAATGTTGAAGCCAGATGCTAAAGTCAACTGTCTTCCCCTGTAGCTTTCCATTTTTTTTTAACGGGTTTTTAAGACAGGGTTTCTCTGTGTAACTTAAGCTGTCCTGGAACTCCCTCTGTGGACCAGGCTGGCCTCAAACTCACAGAGATCCACCTGCCTCTGCCTCCCAAGTGCTGGGATGAAAGGCGTGCGCCACCACTGCCCGGCCCTATCTTATTTACTTTTACAGATAGGGTTTCTCACTAACCTAGAACTCACTGATTTGGCAAGGCCAGCTGCTCAGGAAACTTTAGGGATCCTTCTGTACGCACCTTCCCAGCTCTAAGATAACACAGGCTTGTGTCGCCATGCTCAGCTTTTTTATGTTGCAGCTGGGGATCTGAACTCAGATCCTGTCAGTCTTGCATGGCGAGCACCCTATGAACTGGCCTATCTCCCTCACTAGTCCCTCAGGATTACGCTTGGCTTATAAAGGTTCAATGTCGTTAAGGAGATGACAGCACTAGTTTTCTTACAAACAGCTTGGGAGGCTCCCATGGCATCTCATCCCCTAGCCCCACCTCTCTGCATTCACTGCCGGGTGGGTCCAACACAGCACTGCTTCATTCTAGCAGTCTTGATTCAGCACCTTCTGTTCATCAATCAGGGATGTCGGAGCATTTTCCAATAAAGCCCAAATGACATGTCAATATTTTTACCTCATTAAGAAATGACAGAGCTACAGAGATTGCATCCTGAATTCTCAGTGTAGGACAGACATTGTAGGACTTATACAGCTTTTAAATATTATTGATTTAGTAGAATAATGGCATAGAATAATTCATAATGAAATACATACCTTAAAAGAGAACCACTGACTTAACAAAGAGAAAGGAGTTTAGATGGATAGGAAATGTCAGCTAGGTCTCTAAAAGTTAAAAAGGCACCTTAATTGGCTCTGAGAGGAATTGGTTCATGGTTGCTGAACAGACAGATTTATTTAACCATTTATAAGTACGTTACCATTTTAAAATAGCCATCACTTATGGTGAACAAAGAGCAGAAGGGGGGCTTTATCCTTAGCCCGCAGTTTCATAGACTTTCAGCCACTTTTTAAATATTTTAAAGATATTTTTAAAACTTTATATACAACATATTTTGATCATATTCTTCCCTCTTCCCCAACTCCTCCCAAATCCTCTCCTTCTTCCTATCCACTCAACCTCATGTTCTTTCTTTCCCTCTTTCTTTCAAAACAAATAAAAAACCAAAGTAAAACAAAACCCTCAAAGACAAAAGGCACCAAACCATAGCCAAAAACAAAGTTCCCCAAAGCATGGCGCCTACTTTGTATCAATCAACTACTCCTGAGCAGGAGGCCTGATCTGGGCTGCGGCTGACATACCCAGTGTCACTCCACTGCAGAGAACTGATTTTTCCTCCACCAGCAGGTATCACCTGCAAATGGCTTCCTGATTAGGGGTGAGGCCTCGTGTCCGCTTCCCCTTCTCTGCTGGGATTTTATCTGGCTTGAATTCTCACAGGCCTTGTACATACTCTTGCTGTGTGAGTTCATATGTGTATCGGTCCCGTTGTGTCTGGGTAACACTGTCTCCTTGGAGCTATCCACCACCTCTGGCTCTTAACAATGCTGTTCAAACATGAGGTTGAGTGGATAGGAAGAAGGAGTATGTGTTCTGAACAGGGCAACAGTCAGCTAAGTGGCCTGAAATCCAGTTACCTATAGAGACATTATGACTTCCTGCAGCTCTTCTTCCTCAAGAAGCTGATATTTAAGAAGAAAACATACCTGCGTTTAACTTCATTAGACAAGAAAATATTTAGTGGAGATTTTACAATTTGGCCCAGAGGCAACTGAGGTACATTAGTGATGCTGTGGAAGCCAAACAAAGTGCGGGGAGGATTTTCAACATCAGTGTGGGAGTGGGTGAAGGACACTCCTCCAGGGGTGTGACGTGCTCTCTTTAGAACCTCTGTTCTTTCTCATGACCACTCTGATGGCACACAGCTGTATACCAGGCATCCCTTTGGGTGCTTGATGTTAAATAAGGAAACTGACATTCAGAAGACGCCAAATGCCCCCATTCTGCAGACAAGAAAATAAGTGTGGAGACATAAAGGAGCTTTTCTCGGGCCTGCCAATGTTTAGCTGGGCTGGCTTGTGCTGCTGAACCTGTGTGGTCTGCCTTCAGGGTCTGTGCAGCCTTGAATATTATTGGCTCTGCAAGCTAGGCTTCAGAATTGCAGCTGTGCCTAGATCAGAACTGTGTTCCTTCGGTCTGCATGAATGGGAAACCTCAACCTGTGTTTGAACAGTCTCTGTTGAATCTTCTCCAGTAATGGGGGATCTCCACTCCATGGAGTAGTTAATTGTATAGTTGAGATTCACGGAGTAGTTAATTGTATAGTTGAGATTCTTTTTAATGATTAGAAAACCCTTTGCTTTAAATAAAAGCCACCTGCCTCCCTACACAAGTTAGCAGCTCTGTTCTCTGAAGTAAAATCAAGTGGCTCAACCCTTTTCATGTGTCAGCCGAGAAGAGTCTGCCAGTGGAGACAGATGTCACATCTGCCTGTGGTCACGTGCTTTATAAGATAAGCATCTCCAGGAGCTGTGCATTTTTTTTTATATTGCATTAAGACCTTTTATCACTTCTCAGAGTCCCTTGTAAAATGCAGATCCTTAAACAGTCGTGGATTTGATCAGGGAAAGCTCCCCTCAAGTGCTGTGTTCCCACCATGCAACCTAATGTGTGGACTATGTCCCATTTAATCACAGTTCACTTACATCAAGGCCACTAACGCCTCTAGTTTTGTTCTTTTGTTTTGTTTTTATTTTTCATGTAAGATATCGTAGAACTGGATCTCTATCATGTGAATGTTACATCATTATTCCTGTTAATTCATTTTAATAGTTTTGGTTGGCACTGTGCTCTCTGATGGTTGCTTTGATTGAAAGTTAATAGGATATAAAATCACCTAAGAGATTATGCTGTATTGTTTTATGTCGACTTGATGCAAGTTAAAGCCGTCTGAGAGGAGGAAACCTCAATTAAGAAAAGGCCTCCATAAGGTCCAGCTCTAGGGCATTTTCTTAGGTAGTGATTGACAGTGCCAGGCCCAGCCCGGTGTGCGTGGTGTCATCCCTGGGTTGGTGGTCCTGGATCCTATATGAAAACAGGTTGTGCAAACTTTAAGAATAAGCCAGTAAGCAGTGCCCTTCCATAGTCTCTGCATCAGCTTCTGCTTCCAGGTTCCTGCCCTGTTTGAGTTCCTGCCCTGACTTCCATCAGTGATGAACAGTGTTATGGAAGTGTAAGCCAAATAAATCTTTTCCTCCAAAGTTGTCTTAGGCATGGTTTTCCATCACAGCCACAGAAACCCTGACTAGGACTGAGACAAGCATCTGAGCACATCTTACTTTGTAGACTGAGCTAATTAAAGAAAAGGCAAACAGAGCCCTGGCATCCGTCCTCCTCTGCTTCTGACTGTAGTGCAGTGTGACCAGATGGTTCACATCCTGGAAACTGTTCCTTTCACATCATGACTGACTGCTTCATCAACTCGTGAGTCAAGGTAACCTCCCTCCCTTAATTGCTTTTGTCAGATACTTTATCACAGTGGTGAGAAAAGTACAGAATGTGTGCATTATTGGGTTAATAATCGTTTAAACTAATAGTTTAATGATTTTTAACTTTATTTTTATGTATGTGGGTGTTTTGTCTCCGTGTATACATGTATATACATGTGTGCCTGGGAGAGACACAAGAGGGCCTCAGATCCCCTGGAAATGGAGTTACAGATGACTGTGAGTTGTTGTCGTGTGGGTGCTGAGAATCAAACCTGGGTCCTATGGAAGAGCAGCCAGTGCTCTTAACCATTGAGTCATCTCTCCAGATCCAACTTAATGATGGTTAATAATAATTACAATGTTTGAGGATTTCCTGATATCTCAGAGTTAGGAGTTTACAGTTTATTTGTTGGTTTTATGAAACCAGAGTAAGTGAGGTTTCATTTGCATGGCATGTCAAATGAAAAAGTACCTTCATGGGCATGGTTACTTCCCCGGGGGGCGTGGTTCTTCCCCAGGGGGCGTGGTTCCTCCACAGGCACATTTTCTTAGGTCTTGGTACATGGCTGGAACTCTTGGGACGAGTCAAAACTGAAACCAGAGTAACACAAAGCACCATCATTTCTAAGGCCGGGAGGGCAAAGCAGCCTAGTCTGTTTTTCATTTTGATAAGAAACTCGGGTGTTAAAGGAAGCCATCCCACACTAGAAAAACATACCATGTCCTTTGTCCTCTGCCAGCTCCCTTAACTTCTATTTGAATCTTAAAGAGGTTCGTCTCTGTCTCCTGTGTCATAGGTCACATCAGGAAGAGCCATCGGCCCACATGCTTACTCATCTTCAGGACTTTACAACAGAAGGAAATAATCTGCATTTATACTGGTTGTGGTACATGGCTGATGCTTCCTGGGACAGACAGTCTTCTTTCCTTTTGAGAGACATACATTTCATGAAGTAGAAAGAAAATAATTTGATCAACGGTGTCAGAGTCCCTTACTAAGCACGTATATCATCTATGAACAGAGATGGTCAGAACACACATTCTGAGATGGCAAGAGCTCTGTTCTGCCTGTGTGTCTGTTCCAGCTGCCTCTTCCTGAGCCTGTTTTGGGACTCCTGCAGAGCCCACTGACACTCAAAACTGAAGGGTAATGAGTTTAGAAAAAACCCGAAGAAGAATGGTCTGGCTCATTCCAAATGTGCTGTGACTTAAATCTTTTCACACCTATTAGGATGACTCATACCTCAGAGTTGACTCGGTGATTCAGAAATGGTGCTCTCTCAACAGCAACTCAACAATTAATTTCCTGCCGCTGGGAATAAATGTTAAAGAATCAATTCCTATTTCCATCCTGCTTCTCCAACCAGATTCATCGTGCAGTGCCAGAAGCTTAAGGAGAATACCGTAGCAACAGTAGGAGAGTGAGTGTCACGTGATGTCAGGGTGCAAAAGACCTCTGCGATTATCGAGGGCAGGTCCTTCCCATGACAGAGACTTAAGAGGCAAGGAAAGGAATCGGCTAGCAGAGAGAAACAAAAACCACTTTTCCAGAAGTCAGCAAGAATTAGTGAGTCAAAGTTTATTGTTTCTAGACTAGTTCTGCCTTTAAAACAGCATAATCATTTACGGTATTTAGTAAAGTCTGGAACAAATTAGAAAATTCAATTTAATTTTTTTGAAGCTGTTGGAGATTTGATTTAATGGATTCCCAAATTACAACCGGATTCCCACGTCTGCAGGGATGCTGCAGGTCCCTGCTCCCCCAGTTGGCTTTGATTGGGAAACAAAGTTGCCAGCAGCCAATGGCTCAGGAAGACAGAGGTGGGACTTTTAGGATGCCTGGGCAAGTCACAAAGGAGAGGGAGAAAAAGGATTCTGTATCACGACAGGGGTTAAGGATAGACCACTCCAGGAAGGAGCAAGAGGGAGAGATGGCTGAAATGTAGGTGCAAAGGGGAAAGCGGTTCCAGGAGGGCTGCCAGAAGGGTCTAGACAGCAAAAATAAAATATAAATGCAGTGTTAACTCAGGAACACTGGAGGGGAGTGTGTCTTAGCTGTGGAGAGGTTTGGGAGAGCCCAGCCATTGAGCCAGTGGAGACATATTAAAATATAAACGTGATGTGTGTGTGTGTGTGTGTGTGTGTATTTCCATTTGGGATCCAGAACATTGGGGTGGATGTAGAGGAGGTATGTGCAAGAGGAGCTGCATACCAGATGTGTGCACACCAGCTAGGAGCATAGAGCAGATTTTTAACTATTACCACAACATGAAGCTTGTACTATGACTTCATGGGAGATGAATGATGGATTGCTTTCTTATTTCTTGCTATCAGCATACTTTTGTTACCCTTTTGTTGCTGTGATGAAACACTACAACCAAGGGCACTTGGAAATGTTTATTAGACCTTACAGTTCCAGAGGGATACAAGCCAATCATGTCGAGAAAGCAGAGCAGCAAGCTGCAGGAACGGCAGTGGAGCAGAGATTGAGAGATCACATGAAGCAGAAAGAGCAAACTAGAAATAGGTAGAGACTATTATCTCAAAGCCCATTCCCCCCGCGACATACTTCCTCCAGCAAGGCTGTGTCTCCTAAACAGCCCCAAAGAGCATCACCAATTCACCATTCCAGAAGCCATGGCAACATTTCTCATTTAAACTATCTCAGTGTTCAGCTGAGTCACAGTGGATATCATATTAGTACCGTGTTGTCTAAACATAAGCTGTCCTTTGTGGCCTTCTGCTCTCTACATCCCTACCCAACCTAACTGGCAAAAATGTAAACGGAAATACGCTGTGGATCTGAGGAAATCCCCCAGGATCTGAGGCCTGTCCCAGTGGTTGGACTTCCCGGAGAAGTCCTCTGAGGCTCAGGACAGCATCTGAGTGAGGGATTGGTAGCTCTATCCCCCCTGGCCTCCCTTCTTCTCACCTTCCTTTCTTCTTTTGCTTTTATTTCCTTTAGACAGGGTATGTAACCCTTGCTGTGTGACCAAGGGTAGCCCTGGACTCACAGTATACTTCAGGGTGCCCTCGGACTCGCAGGAGTCCTTCTCCCTCAGGCTGAAAGGTTCTGGAATACAGTGTGCTCCACTATGCACAGCTAAATAAGTTCTGTTGGCCCGTGAAGCCAGTAGGACACACAAAGCCTTTCCAAATCAAAGAGGTTAACACTCATCATTTCAGACCACCAGACATTATTAGAGAGTCACAAGCAGATGTGATGTTTTAACTCTCCAGATGTTTTATGCTTAGCACTCTTGTTTGTTTAAAATTTTTATTTTATTATGTATTGGGGATATGTGTGTGGGAGTCCCCCTAGCCATGGAGGCCAGAAGAGGGCACTGTGTCCTTGGAGCAGGAGTTTTAGGTGGTTGTGGTGCTAGAACTAATTGCGGAGTCTGCAAGAGCAAAAGGCACTCTCAACCTCAGAGCCCTTTCTCCAGCCCCTTTGAGACTGAGAAATTTTACCAGTTTATTGATCAATGGAAAATATCTCTTCTCACCCTTGGCTTCTTGTAACATTTTATAGAAATTAAATAAGGCCAAATCATTTTGAATTAAATGCTAGGAAATAAAAGGTTGGTTACAGCCAATTTCAGACGCTTGAAATAAAATGAGATGTTTCTTTTATTTGGTTGAATTTTAAGAACAATTTAAAGAAGCCTTAAAATGTATAAAGATACCCACAGGCGTGTTGAGGTTGAAGTTGGACCCATGATACTCTGTAATTAGTGCATTTCCTGGCTTGAGTAAACCGTCTCTACAGGACTTCTTTAGGACAATTAGAGAAATGCATTAATATACGGAAATTAAATTTGAAGAAGAGAATATTCTCACCTTCCTAAGCTATGACAATAAAAGTTCGGGCTTTTCTCAGATATTTTCAACCTTTATTTTTGAGACAGGACCTTTCACTGAGCCTGAAGCTCATCACTTCAGATGGGCTGGCTGGCCAGTGAGTTTCTGCCTGTCTGCCCATAGCTACAAGCCTCGGGTTCCAGGGACCAGCTGCCATGCCTGACTTTGTAATTGGATTCCAGGGACCTGAACTCAGGTTCTAATGCTTGTGTGGCAGGCACTTACCTGCCTGAGCTATATCTCTAGCCTTCAAATGATTTTTTCAAACATTTGATATCTGCAGTATAACTGTGCCTCAATAGTAAGATTTGTCTCTCTATGTTTTATTTGGTTTTTGAGTCTTACTATGACTGAACTCCATAAGTACTCAAGGTTGGCTTCAAATTCAGGGAATTGTCTCATGAGTGTGAGTTAAAAGATACGCTCCACCATGCCCCACCCGGTAAGAGCGATTTGCTATAGGTGATAGGTGTCTTATTCTAGGCTCTTTGCTTGGCTATGTGTTCAATTTTTTCAGAATAAAAATGAGCCCCCCTCCCAAAGGATACATCTTTTGTCTATGTGGGTATGCTCTTCCTTCAGGAAACAAGATGGAAGGAATGGAATATGTCGTGAGTTGTCTGTTTAAAATCGTGTTATTTCTCAAATAAACAGCTACTCTGTCTGATGAGCTATAAAGCTTATCACCAAAAAGGCTTTCCCACCAGGTGTTGTCTTGCAAGCTTTTAATCCCAGCTATCAGGGAGTGGGGAGAACAGTGGAGTGGACAGGACAGGATCTTGTTTGAGACAGTGAAGAGAAGGACAGAGAGAGGCAGAGGGAGAGAGATCTATTTCTAATTCTGATTCTAATTAAATTCTGCGTTATTTCTCTTTTTTTTAAGGTTTATTTATTTATTTTATTTATGAGTACACTGTCGCTGTTTTCGGACACACCAGAAGAGGGCATCCAGTCTCATTACGGATGATTGTGAGCCACCATGTAGTTGCTGGGATTTGAACTCAGGACCTCTGGAAGAGCAGTCAGTGCTCTTAACCGCTGAGCCATCTCTCCAGCCCTCTGCGTTATTTTCTAACCACTGTCCATAGACAAACTTGAAGCAATCAAAATCATTTTGTTATTGCTAAGATCTGAACCCGAACAAGCAGAAGATTAAAACTTTATTTTACTTAATTCGATGAATTTCAAATGCGTGCACTTGCATTAGGCAGGGGTGTAGGGGAGATGAGGAGGCTAGCTAGGCCCTCTGAATGAGCTTCTGCATAATTGAAGTCAGCTAATAGGATTTCCAGCAGGGGGTGATTTCCCTGAGTCTGTGATCTGATTTCCTTTGATGTCTGCATTACAGTAATAACATTAGCAGCATCCCAAACAACACGAATGAAATCTTAGACTTGCCATACGTGAGCACACCTCTGTCATCCAACTTGGAATATCTTCTGCAGTTTCTCTTAGGTATGTCAGCTCCATGTTAGGGGAAAACCTGAGAGCAAAGTTCAGATTTCATTTGCAAATTCTGGGCCAATGTTCCGGCTTCCTTTATCATTCCTGTGCACCCCCCTACTCAGACGGCAACAGAAGCTGAGGTGAGAGGATGGGTAGCAGACGGGATGAAGCACAGGATGGAGGACTTAGGTGGGTCCTGATAATGGCGAGTAGTGATGGCCCTTAATGTACAAACAGTCCACGGCCGTGCCTCCTGAAAGCCGCCTAAGAGCAATTTACAAATAAAACAGTGCAATCAAAATGAGTAGAGGACTCCAATTGCTACCTGCAATTTTATCAACAGCAAGTCAGTAAGGAAATATTGAACTGTGTCTTTAAAAAGCTTTTCAATGAATAATTAACACCCAGAAGGAGAGAAAGGGAGAGTCATCACACTGTCTTCACTGTCATATAAATTTGGAATCTGAAAATTTCATCTCTTCCCGGAAATATTTGAAACATGGGAAGACAGGCTTTTGCTCCCCACTGATCCATGCCTGGCTTCGACAGCGAACCTACAGGAGTGGGCGGCATGTGAGTACCCGGGTTAAAATCCTGGTCTGAAGGCTATTATTCTGCCAGAAATGGATTAGTCTCTGTGCTTGTCTAAACGAAAAGAAAAGCTTTGTTTCTAGATCAGATGGGACAATGGGAGGTTGGGGAGGAACTGTATCCAACTGGTGACTTAAGTGTGTGCTTCAATTAAAGTCTAGAACCAAGAAAGTGTCCAGCAAGGCAGGGCAATTACTGACAACAGCCAATGAAAACAAGAAAGGCTTTGCACCAGCATAGTCACAATAGTCCACTCACTGGGCCAACCCACAACCTCTCCAGAGCAAGCCAATAAACGGTCTGCCTTATGATACTTGTGATTACTTACGAGTTTTATTAAAAGTACCTCTAAACATACACTGAATAAAAATCAGAGAAATGTTGATGACCCATTGTGGCTGAATGACTCTGAGGTTCAGCAACAGGATTGGAGGTTTCAAAAGACCTAAAGTATTCATTCACAGCAGCAGGCCCTTGTAGGGCACTGATTCCAGAGCCAATTACAGTGAAGCAGTTCATCTGAAATTTAAAGTTCTGAAAATCATTTTTTTCTTTTCCTTCTGTTGAGGTCAATTACCATCTTGTTTTAAAAATTTCATTTCCACCTGGATTTAATGGCTGACTGCACGCATGAGTGCAGCGGAGAGGATGAGAGTTCCAAGTAGAAATCTGTGCATGTGAAGTCTGCTCGGAATTTTCCTATATAACGTCACACATCTTGGTTAATATTTGTTGAGCCCCTCCTGCCTGTGCTCAGCTCTCTCTCTCTCTCTCTCTCTCTCTCTCTCTCTCTCTCTCTCTCTCTCTCTCTCTCTGTAAATACACAAGAGAGAGGAAAACAGATATTGCCTGCCTATAATTTTAAGAACTCAACTTGCTGATGACTTGCAAACATCTGGATGTATATTACATTAGCAATTTACTATTTTTGCTGAGTCAAGACACATTAATTCTTTAATAAAATTTATTGTGTCTTGAAAGAGAAGAACTAGATGTTAACAAGGGATAAAACACAAGAAAACAGACATGACTCAGGAGAGGGAAATGGTCCTGGGCAGCAGGAGGGGCCAGGGCTGGGGGCTTCAATTTGGCTTTCAATTTCTAGCAGCTTAAAAAAAGAAAAGGAAAAAAGGAAGGAAGAAAGCTTAGCTTATTTCTTGTTTCTTTCCTGAGAGAAATGAGACACTTATGTTCAACTGCAGTGGCAATGCTACTGCAGAAGTGAAGCCTGGTAATCATGGGTAATTTACTGACAACATCAGTTCAACAAAGACACATTTTACCTTCCCCAACACGAGATGGATTTGTTTCTCCATAATACACGTATTA
>NW_021604564.1:20865725-20875648 GCF_004785775.1 Grammomys surdaster | reverse complement strand
TACTGTGTAGAGAGGAGATGGTTTTTGTTCTGTTTTGTAGTGTAAGCACAGCACCTAAGTCCAGAGTGGTAGAGATAACAAACAGCATTTTATTAGTTCCAAATCTCTTCCTTTTCCATTGTTCTAATACCTTCCGAACTTATAAAGTAAAAAGATATAGAAAGATGTAGGTCCTGGAAAGATAACTCAGTAGTTAAGAGTGCTTGCTTTGTAAGCATGAGGATCCAAGTTCAAATCTCCACCACCCATATAAAAAGGTGAGCGCGGCTGCCTGTGACCCCAGCATTAGTGCAATAGGAAAATGCTGAGAGCTTGCTGGCCAGCCTTCTCAGCTGAAGAGGTAGCTTTTAGTCAGTGTTGCTGTCTGTTGGAATAGAGTGGAAAGCAATAGAGGAATGCACATGCCAGGAGTGTTCACACACTGTCACCTACATACTCATGTACACACACCCAAAGGAAAAAGACCCACTTTTCTGAGAGTGGGCAACTGTAACATAGATTCACAAGAAAATATTTCACAACTATTGACTGCAATATGTTCAAGAGACTACCCAGATTTGCTATCATTAAAAAGTTTATAAACCAGTTTAATAGTTTTATTGGGGTAGTCACAGAATGGCTCACTTATTTTTCCCTTTATTAAGGGTGTGCTTTAATGGCTTTTTAAGGACACACCTCTTACTATGTAAGTTATAATGTAGATAATTCCCACATTGACAAACTGCAATGTGCTATCACAGCAGAAACTAGCGTTTTCTTTCCCAAGCTTGCATAGATGACCAGGGCTGTGCCCTGACATGGAGAGCACTGGAGGAGAAGAAGGTCTGAGAAGGATGCTCTTGAACTCAGCTTTGAACATGCTGGCACAAGGGTTCTTCGAGGCATGCAAGTGGTCCTGTTAGGTACACACGCGCCTAGAAGGCAGGTCAGGGCTGGACATGCAGGTTAAGGAGACAGTGGACAGTGAGCTGGGTGGCTGAAGGTGCAGGTCTGCATGAAACCAGAAGGATCTTGTAACTGAACTTGAATGGAAGATTCTTTGCCGATGTAATTTGTAAATGTATGTTATATTACTCTAGTATAAGAACGATGATTAAATTGTACCATTAAGATGTCATTTTTATATGGCCATTTAAAAAATGGGTTTGTATTATTTAATGTAAAAATAGGATATCTTAAGCTCTTCTTACAGTAGAATTTCCAGTGTGTTCTTGTTCACTTGCATTAGATGAGCTAGTTGACAATTCCTAGCTACTTTATTTAAGAATAAAATTATTCCACAATCAGTAGCAGAGAGACAATTGAGAGGCTGAACGTGCAGGTTTTCTCAAGGTTTGAGAGGATGATGCTCAACACTACAGCTTTCAAAACTCAAATGTCACCCTTCGCTAAAAGATAGGTACATGAAGAAACGAAGACTCAGAGACATGACAGACATGGCCAAGTATGAAATCCGAAATTCTAAATCTTAGTCTGGATCTATTTTCAATTAAAGAGTTTATTTTTCTGAATTATACCCTACCTAGGTCTCTAAGAATGCACCAAAATCTGAATTGTAGTGGCCCAAGATTTATAAAACATCTGATGAAATCTTAGTAAATAAATTATTAAGGAAAGGAAGGGGTTAAGTATCTAATAGAAAAGATGAAAAAATATAGGTATAAGCGAAAGACAGGCGTCAAAAATTCTGATCGAGGGACCATCACTTTCTTTTTTTTTTTTTTTTTTTTTGTTTGTTTGGTTGGTTTTTGGAGACAGGGTTTCTCCGTGTAGCCCTGACTGTCCTGGAACTCACTCTGTAGACCAGGCTAGTATCGAACTCTCAAACTCAGAAATCCGCCTGCCTCTGCCTCCCAAGTGCTGGGATTAAAGGCGTGCGCCACCACCGCCCTGCGGGACCATCACTTTCAATACGAGCACGCAGCCATACAAACTGGTTTAAGGCAGCCTGAACGAAGGGGAGACTGAATGAAGGGAACACTGGTGCCCTGCTGCTTGAGAACACAGCGTCTGCTTCAGTAATCAGGGAAAAAACAAAACAAAACAGGTTAGTGCCGTGTCACGTGACAGAGCGCACATCTGGAATCCTGCGCTTAACCCAGTACTCCCAAGAAGCCACGTTTAAACATGAGATTTAAAGTAGTTTTCAAAAATAGGGCCTATTATTTTGTTGCCTATTACTAAAAGAAGAGGCAAGAAAGCTGAGGAGAAAGAAAAAACAAGTCAGGAAAACATGGGAATGATTTAAAGATGTCAAATCGAAATATCCGATGGAACAAAAGAAATTAATTTCATTGGCTGAGAGGAGTTGCCTACCCAATCACATATCTCTCAAAGTCGAAAGGTGACAGAGCTTGGTGGGCAAAACTGAGCCAAGTAAGAAGAAAAGACCATTCCTAATGCAGTTTTCAAATTAAATTTCAAATCAGTGCACAGAGTAGCGGGTTTCCTTGTGGTGTCTTCCACATAACTAGCGTTGCCATCATTCTCATTGATGTCTCTGCCCCACGGCTGCCCTCTTCCCAGTGTGTGCCGGCTGCCTCCTCTCCTCCCTTCTCAGACCACGCATGTCCCATTACCCTTTCTTCCCCCTAAGCCTACCTCCTCCTCCTCACGATTCTTTTAGTCACAAAGACACACACACACACACACTTTTAGAATTCCATGTGTAAGATAAATTATGTGGTATATGCCTTTCTGAGTTTGGCTTACCTTGCTTACCGAGATATCCAAGTCTACCAAGTTTTCTGCACGGTTTCACGTTTCTATTGGCCAAATAAAACTCACTGTGTTTATGTACCACATTTATGCATTCATTTGTTGATCAACGTGCCGGCAGGTTTTATTTCCTGGCTATCATGAGCAGAGCAATGATAAGCATGGATACACAGATATCTCTGTGTATGTTGATTCTGAATCAGGTATAGTTGATTGGCCCAGCCAGATTACACAGTAGTTCTATTTTTCATTTTCTAAGGACCCTCCATACTGATTTCCATAATGGCTTGATCAGTTTCCATTGCTACTAGCAGTGAATAAATATGTTCCTCTTGAGGCTGGAGAGATAGCTCAGTTTTCCTCGTATGTACAATGACCTAGATTTGTTCTCGAGGACCAGATAAACCAGGCCTGGCAATATAGATATACAGAGAAAGGTGGAGGTGCAGAGACGCCGGAGATGTAGATGGCGTAGATGCAGATGATGCAGATCTGTAATCCAGCACTCAAGAGGTAAAAGCAGGACGACCAGAGTTTCAAGGCCATCCTGGGAAGCATATCAAGTTCAAGGCTAGTCTTAAAAGTAAATATTTTTAAAGGGTTTCTCTTTTCCACATCCTTGCCAGCATGTTTTCTTGATTATAGCCACTTTGAAAGAGATGACACAGATTTTCAAGACATTTTTAATTTACAGTAAGCTAAATTTGGTGGCTAAGCATGTCAAACATTTTTTTCCAAGTATTTTCTGGGTACTTGCGTTTCTCTTTTGAGAAATATCTATTCAGTTTATTAAAGTCTACTTTTTTTAATTTGTAAAATAGTGTCACTACATTCTTCTTTAGCTTCTAGCACTGGCTTTGTTAATTGATTGTCTGATTGATTGGTTCTGACATTTGTGTGTGTATGGGATATCTGTGTACTGGTGGGAGGTGACAGGTATGCCATATCACACACATTGAGATCAGAGAACAACTTTGTACCATTGGTTCTTTCCTTCTACCTGTGCCCAGCCCTAGCAGGTTTGTGTGGCAAGCATTTTACTGCTGACTTATAAAACCACCCCCTTGAGACAGAGTCTCACTTTGTAGCTCAGAATGACCTTAAACTTGACAACTTCCTGTCTCTGTCTCCTGAGTACTGAGATTATAGGCATGCAACCAAGTCCAGGTTAATTTTTATTATAACATTTCATTTTGGATAGGAGGAATGGGGAAATCTTCTAATATTCTTTGAGATGTTTTAAGTTTCTTATAAAGGCAATCAGAAAATCTGGAAGAAGGGACTGAGGATTCCAAAAGAACATCAGGAAACATTTAGTGGGGTTCATAGCTCACCCATGTCTATTTAGGAGGGTGCAGAGTGTCCAGTATGTCCCTAGTGGCTGGACAGAGAGTGATAACCCCCGTGGGTCATTGGACACACTATTTCTCAATCCAGCTTTCTTTTGCGGTATTGGGGATCAAACTCACAGCTCATCATGCTAGGTAACCCTCTATCTTGAACTTTAAACTAGATTTTTTTTTGTTTACTGGATAGTCTTGTGTCAATTTGACACAACTAAAGTCATCTGAGAGGAAAGAACCTAAATTGAGAAAAATAAGATGAGACTGTAGGCAAGCCTCTAGGGCTAAATTTTCTTGATTAGTGATTGGTTAGGAAGATCCAGCCCATTGTGGGCGGGGCCATCCCTGGGATGGTGGTGCTGGGTTCTATACGAAAGCAGACTGAGCAAGCCATGTGGAGCAAGCCAGTAAGCAGCGCCCTTCCATGGCCTCTGTGTCAGCTCCTGCCTCCAGGTTCCTGCCTTATGTGAGTTCTTGACTTCCTTCAGTGTGGAACAGTTATATGGAGATGTTAGCCAAATAAACCCTTTCCTCCCTAAGTTGCTTTAGTCAGAGTGTTTCATCACAGCAATAGTAGCCCAAACTAAGTCACTCTGTAACCCTCGAATTCGGCCTTGAATTTGCCATCCTCAGCCTCAGCATTCTGCATAGCTACAATTACAGATACGTGTCTCAGCAAACCAGGATTGAAAAATGACCTCGGAGAAGTGGTGTGTGACATTTGCTCAGTGGATGCCACCAGAGAGGCCTCTGTGGTAACCTGGGTTTTAATGCAGCTAATCTAGGCTACCTCTGTGTAGGAAGGAGCCAATAAAGTACACCCCTTCTGGAATCCTGCCCTCCAGCTATTCTGCATTTTAGGAAACCATTTGATGTTGTTTTCCTAGTTCTTTGATTTGATGGATGCCTGTAGGGTGCTGACTGCATTGTGTAAAGAGCACTGAAGAAACAAGGAATGTTTTCTACGTGCTTTTGTGGTCAGCTTTATTTACTGGGGTGCTATTTAATACCACAGAGTGCTGAGAACTGCAGGCAACGGCATAGCCACGCTTCTTGGTACTCCCTCCCTCTCCTCCAACACCAGCTTGCTGTGATTATTATATTTTATTCACTTCTCTTTTACCAACTACAGGCATCCAGCATGGGTGATTGATGCGTTATTTATTCTTTCCTTACTCTGTGATTAGAACACTGGTCTGTAATTCGGGAGCCCCTAGAAGTTCTATACCTTTGTCAAAGTTCACACTGGTTTTGGTGCAGCAAAGTATGCAGTCATTTAGAGCAGGAGAGAGGCCTAGAATACAGTAACTAATAAACAACTTGATGTCATTGATTTCATCCCACAGTGGCCAGTGTTTCAATTTAAGTCGTTCACTTCCCCATGAAACAAGATGAAATGTTTTCCTCTAATTCACACTTTGGTTCATGTTGCTAATATTTTTCTACAAATACCCAGATTCTAAGTTTAACAAGTGAGTTACAGTTCTAAGGAGAAAGAACACACTGAGTTCGTTGGCCCCACTTAGGAAGCGTGTACTGGTGGCCATAAATGGCTAAGGACCCAAGCGTTGGTGCCCTTCCATCTAGCCTCACGTTTCACGTTCCCCATTCACTTCCAGCAGATCAAATGAGATTGAAACTGTCAAACTACATTTTTTCTTATCTCTGTGGTTTTGTTCACATAGAAGATTTAAAAATTTTATATGAATTTTATAACTTCTCTGAAATATAGAGCAAAGCAGAAAATGTAATAACTAGTGACTATGAAGGTTTGGATTCTATGCACTGGCTCTACTGAGATGTGAAAGATGGAGGGTAATCCGAGCAGGCTTAATGTCATGCTAGAAGATGCTCTGCAGGCTACCGGAGGAGAAGGTAATCATTAATATCACCCAGCCACAAACCCTGTGATGCACAGTAGTGACCTCACTGTAGGAGACTACTGCAATGATGGCACAGATCTTACCCGAGTAACCAACCACTTTCTTAATTACTGCATTTCAGGCCCACTCCAAGAGATGGAAATCATACTTGACACTGCCAAATGTCCAAGAACCGAGAATAGACAGTTGATGGGCCCAGGGAAACACTACTATCATTCTGCTAAAGGAACACAGCAGTGAACTGACTCCTAACGACATTCTGCCATGCCCATGTGTAACCAAGGGATCAGCTCTCATCGGAGAAGTTCCTGTTTGTGGTAGATAGTAACTGGCACAAAAACCCATGACTGGACAATATGGAGAGAGAGAGGGGGGGGGGGGAGAGGGAGAGAAAGAGAGAGACTTTGGAGCACTCAGTCCTAAATGGGATGTCCTCATCAAACTCCTTTCCTCAAGGCTCAGGAATCTATGTGGGAGAGGAGGCAGAGAGACTGAAGGAGGGGATATTGCAATCCTGTTACTGCCACAGAGTTGAGAGAACTTGACATCTGTGAGTCTGCAAAACTAGCTTCAGGATACAGGCACCTAGAGAGGAGGAAGGAAGGCCAGAGGAGAGAACTCCAAGGAAAAGGTGTCTTCCAGACACAGGGGGATTAATATGCAAATGAACATACAGAGATGGTGAGGAACACATAAAAGACCTGCACAGGTTCAAACCAGACGAAATCCCAGCACTGTGACGGAAGTGGACATAAATGTCCACTTCTAATGAAGAATCTATTTGCAATTGATACCTGCCATGTAAAAGAAAGAACAGTTGTCTCCAAGGTAATATCAGTGGCTACATCAACCATGTGCCCAGGATTGGATGGCCAAGATAAGAAGGACTCTGTGTATTTTTTGCATATTTTTTATTATCAGTTGATTTTAGTTTGTTTTGATTTTCTTGCTCCCCCTCTGTATCTCTGTCTCTCTCTCTCTCTGTCTCTCTCTGTCTCTGTCTCTCTCTGTCTCTCTCTCTCTCTGTCTCTCTCTGTCTCTCTCTCTGTCTCTCTCTCTGTCTCTCTCTCTGTCTCTCTGTCTCTGTCTCTCTCTCTCTCTGTCTCTCTCTCTGTCTCTCTCTCTGTCTCTCTGTCTCTGTCTCTGTCTCTGTCTCTCTCTCTCTCTCTCTCTCTCTCTCTCTCTCTCTCTCTCTTTCTCTCAGAGATGGAAAAAGAACATGAGGATGGGTGGGCAGGGAGACGGAACAGACAGACCTGGTAGAAGCTGGAAAAAAATATCCTCAAAATGTACTGTACATAAAAAAATTTAACAAAAAAATGTAAAGAGTTCATCCACGTTCCATGCCCTAAGAAGGCATCCCATCCAGGAATCAGACCATCTGGTCTTCCTTCCTCCTCCCCGGGTGTTGTGTGCTGAAGCCAGCTTTGCTGACTCACAGATGGACAAGGCCCTTCAACTCTGTAGCCAGTGACAAACATGGTGTGAGGATTTATGCCAAGGAAACTGGCCAACACTCCAAATCAGGCCTTGCTTGCTCATTAGCTTTTATTCTTTAGGATGCGTGAGTTAATAGCACAGCATTGCACATAAACACACTGAAAGACACCCACTGTGTGTCCTTAAAGAGCCTTCATAAACCATTTGAAATGTGCGCTCTGTACTCAATATCAGGAATGCAATTACATTTTGGGTAGTTTTTATTTGTTTCTTTTATTTATTATTTTTTTTCCTGAAACTGGATCTCCTTATGTATCTCAAACCTCCTGCCTCAGCCTCCTGAGTAAAGTGGCTTTTGTCATTTCCAGAGTGCTGCATGCTGTGTGCACTTAATAAGCACTTTCCTCCCACTTTAAGGAGGGTGCTGATTTGCCTTCTTGGCGCAGTAACTCTTTAATGACATCCACTTTGCCTTGTGGAATTTGTATCTTGCATTTTAACATACTATTTGAACTTGCTCTGTTAGGCAATGTTTGGCCCTCTCTGTATAAAGTAATTTTATAAGCATTAAAATACTAAGTGTTCTCTAACTGTAGAGACCCATCCCAGTGCATGATGGTCTCCTGGGGCCTGTGACTCCTTGGCATGGCTGAGCTCTATGGCATAACCCACCAGCTCATGCTCCCCGACCAGTAGGCCTCTTTTGGAAGTTTAGCTTGATGGTTTCTATCATTGAAATAAAAACCTCTATGCTACTTTGAAAGAGGGTTTCTTGAGCCCAGCCTAACCCAGAAAGGACTATGTAGTCAAGGATGACCATGGACATCTGGTCCTCTTGCTTGTTTTGATTTGATGGGTGCCTGTAAGGTGCTGACTGCATTCTCCCAGTGCTGGACTTACAGACGTGTACCATTGTGCCTGCTCTGCTGCTGAGAATATTTAGGAAGGTGTGGTGGCGTGAGGAAGGTGCTTCTGGACCTGCAAAGGCCCATCGTAGTGAAATAGATTCAGACATGGCCAGTAGCCATTCTGAACATGTTTCTCAGAGTTATAACCCTTTCATATCTTCATTTCTGCAGTCCTCCTATTTGCAGACCATAGTCATTCTTCTTTTAAGTTCTTAGCCTAAAACAAAATTTTCTCTCTTCCTCCTCCTCCTCCTCCTCCTCCTCCTCCTCCTCCTCCTCCTCCTCCTCCTTTTCCTCCTCTTCTTCCTCCTCCTCCTCCTTTTCTTCCTTCTCCTCCTCCTCTTCAAGATACTGAAGATCAAACCCAATATACTATTTGATAGGCAAGTGTTCTGTGCTTAAACTACACCCCAAGCCCCAGTTTGAGACAGGGTCACTTTATGTAGATCACGTTCACAATAAAGTCCATCCCCCTGTTTCCACAAGTGCTGGGATTGAAGGCCAGTACCACCACACCATGTTTGTGAACCATTTGGTTTATATAAAGGTTAAGGAGACTCTGATCACAAAACAAAAGTTGGACAATCCTCATTCAAATTCATATATATTCATGTACATAAAAACACTCTTAGATCCAGAATAGGTCTTGGATGTGCTGTATCCTCCCTCCAGCATCCCTTAACAGGCTGAAGCTGGACATGTCAGCCCTGCAACTGGGAGGCAAAGGCAGAAGAACTTAAATATGAAGCCAGAGTGGACTATAGAGCAAGACCCTGCTTCAAGATTAACAAACAAACAAACAAACAAACAAAGCAGAGGGAGGAGAAGAAAGGAATAAAAGGAGGTATAGGAGAAAGAAACAGAAATATATAATTTATTCTCCCCACTTGGCTTCTTTATCTCAACAAGCCACTCTAATAATGCCCAACAGCCTTGTCTATTTTTCATTTTTTAAAATAAAGTTCTCCTTTATTTTAGTAAATAAAGACAGAAGGTAGATTACACCTTTCCCTCTGTCCTGGGACGTTTAAAGTTACTCATTGGCCTTCTTTTCTGCTAATCGTTTTGAGTGTGGGGAAAAAACAGGTTCCTTCCTGATATCCCTATCATATTCCATGGATCATCAAAAAGCAAGGCACACTCATTTCCTGTTACTGCCTGACCAGAATTCCCCAAACTCAAACCACTTGGCTTGCTTTCAATCTGAAAAGTTCTCTTGAGTTCATCCACTGCCCTCTGCCCTTCACACTGCCTGTTAAACACACAAAAACAAAAAACCGAACACTGATTCCTGGGGCGAGAGAGTAATCAAATTTTCTCAATTTGTTTATCCTGTGGTTTCAAATTCTCACTCTCAAAGGCACTGCACAAGTAACATCTTTCTCACTGTCCTTCTGACAGTAAAGATGCCATTCCGTCATACCAACCTGGTGGGCACTCTGCATATCTTTTTCTAGATCTAACTTCTGTGAACATGGAACATCACCCACATCTGACTTTCTGGAACTTAAGTCCATGCTGGTTCCTGAAGCGTGGTAACTGTCTTAGGACATACTGTACATATTTTACATAGTCTACATAGTCTACATAGTATGTATAGTATAGATATTTTACATAATGTACATAGTGTG
>NW_021604564.1:20865477-20865715 GCF_004785775.1 Grammomys surdaster | reverse complement strand
TACATAGTATGTATAGTATAGATATTTTACATAATGTACATAGTGTGGACAGTATCCGTACTGTGCATAGAGTACATAGTATGTATAGTGTGTGTAGTGTCCATAGTGTCCACAGTGTACATAATGTACATAGTGTGTATAATGTACATCATTTACATAGTGTACATAGCGTGCATAGTGTCCATACTATGCATAGTGTGCATAGTATACATAGTATGCATATGTACATAGTGTGCAT
>NW_021604564.1:20826644-20865467 GCF_004785775.1 Grammomys surdaster | reverse complement strand
TAGTATGCATATGTACATAGTGTGTATAGTATACATAGTATGCATATTGTACATAGTTGGCAAAGTGTGCATAGTGTATATAGTGTGTAAACTGTACGTAGTGTGTATAGTGTGAATAGTGTACATATTATACATAAGGTGAAGAGGCACCATGACCATGGCAACTCTTAGAAAGGAAAATATTTCATTGGGGCTGGTGTACAGTTCAGGGGTTTAGTCCATTATCATGTGAGAAGCGTGACAGTATGGCATGGTGCTGGAGAGTTCTACATTTGGGTTGGCAGGCAGCAGGAACAGAGAGTGAGCCATTGGTCCTGCCTTGAGCTTTTGAAACTTCAAAGACCACCTCCAGTGACACACTTCCTCCAACAAGGCCACATTTACTCCAACAAGGCTACATTTCTAATCTTTTCAAATAATGCCACTCCCTGTGAGCCTATGGGGGCCATTTTCATTCAGACCACCACAATAACTATAATCTTTTATGGAGTTTCAGTGCTTCTTCATTTATAGAGTAACTGAATTACTCCATACCACCAATCTACTTGTAATGGGTCTTCTTGGCTGAATTAAAACAGAGAAAAATTGGCAGTATTCTTCTTAAACTATTTCCTCTTTGCTTTGCTGCTTTGCTGGGGATCAGAAGCCAGTGGCAATCACACTGCCACTAAGATATATCCCAAGTCCTTACATGTCTGCAATAGGGTCTTTCTATGTCGACTAGACAGACCTTGAAGTCCATCCCCCTGCCTCCACACTGATGGGATTATAGCAGCTACCCCACACCAAGTTTTCAAACTGTTTGGTTTACACAAAGTTCGATGAGAACCTAGTTGGAAAACAAAAGCTGATCTCTTTATAGCTTGAGTGCAGATGTGCTCGACAGATGAGGGACAACAGGAGCTAAGTTAAGGGTTCAGAGAATGACGGATTCTTTTGAGAAATCTCCCACTGAGGGAGAACAGCAACTTGAAAAATAAGCCAGACCCTGCAACAACACCCAAGCAACAGTCATTTCAATGCCAACATAACATAATGCTGAGTAACATAACACGACTTTATCTCAGAAGAAAAACTAGCGAGGGGAATGGTCTGGGTACATAGCCCAATGATATGGCACTTACCTAGTGTACATAGGACTGTTCTTCACTCAGTACTGAAAAGAAGATCAAGGGAATACTTCTTAAGAAGCTTGGCATTCCATGTCCTTGGTATTATTTAAGAAAGTCCATCTGTTGCTGAAGATACTCTAATCAGCAATTATACAAGAACCCACACAGTAGATATATGCTCAGTGAGATGACAATGCCTGTGATCTCTACACTCAGGGCTGAGACAGGAGGATCCTGAATTCAAGCCAGTCTAGGCTAACAAGTAAGACAAGTCTCAAGAAACAAGTGGTTTTAGTTATAAAGACTGGCCGTATGAAACTTCATTTGTTCCTATAATGTCATAATTCTTGGCAAAACAAATGAACAAAAGGGAAAAGCAAAAGATCAAAAAAAGAACAGAAGAGAAAAATGTCCTTGTAAGATTCTGGGCTTTAAAAAAATACTCTATATAGTTGTGTTCAGTGTGTCCAAGTAATAAATTCTGAGGCCTTAGTGTCAGATAAAAACTTTAAAACTACTCACCTCACCCCGCTGCCCTGCCCTGAAAACATCCCTAAGTCCATATCCCAAGGATGCTATTCCTGTCTCAGGCCCCCAGACTTGGCTTTTGTTCCATTTGCTTAGGAACATCAGTCCTTGTTGATCCGTGGAACATTGGCATCGTGTTAGGGGGAGCTCAGTTTGCTCTGAACAAAGATAGGTGGGTTGCACTTCCAGGTCATCGCATAAATAGTTCTGCTGTGGTTTGCCCAGTGCATCAGTTATTTTTCTCATTGATATAATAAAATAATTGGCAGATGAAATATAAAGGAAGAAGGATTTTCTTCTGCCTCAAGGTTTAAGGGGGGGTTAAGTCTATTATGGTAGGAAGGTACAGCAGCATTGGAAGTGTGGGGAGGCTGTTTCCTCACATTTACAGTGGATCTTCCCTCCCTAGTTAAATTTCTCTGGAAACACTCACACAGACATGTGCAGAAGGGTTATTCCTAAGAGATTCCAAACCTAGTTAAGATGACATAGGAGATAACCATCACACCTGATGTAAAATAGCCACCTCTGCTGACCACTACAAAGGAAGTTGGTAGCTGATGTGGTAAAGTCACTCAGGCTTGACTAGAGGAATTGCTGTTAGTGTTGAGAAGTCATGATTGACAGATGAGGTTGCAACATAGATGATAGAGTTGGAGTGTTGAACCAACTCTGTAGTGATGCATAGAAAAAGGAATCTGAGCTTTGACACAGAGCCACATCTAGTCTGAGATGGTCCAGCAAGCACAAGGACCTAAGTTCAGATCAGCATCCACATAAAAAGCTGGATGTACTGCTATGGACCTGTAATCACAGTTCTGGGAGGTAGAGACAAGAGGATTCCTGAGACTCACTGAACTGACGGTCTAGCTGAATTGATGAACTCTAGGTTCTGTGAGAGACTCTGTCTCAAAAGCTAAGGTAGAGGGCGATGGAGGTAGATGCCCAATATTGACCTTCGGCCTCCACGAATGCACATTTGTGTGTACTTGCACACAACGTGTACACACACCTTCCTAATGAACTACTTGATACATTTCAAAGAACAAAAATTCTTCTATATGGGGAAAAATCAATAACTAGGACTCTGATTTATAACCAGTTGATATTTTCCCAGATGGCATGTCAACCTTCAGCTCTTTCCAAACAGCTAATTCTAAGGTTACATGACTTACCCCTCACATCTAGCTAGATCTCTTCATCACCCTCGTCACGTGACCTATTCCAACTCCCTGCCCCAACCCCAAGATCGTCACATGAATATTTCAATAAACTGTCACCATATCTACATGTCTCATTTGGCTTGAAACCAAGCTTTCAATACTCCATATATGCTAGGATCATTTAGACTACTTTCAGAGAGGTATTTTCTAGCTTTTCTTAAAACTTTAAGCATTTTAGATTCTTTTAGCCAATTCTTTAAAAGGCATATTAGCATTATTTTTATATGTGCTAAGTATCAGTAACTAACATCATCCATTCTCAGTTAATATCAAAACCACTTTTGCTAAGTCAGTAAATTTAGGAAATTGAGCATTCAATAAATGGAAATTTGTCTTTCAGAGCATCAATTTGTGGTGCATTGATCTACAGAAGGCATCTGTAAATGAGGTTCATGCTACATTGAACAACTACAGAATGTAAACATATATTGATGATTTTGAAGTATTTTGACTACAAGATTACCTCAATGGAAAACACACACACATTAGAACACATCACCTGTGATGTCAGTGATCAATACAGCACACACCCTTGAGTGATTTAGATGTAGGTTGAGATGTGTCTTCATCATGATCTTATAGAGAACTTGTTAATAGCAGAGACAGCCCCAGATGCTGCAAATAGATGCTTTTTCTGTGCTGTTGGGTCTTTACTGTCACTTCCTTTTCTGAGCCATATCAAAGGAACTTTGGACCCATGGTCTTGGGTATAGGGCTTCTGTTGATTATGAGCTCTAAGAGTCGTAATTGTTGGAGTTTGGTTTTTGCTTGGTTTGTTTTTGGTTTTTGTTTTGTTTTGTAGACAAAGTCTCATGTAGTCAGGCTGGCTTTGAACTCAGTTTGTACTAAGGATGACCTTGAACTTTTGATCTTACTGCCTTCACCTCCTGAATGCTGAAATTATAGGCATGAGCCACCACAGTCAAGGTCCCAGAGATTGAGGATGGGCTCAACCTTTGTGTATGCTAGACAAGCATTCTACCACTGAGCTACATTCACAGCTATAATAAGAATTATCATTTATATAATAAATGATACTCCCCAGAATAACACATACCTTTGTCTATATTAATGAGGTAATGAGAGCCAGCCACGAAGTGGTAGATTTTTAAAAAAGGAGAATCTCATAGCATAGTATAAAAGAGTCTTTAAATACGTGACCTAAAGTTTCAGCTTTCTATATATTTCTACATAGATCTTTCAGACAAGTCAGGAATCTGTGAGAAATTAACTTGCTACCCAGACTGCCAGGCTCTGGGCCCAGGCTGGTTCCCCAGGGACCTGTGTTCTCACCTCTGGTCAGCTGCTACTGTGCTGTAGCCTCTTCTAAAGCATAGAATAGCAAACTCAGCACAGATGTACTTAGCCACGACTAAGGCTGTAATGGGTGTGTGAATGTCAGTCGGATACATCAGAATTCAAACTGACAGTGCCTTTGAAATCAAAGTATCTGTAACACCCCTGACAAGAGAAGCAACCCCAAAGTACTGCTGGCTATGAATCCAAGCAATAGCATGTCACACAGACAGAATTTTCTGTGTAGTATTCGTTTAGCACTAAATGCCAGGCCTGCTTGCCCAGTGAGGCTCCATTCTAGTCTAGTGCTAGAAACAATGCAAAGAGCCATTAACCAATCTTGAGTTAAACTGACCCTGGTGACCAGTGGAGATTACTATGCTTTCTGAATCACAATATCTCCTTCTGGGTTGAGCTGCACACAAAATGTCATGGTTTATAAGAGATCTACAGCGAAAGAGCAAACTTTCTGGACATTGAAAACAAATATAACATATTAACTACTCCCCCCGCCCCCACAAAAAATAGGTTACATGAATTTCTTTTGACAAAGAGATAATTTGCTACCAGAAATAGTGTGATAAAATCAATCTCCAGTTTCTGTTGAAAAAAAAATTGAACTATGTTGTGAACAAAGAAGAATCTGGGCTTTAACCTTTAATTTTCACTGCTGACATCATTTTGCAAACATATAAATGACGTCTTATTTTGTGTTAATTCAGTTGTGAGTATATGATCCAGTAATCATCTGCTAGGATAGTATCAAATACTTAATTCCTTACTTTTCTGCTTTGTAATAAGGGTTCTTTGTCACACTGCACCCTATATAATTCATAATGATGGCTATAATTACTCCTGTTCTAACTGTGGAAATATGCCTACACAGGAAGCAGAGATTATACAGTTAGGACACACTGTTCAGGGCTACAGAAACCAATTGCCAAATCTCAAGTGTTAGCCATTTTGTAAAATAAGGATTCTATCAAAACAAATGCTGGTCACATTTCCTTTCTATCTTGTGTTTTGATATTGTCTCTACCTTATCACTGGAAAGCCAGTTGAGAATCTACTATTTATTGCTGAGATTTGGGGCTCTTGTCAATAGAGGAATGATCAAAGACATTGTAAAGACAGCTGGAGAGGTGGAGGCAGGTGAAGGCGGCAGGATGGTCGTGTTATGATTCTAAGTCAGGAGAAATATGATGGGTAGGAATGAGCTGCCCTGATTGGCAGTTGGATGGCTCCCTCATTTCATGAGCAGGTGACACAAACTAGTCTGTCTGCCAAGGATAAATTGAAATGGGAGAGAAGGACCAGCTCAGGCACCATTTGAATGGCAGGACACTGTTGCTGCGGTAACTGTAGGAGTGAGACAGACATAAACAGGAAGAATTGAAGGAGTTGAAACCACTGACTAAGGGGGAGGGTTGAGAACAGGACATAGTAACTAAAATGAACTCAGAGTTGAGGTCTTAGAGTCCCATGGGAATGATAGAATGTGATTAACAGACCACAAATACACAGGACACAGATTATTCTTAGAAACACCAAAATAACACACTGCATGACTTCACTTGTGAACAAAGTTGACACACTGGGAACACGAACCCATGGTGTGAACAGAGAGGGTTTTCCTGGGCTGCCTGTGGAGGTGATGGTAGAGAGGGGTTCTGGGGGCTTTGGAGGTGTTGTTTATGTCGTGTCCAGACACAGAAGCTATGGCGGGGCATGGCAAGCTTGTGGAGCTACCATAACTGTGTACTTACTATCCATGAGCGTCTCTCTGTGTACCTTCTACTTTAATACAAAGTGAAATAAAGCTTCAGGTGATGCTCACAGGTTAGTCACTGTAGAGTGTGAGCCAAGAGGCTAGGATGAAAGGACATTGTCTGGTTGTTCCTCTCCTATGCATGTGCTGGAAGTTGGCTGCTAGAGGGTGTACTCTGTCCCTTCAAGAAATGTAAGTGTTCTAATATCTAGGACATCAGAATGGAGCATTACTTGGAAGTAGCATTTTTCAGGCAAGGTTCTGGGTAACATCCTATCTGGTTGATGTCCATCCTTGCAAAGACATAGGCACTAAGAATCTGTGTGAAGATGAAGGACCAGAGTGACTAATAATTCCCCAAGGGAATGACAGATTCCCTCCGGGTAACCAGAGTCCAGGACCAGCATCCAGACTTTCATCCCCATTTTGTACAGGGGACATGGCTCATCAGACAACTACATTTTGTATGTCTCATCTCCAGAATTACAGTAGAATAAACTGTTGTTTCAAACCACCAAGGCAATGGTACTTTGTTGGGGCAGCCAGCCTTTACAGATGCATCAGTGTCAGTGAGAAACAGCAGCAGACATCACAGCTTGAGCATGGAAGAGTAACAGATTCACAGATGCTGCAGCCCTGCCCAGGCCTCTAACTCTCCATCCTTGTTTTTGAACCACTGCCCCTTGTTGCCTCTCAGGTTGGACTTCCTATTTTTCTTTCTGCATGAAACATGCAGTTGGAACAAAGAAAGAAGGACTCCCAATCCTCCATGGTGCATGTTCTGCCTGGTTTGATGCCAACCTCACACAAGCCAGAGTCATTTAGGAAGAAAAAAACCTCAAGTAAGAAAATGTCTCCATCAGATTAGTCCACAAAACAGTCTTTTGATTGATAGTTGTTGTAGGAGGCCCCTGTGAGTGGTGGTTCAGAGTGTTATAAGAAGGCAGGCTGAGCAAGCCACAAAGAATAAGAAACAGCACCCCTCTGTAGCTTCTAGTTCAGTTCTTGACTCCAGGCCTCTGCCCTGATCCAATTCCTGTCCTTAGTTCCCTCTGTGATGGGCTGTTGTTACCTAGAAGTGTAAGATGAAATTAATCCTTTCCTTCCCACATAGCTTTTGCTCATGGTGTTCTATCACAGCAATGAGAAGCCTGAGTAGAACAGTATATGAGAACTTGGGGGTGGGTTCCATTTTACAGAAAGGGAAACTGAGGCACAGAGATTTAGGCAAACTCTGCTGTTCCCCTGCAGCAGTGAACAACTTAGTAGATGGGAGACGCTCCCTGCCTTCATCAGCCTTCAGGACAGTTCTAAAGGCCAAAGATCTTCTGATTACAAAAGAAAGAGCACGAAGCTGGGGTCTGAGCTCTGCACCTCCTCTCTGGGGCCACCATTCAATCAGCATGATGAAAAATAATTTTTTTCTCACAGGGTTGCCGCAGGGACCCATGATGGAGAGGATGTAATATCACAAGTTATAAACTGAGAAACACTGAGAGGTCATGGTTACGATTCAGCAGTGGGTCTGATGTGACCAGGGAGCCTGTTAGCCTCAGAGCTAAGTGGGAGGTGATAGGAGAGGCCAGACATCTTCAAGAAATAGAAACAAACTTCTGAACGTTTATATTTTGTATTTCTAGTGCTCAGTGGAAAGTGTTGGCATTGGTGTTGCCTAAAAGACAAAATTTGCATTGGGGTTTGAAAATAATATAAAAACAAAAATGAATAGGCAAAAGGCAAGAGAAAAGGTGACATGTCAAGTCTTACAATACAGGGGTCATTGGTGGGCGGGGTGGGATGACTGTGGGTATGGAACAGCCCCACTCTAAGCCTTTGCATTGCTCACTTCCACAAGTTCTTGGGCATAAGCAGTTTCTAGGTCAGTGATATCCATACCTTAACTTTCAAGTACTTGTGGCTCTTGGTTGGTGGAGTATTGAGCCACACCTTGGTCCTTTGACTAACAAATTTTCAGCTTTGGCTGTATAGTCTATTGAAGTAGAAATTTTTGGTTTCTTCGGAGATTTGTGTCATGTGTTTTTGTGTGTGTGTGTGTGTGAGGGGGGAAGCTGTTTTATGAGAGAATGCTGAGGCAGACATGTGGGAAGATGTTTTGTTGGGAACAGGCATGTGGTATTTTTTGGAAGCTGCCTGGCAAAGGGGCATGTGATATTTTGCTAGAGCAGATGCTTGAGAGGACACATGATGTTTGGAAAGGGTTATAAATATAAGAAAACAGAGAGTGGATGACTCTATGTGGCATTGGTTCGCCTTGCCACTCTTTGCTGATCATCATTTGTTGTGAGTCCATAGAGAGAAATGCACTAAAGAACTTCTCGTGGTATTCTAGCGGCTTCTTGCTGCTTCTACAGACTTGGACTGATTGGCAGAGCCTTCCAGATTCTTCTGGATTGAACTGCTATTGCCTATTTGTGTGAACTAAACTGCTGCTATCCTGACAATGAAGACTGGAATCACCCCAAAGAACTATTCCTAAACAAGTCCACATCTCCCTTTTGCCCTATTAACCTTTTTTTTTTTCTACTATCTCTGTTAGATGGTAGGCTAGGAGGGAGGTTAAAATGTTTAAGAACCCCTATTAAAATAGGTTTTGAAAAATATAAGCCTACCATAATGAAGACCACATTGGCCCAAGCATTAGTTATAATGCACTTGAAGCAACATAGAGACCTTTTTAGTAAGAACCAAAACAACCAAAGTCAAATTGCAGTGGCATCAGGACTGCTGTACTTTGGGTCAGCATCCATGATCTATGGGGTGAACATAGGGTCACTTGCCCACAGCCTACGCTTAGGAGAATATGCTCATTCTAGAGCTGGAATACGTGGATATTATTTATAGAAAACATGCTATGCATGTCCATGACCTTCTTAAGGCATAAAAAAGCAAACCATGGTGAAGCCTGCAGAGGAATTTATTGCTAGTGTAGATAAACCAAAAGCCCCCATGCTTTGTAACCTGGGTCATGTCATCATTCACCATGGGTGCAGCTAGGTAGTTCAAGCAAAAACCAGGATTGATATAGAGGAATAAAAAAACTGGTAAGAAATGTTTAATTTTAGTGAATGTTACTTCTGTTATTCTTCTATTTTATATTTAAAAAAAAAAAAGCTCTGTCTTCTATGAGTTTTGGGTCTCCAGCAGATCTGTTTAGCATGTAGTATAGCCGCCTGACCTGCATGGTGCTTTGTGTATATGAAGGCATATGGCCTAGGCTGGATTAGGGCTTCCACTTGAGCCCCATCCCAGATGTCACTGGGTAGTATATGCACTGCACACCTGTGCTCAGTAATCTTGCTTCATGAAATAAACATGTTTCCAGTATGTGCAAACTAGATGTATGGGAACTCACTGGAACTTGTGGTTTCCCTTGGGGCAGGTTTTGTAGGTTGTCAGAACAGTATTTTATACTCTGACATCAAATAGTTGCAGCAATTCCATGATGTATGTTTGTAAGGTACAGCATTATTTACTGATCAGTCCTTAAAAGCAATATTATAGTAATTGTTATAGGATAACTTATAAGCATCAGTTGATTCTTCCATGCATGGTGACAAAGAGCCTCCATCTATATCCCATAGTTTTTAGTAACAAAAGTTTTATGATTAGCTGTTCTGTTGAAATATGGGGTACCATAGGATACTTCCTTATTGATATCTAACAGAAAAGGCTTGTTGCAGTATAGAAGTGTTTACAGATGGTGAAGGAGAAAAGGGGGAGGGGCAGAAAGGTTTTTCTTTGCTGTATCACTCCTCATCACTACTTTCCCATTCAGGACTGCTAAGTCTATGCTTGTAGACAGAGAACCACAGGCTGGGCAAGTGACACACACCTGCCAGTCTTGTAATCCCAACTCTGGGGAGGCTGAAGCAGGAGGACCATGGGTTTGAGGCTACATGATGATGTCCTGGGCATGTTAGTATTTACCTCTTGTACTAGCACTTTGTAGATAGAGGCAAAAGAGCCAAGAGTCCAAGGTCACCTTCTAATACATAGTTAGTCCAAGGCTCGCCTGAATTCTATGACACTGTCTCATAAAACAGTATCTCAGGAGAAAGGTAGACTCCATGGGTTAGAATATTTATAAACTCACTGTCTTGGATAGAACAATTTGGATGTGAAGTGATTGACTGGAACTAGCTGGGTGAATCAAGATCAAGAGCAGAACAGAGCCTTGAGAACACATTGATCCCTAGTTCTACCCTCACCTCTCTCCCCATCTTTGCTCCAAATCTGTCTCTTCATGATTTCCGTAGTCTTCTCAGTCCATCTGTGCAGGGAAGCACATCTCTCACCTCCCCACCAGAGGGAGCCAACCTAGACTCCTAGCCTCTGACATCAAAGGAGATTATCTCTGACAGACCTTGCTTTTCTTGACCTATCCAGGCCCAAACCTCTTCCAATCAGCCCGTAACAACATATGCAGGTTCGTTTTAACTGTTAATTTGATGAAACCTGGAGTCACCTGGGAAGAGACTCTTAATGCAGAATTATATAGATTAGGTTGGCTTGTGGACATGTCCTGATGTAGAAAGACCCAGCCTGTGTGGGTAGCACTATTCCCTAGGCAAGCAGGTCCTGGAGGCATAAGAACAAAGAAAACGAGCTTAGCATAAGCAAGCAAGGGCACGTTTATTCTGTTCTTTTGACTGGATGTGATCTGATTAGCTGCTGTGTGTTCCTGCTTTGACACAGATGCTGTGGTCCACTGAGGGCTAAAGCTTTGTTTTGTGCTGGCAGTCAAACTTGAAAATGTTTGAGCATCCCCAGGCGGATCTGGTTTTGAAAGCATGGAGAGGCAGTCGAGAGCAGCTGTGCTTGCAGTGAGAGGGGCTGTTGCTGAAGATGCAGCTTCAGTTGCCATAGAAGCTCTAGGTCTAAAGGGGTCATGGAGAGAAGCAGAAGGTTGTTACCCTACAGCAGTCATAATTCCTAAGGAGAGCCCAGGATAGGGTTGATGGAGGTGCAGCCCAGTTGCAATGGAGACCCCAGCATTTTGGAGATGCTTATACCTCAGGATGATCACTAAAGGCAGCAGCAGCTGTGGAAGGGAGCAAGCCTAAGCCTTGGAGACAGCTGTGTGCTCTTCAGGTGGCAGAGCAGGAGGAACAGAGCTGCCAGCTTTCTGGAGCTCTGAGGATCTTGAGTGCATCCTGAACTTTTTACACTGTCAGATTTTCATTGTGTTTGATTTTGTTATCACCGTGACCTGATTCTTCCATCCTGGAGTGAGAAAGTATATAACTCAATTTTTTTATTCTATAGGAATAAAAGCAATTTATAAGACTTGGAAAGACTTTAGATATTTTAGAGAGGCTTTGAACTTTGAAAGAGACTTTAAATGTTTTAAGAGGGTGAATTAATGCAATTAAATGCATTAAATAAAATTAAATGCATTAAATGCAATTAAAGTGCTTGAATTTTAAAGACTGTGAGAGCCTTGTTTTATATTGCTATTATTAATAAAAGAGCTTGGGGATAAACAAGAGAGCAAAGGTTATGGATTAATAGAAATGTGTTTGTGTGCCATGAAAAGGGATCAATTATCCTGGTTAGTGTTTTCATCAATTTGACATAAGCTAGAGTTATTTAGGAAAGGAGACTCTCAACTGAGACATTGCACCCATGAGCCATTGACCTATATAGCCAAGCCAGCTGGATATTGTTGTTGTTGTTGTTGTTAATGGTTGAGTGAGAGGGCACAGCCTACTCTGAGTGGTACCAAACTTGAACAGGAAGTATTGGGTTGTATAAAAAAGCAGGTTAAGCACACCAGTAAGCAGCACTCCTCCATGGCCTCTGATTTAGTTCCTATTTCCAAGTTCTTGTCTTGAATTACTGCTCTGACTTTCTTCAGTGATGGATGGAATGTGATTTGAGAGTTAGAAACTGAAATGAACCCTTTCCTCCCTATGCTGGTGTTGGTTATTGTGGTGGTTTGAATATGCTTGGCCCAGGAAGTGGCACTATTAGGAGGTGTGGCCTATTGGAGGAAGTGTGTCACTGTGGGAGTGAGCTTTGAGACCTTCCTCCTAGCTGTCAGAGAGAAGCCTTCTCCTAGTTGCCTTCAGAATAAGATGTAGAACTCTCAGCTCCTCCAGCATTATGGGTACCTGGAAGCTGCCATGCTTCCTGCCATGATGATAATGGACTGAACCTCTGAACCAGTAAGCTAGCTCCAAGTAAATGCTGTCTTTTTTAAGAGTTGCCTTGGTCATGGTGTTTCTTTACAGCAATGGAAGCTCTAAGAGAGTCATGGTGTTATATCACAGCAAGAGAAACCTAAGACAGTTGGGATAAGAATACAGTGCTCTGTGTGTTCCAGAGCATGCCTAATATAATGTCATTTATTTAAAATGCCCAGAGGAGAACTCGAGCTCTGAGTTGACAAACATGACTTCTGCTCTCAGCTTCACCATTTGTTAGTAATCTTGGACAGTCATTTAACCTTGCTTGCTCTCAGTTGTTGTTCTACTTAAAACACTTTACCAAACAGTGTGGTGCACAGTAAGCACTAGACAAATGAGAGGTGTTGTTATTAACAGAACTCACTGAGAAGGTCATATTGTCCTTACTGCGTTCAGACAATGAATGAATGCTTTGGAAAAGGCCTAGTCAGATCCATGGTGATTTATTGAGGTGTGTGGCTCCACTCACTAGTTGTCCCTGTTCTACCAAACACTCACCATCTCAGAGTGATTTACTGTTGCCTTGACCTACATCTGTGTGTGTGTGTGGGGGGGGATTCTGTGCCTCTCCCTGAGGTCCCTCTTGTCTCTAGCTCTCTCTGCATTCTCTTCTGACAGATGTTCTGAACTCTCCTTACTTTCACACCATTACTGAGGTGACCTTCTGTGGAGAGTCAGAAGCACGTAGGAAATTGCCAGCCATATGAAAGAGTGAGCCAGAACCTAGAAAAGGAAAACGGGGTGGGACCATAGAAAGGCTTTAGAAAAAGAAATGTTTTTCAAGGGTTGGTGCACAGTTGCCACAAGACAGCCTAGTGTTTAGTCCAGAAAAGAGAATGAGGCAGAAAAACTGAAATACACATAAGCAGAAAGCATGTGCAGGGGGAGGAAGGCTGATAGGGTTCACTGAACTGCAAGGCTTGAGGATCAGGCTTGGCAATGGGCAGGCAGGTAGGCATTGAGTAAGTCCCCTGACTAGCTATGGCACCAGTGTGGGAATTTATAAAGCTTCAGGGACTGTTTATCATGCACCAAGCCCTGGGAAGATGAAACACAGCTGATTGTGCTCTTCTGGAGTTTGAAGAGGATGAAGCTATCATTTCCATCATGAAAGGAGGTCCCCACTACCACTAGCATTACACTTGGTCTGAGACAATTCTCCCTTGAGACAGAGAGACGTACTACTAGAAAAAAGGTGACTATAGGCAGACACCAGAACAAGCTCCCCTGTGGCATTTTGGTTATTTTGATGTAGGAAAAACTGAGTTGTGCTGATTGCATTGATGAAGTAAAATGAAGCCTGCATAGACTGGTTCTATCATTTGGAGATCTCTTTCCCCTCCTGTTCTCTCTCCTCCCTCCCCTTTCTTCCCTCCCCTCCCTCCTTTCCTCTCCCCTTCTTTCTTTTCTCTCCATTTCATTATTTCCTCCATTTCTTTCTTAACAAAATCTATTTTTAAAGCTATAAATTGTCTGTAGATATTTTTAAAAGATAAAAAATATAGCAACTATTGTGTTGGAAGGGGTAGGGGTTAGGCCCCGCCTTCTGGTACACATTTGGCAGCTATGACATACTTAGCCACACAACACTCGTGACTTTGAGAAACACAGCTTGAAAACCTTTGCTGAAAGCTCTCAGGGATGGCTATTTTTAATAAACTCCAACCACATATCAAAAGGTATTTCTCACAATAGAATTTTCAGGGTTGAAATATATGAAGCAGAATATTTATGTCCTGTCCTGTTCTCTATTCTTGTCAACCAGAAGTTAAGTTATGGCTTAGTACCTAAAATAGAAGAAAGATGGGCTCTCCCTTCAACAGTTCCTTGCTTCTCAGATACTTGTCCTGTATTGTGATGTCATTTCAAGTTGTTCTTTAAAGACCAGAAAATTGTACCAGGAACTTGAAAAGCACAAGACTGAATACCCTGTGATTGTTAAAGCCACTGTTAGAATCAGCAGGGACTGATCCCCATACAAATGGCTTCATTGGAGAAGAAGGTGCAGATTAGGGGGCATGAACTCTGCGATTACAGAAGTATTTTTTCCCAGTTCAAAATGAAAGTGTGGCTGACAGAGAAGCAAACTGTCTGCACAGAGGTCTTCTGAATGAGCCGGACTGTTCAGCAATGCTGGCACTGTTAAAGCCAGCTCACTGCAGCAGCCACAAAATGTACAGTTTTCTCAGTTCTGCATAATTTCTAGAATCTTTGAAGTATAATATATAAAAATATTAGATCCTGTGCTTAAGATCTGATGGTTCTTTATCATTATATAAAAGCAGTCCACCCAAATCCATTTACTTAATTACAAATTTAGTAATAGGTATCTAGAGACTGAAAGAAAAGCCTCAGCATGGCAGTCTTCCATAAAAGGTCAAAAAGAGCAGACATGGGCTATAATGGCACATTTAGCATTGTTGTTATCTAAAAAGTGGAGGCAGAAAGAATCGTACTGAACTTTCAGGCTCCACAGAAAACTAAATGTCAGCAAGAGACAATCTACAATATAACAAATTTTCAAAAAGGTCTTATATTCTAAATTCTTCCCTTCAAATTTGAGATTTTGTTCATCATGCATTTCTGAGAGACATGGAAGAAACAGTAACATTAATTAGTCCTTAAGGAAATAAAGCAAATTGGATGCATTTCTGAGCAACTCATTTTACAGAGAAATTAACTTCATCCTCAGAGAATTCCTTGATGTACCTATGAGCCAGAATTGCAGGGGTCAACTTCTTATATTTAGTCCACATTAAAGTCATGCTATTATATTTTTAGGACATTTAGAAACTTGACTTCTGACTTTCCATTCCTGGTGTGACACCTACACAGGTTGGCGATAATTGCTTTGGGGACTTAATAATAATAATCTTTTCCTGTGGGGAATTTATAATCTAGTTAGACAAATAAACACATATGTATTAAAAAATCAAATAGCAAAGCAGTGCAGGGCACATCTAAAGTACGAACAGGATGTGGAACAACTACCTCCCGAAATGAGAGGCGAGGAAGGCCATTATCAGAGATGGTCGTCACTGAAAAGCCTGTGGATCAAAGATGTCAGCTGGATCCTTAAATACTGGTAGGATTTTGATGACCAAAATCCTAGGAAAGAAATCATCCATTTGGGGAAAGAATATTTCCAGACACAGTATGAAGGGTGAACTGGGAGTTGCCATAACAACCTTCACATCTGTGAGGATTAAAACAGGAAGGCTTTATTGTTCTCTCAGGTTCATGTGGTGTAGCAACTGTGACCATGATGGGAGATGAGGGGTTCATCTTTTTGGTTGCTGTGGCCTCACCTGTACCCTTTGCTGATGGGATCATTATCTGCAGGTGGCTTCCCAGGTTACCACAGGAGGGAGGGAGTGGACTGGACATGGGCTTGAATTCTAGCCTCATAGTGGTGGGAATCACTTCTGGCACTGTCCAGAACACAGTCTGGCAGCCCCAGCCTGACCACAAGGAAATTAGAGAATGTTTATCTGAGAGCAAACTTACACTGCTGGACTCAGCATTGTTTTTGTTGAGATGATCATCTGAGGGACATTATAAGAGGATATCACAGTGGCAGACTGAGGGCTGTTGCTGATCACTTCACCAGGACTCTAACTCCTCTATACCACCTTTGTCTTTTACCCTGTGTGCCTTTTTTTTTTTTTTTTTTTTTTACTGTGAGCAATATTGCTTTAAAGGCAGCTTTAAAGCACCTTTAAAGACAGCTAATCCTGAAAGCTTTAGACTAACTTTCACAGACATTGAGTTGGAAGACTTGTTGGTGTTTTGTTTTATTTTTGTAGATAAATGACATGCTAAAATGGGATCAGTTAGTAAGATAAAGATTGGAGAGAAGAGACCTGAGAAGGAATACTTTTATGATATTTTAAGTATACACCCATGACTGCTTATTATTACCAGTCCATGGAATTCTTGATTATTGTCCTAGGAAAAAGGAAGGCAAACACTGCTTAGGAGAGAATATGCAAGCATGATACTTAAGTGTCTGAGAACTTGAATGATTCCCAGAGAGAAGTGCAGAAAAGTAGGAAAGGAACATTCATAACAGCACATTTAAGCAGTAGAGAAATGGAGACCCTTCTTAAAAGCAAGAGCAAAGGTTCCAAGACTTTGAAAAGACTAAGTCTCCTTCTGGTCTGGGCCTGAGCACTGAGCAGATCCCCGGCAGCAGCTCTGCACCCAGTCTCACAAAACCCAGAGGAAGCAGGCTTCTCAGGAGCTCTAACCTGGTCAGTATCATAGGTAAGGAGACAGCAACACCCACCACAAACGGAGTAACTGGGACTCACTGGAACCCCTTGAATTCACTCCTGACCTGGAGCACTTGTTCCTTCCGGTCTATGACCAAGCACTGAGCAGATCTTGGGCCTCAGGTCTAACCCAAGTAGCAACACCTACCCCACACAGTTCTGACACAACCAAAATAATAGGAATGACAGGCTCCAGTCAGAGACAGGGCAGGTAGCACTAAGGGAATCCAGACAGTGAAAGGCAAGCACAAGAACATAAGCATCAGCAACCCAGGGTACTTGGTATCATCAGAACCTAGTTCTCCCACACTAGAAAGTTCTGAATTCCCCATATCACCAGGAAAGCAAGATTCAGATTTAAAATCACTTCTAATGATGTTGATAGAGGACTTTAAGAAGGACATAAATAACACTCTGAAAGAAATTGAGGAGAACACAGGTAAACAGGAAACCCTTAAAGAGGAAACACAAAAATCCCTTAAAGAATTACAAGAGAACACAACAAAACAGGTCAGGGAATTGAACAAAACCATCCAGGACATAAAGATGGAAGTAGAGACAATAAAGAAATCACAAAGGGAGACTACCTTGGAGATAGAAAACCTAGGAAAGAAATCAGGAATCATAGATGCAAACATCACCAACAGAATACAAGAGATAGAAGAGAGAATCTCAGGTGTAGAAGATACCATAGAAAATATTGACACAACTGTCAAAGAAAACACAAACTGCAAAAAGTTCTTAACATAAAACATCCAGGAAATCTAGTACACAATGAGAAGACCAAACCTAAGGATAATAGGTATAGAAGAGAGTGAAGATTCCCAACTTAAAGGGCCAATAAATATCTCCAACAAAATTATAGAAGAAAATTTCCCTAACCTAAAGAACAAGATGCCCATAAACATAACAAGAAGCCTACAGAACACCAAATAGACTGGACCAGAAAAGAAATACCTCCTGTTACATAATAATCAAAACATCAAATGCACAAAACAAACAAAGAATATTAAAAGCAGTAAGGGAAAAAGGCCAAGTAACATATAAAGGCAGACCTATCAGAATTACACCAGACTTCTGACCAGATACTATAAAAGTGAGAGGATCCTGGACAGTTGTCATACAGACCCTAAGAGAACACAAATACCATCCCAGGCTACTATACCCAGCAAAACTCTCAACTTACCATAGATGGAGAAACCAAGATATTCCACAACAAAACCAAATTTACATAACATCTTTCCACAAACCCAGCACCACAAGAGAAAATATTGGGAAAGCTCCAATACAAGGACGGAAATTATACCCTAGAAAGAGCAAGAAAGTAATCCTCTTCCAACAAATCCAAAAGAAGATAGCCACACAAACAATACCACCGCTAATAACAAAAATAACAGGAAGCAACAATCACTGTTCCTTAATATCTCGTAACATCAATGGACTCAATTCCCCAATAAAAAGACACAGACTAACAGACTGGATATGTAAATAGGACCCAGCATTTTGCTGCATACAGGAAACCCACCTCAGTGACAAAGACGGACACTGCCTTAGAGTAAAAGGCTGGAAAACAATTTTTCAAGCAAATGGTCCTAAGAAACAAGCTGGAATAGCCATTATAAAACCTCCAACCTGAGAACACAAAGGGAGGGACTCATGGCTTCACCTGTATAGGTAGTTGAGGGTGGCCTTGTCAGGCAAAAGTGGAAGTAGAGGGCCTTGGTGTCTGAAAGTTTGGATTCCCTAGTGTTGGGGAATTTGAGAGCAGGGAGGCAGGAATGGGAGGATGGTGGGGGCACACATTCATAGAAGTAGGAGGAGGGTCGATGGGATAAGGGGTTTTGTGGGGGAATGGGAGAGGAGATAACATTGAAAGGTAAATAAATAAAATATCCAATTTAAAAAAAACAGATAATGGGTCTGGCAATTGTAGTTGAGCAGTCAAGACTTTTTCTCAACAATTTATTACAGGGATTTCGTATAATCCTCAAGGACAAGGTATTGTGGAAGAGGCCCATGGAACTTTAAAAAGGTTGGTGAGACATACTGTTGCTGAGACAAAGAATGATGCCAACCTATGAGCTTGCTGCGTTCCCTGACAAGGGTGAATGGGGAGCTGTATTAGACATATGTTCCTGACCCACCTTTGCTTACCTATATCCAGATGGGACAAGCTGCCTTGCCTCGAGTTTTTAGACCTTGTGAAATAGAGAATCGAAAAGAGAAATTATGTCTCTTGTATTCTTCTTAAAGGTGCCCAGCTTTTAGGACTCAGTCATGTATTGGTCTAGAAATCAATCCAATATGGGAAGTAACAGTCTACTTTTGGAAGACTGGATCTGGACTTTGTCAGCGACATATTTGGAAGCTAGCTGTTGCTTGCTATGATGTTAGGATAGCAAGAGATAATGTTGGGACAGGATCTGGATTTCAAACAAGGGTTAGTGCATGTTTTAAGGCACTTTTAATTGTCAAGCTAAAATTGACTTTGTCTCTTCTACAGCATTCACTGTAAGTTGCATTGACTGTATAATTTCCAATTATATTAGTGTGTCAAAACCTGGCATGTCTGTTATGGGGGTCTATCATCCAGCTTTCATCTCACTGCCCTGAGTATTAGAAAACCTTGATTCTCTGAAAAAAGCTTGAAAGTGCTGGAAGAAGTGAGTTAGGCTTTAAGCAGAAGCAAGAGGGTAGCAGGCTTGATTATTGATGGTATAACAGCTTCAATTCCATTAATTGCTAGCACCACTGCTTCTGCAATAGTATTGACACAAGGAGTTAAGACAACTATCTTTGTTAACCATCTAGCAAAAAAATGTTACTAACGTGTTGAATATACAAAAAGGATTTATATAGGTATATGATGCTCCATAACCTATTCAAATTATCTGAAGAAGGTTCAGAGTTCAAGAGTTAGGAGCCATCCCAAGTGTCATGACAAATATCATTGGAGTAGTGTTACTTTTGAAATTCACAATGATTGTCATTATAATTAGAAAAAAGTTTAAAGACACCTGTAGGATATTTGACATAATCCTAACACCTCTCTGGGTATGTTAACTTGCATAGTGAGATTATAAATTTAAAGAATGCTGCTCTGTTGACCTTTGATGCTGCAGATAATGCAGATAAAATTATCCATGGCCTGAGCTCAGTATTTCCATTTTGGACAAACCTCAAGAATGGCATATATAGCTTGATCAGGCTAGCCCTTCTTGTCCTGGGAAGAACTTTTATTACTGCCCATCCTGTTAAAGCTTATCTTTAACAACATCAACATGTTGGCAGCCAAAGTACATGGCTTAAACCTGAAAATGGATCCCCAGACAGAGTTATTAAATTAACAGGCTTGCAAGCCAAGGACGGGTAAGATTTTTCACAGAGCCTTACCAACCTAAGACATAAGTGCATTGCTTTTGATAATGCATATTCCATGACGGGTAAGGAAGGTATTCTTGTCAGAATGACCTAAGACAGGCACAGTCCTGTTAACAAAATAAAAAGGGGGGAGAGATAGAGAGCCTTTGGGGCTGCTTGACAGGAATATGACATTGGCCAAGGATGAGGAAGTAGGCTTCAAGCAGGAATCTGGCATTAGACCAAAACAAAGAAGTAATTTCATGTAGGAGTCTAAATTGTAGGCTACAACAAAGAGGCAGGAATCTAAATATTAGGCCAGAACAAAGAACTAATTTCAGATAGGAATCTAAATTTTAGGCTAGAACAAGGAAGTAGGCTTCAGACATAAAAATGACCTTGGGCTAGGTTAGGGAAGTAGGGTCAGATACTTTGGTCATCCTGATAAGCCTTTAGAAACAGTGATCATGGGAGTGTTCATGTAACTGGGTTTAATGCCTTGCTTTTTCTTTGACTATTTGTGTTTAATGTATTGCTTGTTCTGTGACTATTTGCATCTATTGTATTGCTAGACCCTCAACCTAGAGCTGACCTTAATACATGCATGTAATCAAAATGATATGAAAGCATAAAGGAAGAGAGGGTATAGGATAGGGGGTTCTAGGGAGGGGAAATGGGGAAAGGGGATGACATATGTATTGTAAATAAATAAAATATCCAATAAAAAAAAAAAGACTAAGTCAGTATAAGGCAACAGAATGCGCCTTTCTGGTAGGTGTTCGATCCATGGGTCTGAGGATCAGTGCTCATGGTCTTTGGAAGCCATTGGCCTCAAGCAACAGTGATGCTCAACTGGATCTCACACACCAGTTAGTTCATCAATGTGCTCATTGGTTAAGCTCACTTTTCAAAATGAAGTATTCATTGCAAAGGAAAAAATATTGAACTTTAATAGTGTAAATAATATAACTGGAATATTTTTTAAAAGCTACATTTTCAATCACTGCATTTAGTTATGAAAAAAGTGTATCTATTGTAGATACACTTAGGAGACTGACTTGGCCTGTTGTCCCCAGAAAACAGAATTGAGAGAGTTTACAGTCAGGTCATTCATTTTGAGCATGGGAAACCCAGTAAGTAAACCACAGAATGTGGAGGAAGCCAACACCATGGTGTATTATCAGTTAGTTACCATTGTGGGCAGCCAGAGTTGGTGCCAAAGGCACTGTCTTCAGGCCATGTAGAATTAGCCTCAGGTACTATAGAAGAGAGCTACATTTAAGTGCCCTGCTCCTGTAACTATGTATAGGCTGCAAACCAAAGGCCCAGTAGGTTCCCCAGGATCACATATGGAGGCACTGGTAACTGGGAAGTCCCTAAGCAGTGAGAGATACTGGATCACCATGTGCTACAAAGTGACCCTGTGAAAAACAGAGAGACAAGCCAAGGCTGGAGGTAATGAGGGAGAGGGATGTCGGGAACTCAGGGATAGTTGGTATGATCCAGTCATAGAATACTGAGCAGGAAGGCTAAAGCCCTGCCAAAATTGAAGCTGGAGCTTAGGGCGTGGCTCACTGGGTAGAGTGTTTGCCTAGCATACACAAGGCCCTGGGTTCAAACCTCAGGTATGGTGGTACACACCTGTAATCTCAGTACCAGGAAAGTAGAACCTGGAGAATCTGAAATTCAAATTCATCCTCAGCTACATACTGAGTTCAAGGCCAGTTTGGGCAATGTGAGACCTAAGGAAAAAAAAAAAAAGAATGGGAGTTGGGGCAGAGAGAAAGATGATGTACCATTGACCTATTTACATATCCTTTTAAGGGGCTTTGAAGGAGGTGCTACAGTTTTCTCATAGATTTTAAAAACATGGACCTCTAAAGAGAAAATAGGAAAAAGGAGCAAAAGCTACCAGCTGCTTTATTCAAAAAATTAAATCTCACTGATAAGGAAAGCCAACCATTTCAGTTTGGGTATGAGGCTACCAGCTTTCTTACATAATCTGGCGTGCATTGTAGTTTCCCAGAGGCTGAGTCCTGGCTAGTATATTTCATTCAAACTTTCTAGGCAACAGTGTGTTATTTATTTGCCTCTACTGAGAAAAAAAGTCATCTTAAACAGTTACGCCCCTCACTGACCTCTTCCATGCTGCCCACTATAATACAGTGCTTTGGCTTGTGCCCATGGTCAGGCAAATGTTTTGGCCAGATATTGGCCTCTGGGTGCTGGATTTCCTCCTTTCTCAGACAGAAACACTTCGTTTTCCTTCCCCCACCCCTTTTCTGGCAGTTTCACTTTTACATGTTTTTGTTGTCCTGCTGTGAGTGACAGTAGGCAGTAATGCCTGTGACTGATGGAGTCCCAACTTTACTGCAGGTCCCAAGGGAGAGAAGCCTGACCCAGAGAGGAGGGAAGAGAAACGCCTAGGTGGAATTTTTCCATTAATCACTGCACGCTCCCATTTTCCTAAGCACAAGGGTTCATTTAGTTGGTGACACCTCTTCAAAATGATTACAACTTCAGTTATCCTGATTGAAAGAATTTCCATGCTGAGTACATATGGCAGAAAATCACAGCAGGCTGTCTTGCTGTGATATGTTGCTAATGTAGTCATTTTCAAAGCTCCAGGAATATGGGGAACTTTGAAGTTGGTATAGATGCATCCAGCCTTTCAATGTTTACCGAGAAGGCATACATACTGGATGCTCAGGATGCAGATTTGAGGATGTCCCTTCCCTCAGTAGTTTACAGTCTAGTAGAAATGCTTGGGGAATAAATAATTATATACCTGTGGGAAACGCTCTAAGAGGAACTTAGACAATGTGACTGGGAAGGGGGTGATTCTCTAACTTACCTCTGAGTGTGGTATAGGAGCAGATGGGAAATAGGTTTCTATAGGGGTGAGTTTTTAAGGATGGGTGAGAACTGCTCAGACAGACAAAGACGTGGAGGCTGGCTCCATGGTACGACAGTGTCGTTGATCATGGCCTCCTTGTGGAGCTGCATAAGGGTCAACTTGGACTGTAAGGTACAACTGGGACTTTCGAAGAAGGAAAAGCTAGTTGCGAAGGATTCTGGTGTGCTTAAACATTGGACCTTGTACAGAGTGGAAAGACGATCTAGGACTTGAAACTGACAAGTGACACGATCACATTTGCGTTTTAGAAAGTAAACTTTACTGGGATACGGGAAAAGGGATTATGAAGGTTGATGAAATGCCCAGTCAGGAGGTAACAGAGGCCTGATGTAGGCAGTGAGGACAGTGTGAAGGTGAGTGTTTTCTTCAGTGCAGCAGGGCATCCAGCAGGAGGGCAGAATCTAGGCTGATTATGTTTTTCTCCTCCCTTCCCTCAGTGACACTCACCCCTCTTGTCACACTAGCTGCCCACTCTCTTGCTAGCAATTCTCTCAACACAAGAAGGAAATAAGGAGTTAAAAGTGGTGTTCCCTGGGCTGAAAGGTGGCTTGTTAATAGAGTGTTTTCCCTAGCTTGCACAGAGCCTTGAGTTTGATCCCAGCACTGTATAAATCTGGGCATGGTGGCACAAGCCTAGATTCTTAGTACTCAGGAACTGGAGTCAGAGGGATCAGAAGTTCAACGTCATCCTAGCTATAGGGAGTTGGAGGCCAGCCTGGGCTACAGGAGACCTTCTTTTAAACGAAAATAGTAAAACATAGATGCTTTGCTCGAATATGTCCATTGTAGCCTTGCCTTCTTGTACTTAATCTTAGATGTGGGCCATTTTTAAATATCAGGAAGACAATGATGTTTGCAGTATAATTCCAGAGCAAATAGCCAAAGTTTATATAAGTCTTGGAGGCTTACAAAACAATCTTACTTTTATTCATCTTGCTTTGGCTCACAGCAAGGGTACACCAAGTAAAACACGAGACAGTGTAACGGAGAGCTCAACTCCCTCTCTCCAAGGCCCACGAAGCAAGGATCTCCTATTTCCTCAGCTTCACACCACACTTCCTGAGCCTTGTGTCTCAGCTCAGAATCCCATACATTGCCATTGGTTCTATTTTAATGTTACTTATATTTGCTCAGTTTGGAGTCAATTCTCATGAGGCTAGGAAACGGCTATTAATGCCTCCTTTATCCCCACACACCAACCAGAAAACCATCAATGGTTATCAATAAGAATGATTTCCTTCACTTCCTGTCCTGGCCGCCATCGGAGAGCAGCAGCCATGGCCCTGCTCTACCCCATGGCTGTGAGTCTCAACAAGGGCCACAAGGTGACGAAGAATGTCAGCAAGCCGAGACACAGCCGGGCTTACCAAGCACACCGAGTTCATGCAGGACAGGATCCGGGAGGTGTGCGGCTTCGTTCCCTACAAGAGAGCGGTGAGCCATGGAGTTGCTCAAAGCGTCCAAGGACAAGCCCGCACTCAAGTTCATCAAGAAGAGGGTGGGCATGCATATCTGCACCAAGAGAAAGCAGGAGGAGCTGAGCAACGTGCTGGCAGCCATGAGGAAGGCGGCAGCCAAGAAGGATTAATGAACCCTCCCCCAATAAAAGATAGTTTCTATGATGAAAAAAAAAAAAAGAATGATTTCTTTCAAAACTGAAGAAAGGCCTAAACATCAGGGACATTATTTAAAATCAGTATTTGTATTAAAGGGAGGGTACATGTATGAAGTGTCAGCTGAAATGATGGTCCAATGGAACCATGGGAAGGTAGGAACGGAGGCTCTCCCCATCTGTGGGTTCTGTCTGTGGCGTCAACCAGGGATCAAGCATGCTACTTGATATTTCATCTGATCTAAATATGTGCACATTTTCTGTAGTTATCCATAAATAATATAGTGTAACAGTGATCTATGCAGCATTGGCCTCAGACAAGGCGGCCACATACCTATAATCTCACCCACTCGGGAGACTGAGGAAGATGGTGAGGTCAGGTCAACCCTGGCCACATAGGAGGACTCTGTCTTTAAAGGACAGTACATAGCTTTTACATTGTAGTAAGTATTATTAGTTAAGTAGAGATTGACAGATGAGTTGAGCTTATCTGTCAATGAGGGATAAGAACACAGAGATTTGAGCACACACGGGTTTTGGACATCTGTAAGGATACTGGTACCAATTTCCCACATGTTCTTTATAAACTAATGGTTAAAAAATGGGCTTTTGTGTCCTGTGGTTCCCTGTTCACCATTCAACTGGCGTCTATGTGCAGCATTCTCTCTACCTATCTCATCAGGGAGTGTGCTGAACCAATGGAATAGCCTGGAGAGACGGTGAGAGAGTACACATACCCTGGGTCAGTAAGAGAGTGCACATACCCTGGGTCAGTAAGAGAGTGCACATACCCTGGGTCAGTAAGAGAGTGCACATACCCTGGGCAAATCTTTTAGTATGTGCTAGTAATTATCACTGCTAACAATACAAGCATCTGGGGATGTACCTCAGTTGATTGAGCCCAACCCCAGTACTGCATAAACTAAGTGTGGTACCCCATACCTATAATATCAGCACTGGCATAGTGGAGACAGGAAGTCCAGAAGTTCAAGACCAGGTCCGGTCTCAAACAGAGAAACAAACAAAAACCAACCCACAGTTACCAGGATAAGTCTTATGCCAGAATTTCAGAACCAGTCTTGGGAAACAGGCCTGAATCAAGTCTTATTCTACAGAATTTTTGTCCCATGATGTCGTATCTTTGTTGCTCTTATCTTCACTTCCTTGAATGTGGAATTCCCCCAAAGAATTATGCAATTGAATTTTTATATGTAGCAAATTGTTACTACAAGTCCAGTGAATGGCAAGAAGGCAGTGTCATATTATTTCTGGAACAGAAAATGTGAATACATCTAGCCCTCCTCATCTGTGGTTTTACTTTCTCTGATTTCAGTTATCCTTGGTTAATCATGCTTCAAAAATAGTAAGTGGAAAGTTCCACACATAAATAATGTGTAAGTACTAAATGGCGCACTGTATATGGCGAGTCTCTGTCCTCCCGCTCTGTCCACTTGAGATTGAGTCAGTTGCCTGCTCAGTAGCTCTACAGTTAACCCACTGCCTCCCCGAAGTCAGCAAATGGCCATTTAGCTCATCATCCTCTGTGAGAGCCATGGTGTCTCAGTGCTTTTTATTCAGGTCTGCTCCTTGCTGTGGTTTCACGTATGTGCTGGGGGTCTTGATACCTGTCTCTCTTAGGCAACAGGAGACAACTGTGCTTGCTGAGCTGCTCTTCAACAGCAACTCATCACAGTAGCTTCCCGCTGTCACTGGGCCTTACTCGGCCTCATTTTGCTGCCATTAAAACCTAGCATTAACAACCAGCTTTTCCTGGTCTTGACAGGACAGAGCCAAATCTCCCAATGCAAGACCAAGCTCTTCTTTAAAAGAAAATGCTATGAAAAGGTTTAACTCATGCACCTGAGCTAGGTTTGAACTTGTTATGTAGTTTGGGATCTTCTCTCTTCAGTCCTGGGTGCTATTCGAGGTGTATGTCACCACATCTTGCTTCTTAGAATGGCCAAAGACTCTCTGAGCTCAGGCTCTGACTCCAGTTCTCACTCCGTCCTTCCCACAAAGAAGCAATGTTGAGATTTACTTCTCTGCTGAAATGAAATTACAACGCTTCTTCCTTACAAGGGAAAAATGTCTGTGGTAAATTTTAGTTTCATATACTTGATTTTTTTTCCCTCTGAGTTAAGTAATATATTACTGTACATTGTGATGATGGATGTTGGCTGATTAATAAAATATAAAAAGATGAAAATTGAATGACTTAGAGGAGGGTTTTGTTGTTGTTGTTTGTTTTGATGTGTCATTTTTTTGGTCAAGACCTTGACTGCAGCTCAGGCCTTGCTTTGTGCACTGCTTGAAACACTGATGGTTCATCAGATGATGACTTAAAATGGAATTTGGTTTGCATGAGATACAAGAAAACTCCTTGAAAAGCCATTCCATGGTTTTGACTCAGATAAACCACTTCTTACATAGCTAATTTTTCTTCAGCCTTTGGAATAACATGATGTCTCACAATTACATGGTATCTATAAATTACCTCGATGTTTTCAAGGTACCTTTATTTGAAAGAAAGAATGTCTTGTTATTTTGGGACAAGAAACTAATGTCTTTGTCCTTGTGCCAATGAAGATGAGGCATCCTCTAATTCATGCAGAGGGCTGGTTCTTTAAAAGGCAAATCCCTAAATACACATTGCATGAGTGGTCTGTTGGAAATTTGAAGGATGCCTCCCACTTTATGGGAGCTCCTTTTAGGACGTTTGCCCATAACTGCAAGTTCAGTGTCTTGACACTGGGAGATTTTGATACAAGCTATTTAAGAGAAAGGATGGGACCTACGCTGTCTTCTAATGTGTGATGTCCACTCAATGACTAAATTGTCTTTCCTGGAGGCGATCAAAGGCTGGTGTGAGCCCAGTCATTGCCGACACTGCTGGGGCTCCTTAATTGTTGCTTTGATGGGGTGTAATAGATATTTGCACCTGGGTCTCCTGCCTTGTCACTGAACAGCTGTCATCTTTGTGACTGGGGAATAAGCTGAAGGTCTCTAGTTTCAATTTCATCCCCTTTTCAATTTATATTTGAGATTTAGACATGTGTGTCTTCATAAATCCCCTTCCATTTAGGAACAAAACCTGCTTCTGAAAATGGGTAGATAAAAAGACTAAATCTTAATCCAATTCTCAAAACTTGACTGTTATGTTATTTTAAAATCAAAATAAACTGATTCAAAATTCTCTGACTTCTGAATAGCATTTCCTTCCCTGTAATAGCTGATGTTAATAAGATAAAGCGTCAGCTCTAATTCATGCAATGGTTGTGATAATGTTGTCATTTCTCAGCTGTGTCTGTCCAGAATAGTTTTCTTCTTCCTAAGACAAAACCCACCTTCTCCTTGAGAACCTGTGACTTCTTTAGTCTTGGCCCAGGTGGCTGGGGCAAGTAACTATATCCTGGTGTTAGGCTGAGCACTGGGACAGGCTTGCTCCAGAATCAAAGATCTATACTTCTCAGGAATGGAGAGATCCAAGAGAAAAGGGTTTAATTATTTGGAGCCTCTGTCTACCTGTCCCAGAACCCAGTTTGCCTCAGAGTTTCTGATAATGTGATCTTCAGCCAGAATGAGTTGTTTACAATAGACAAGTCCTGACCATAACAAATAGCTTCAGGGAATGTTTATTGGGTGATCTCCCTTTACTTTATTCCTCTTTTGCTACTAAATTCTTGAACAAGTCACTCACAGGGTCATTTCAAAGGTAACACAACAAAGCACACTCAAGGTCTCCTTCTGCTTTCTGGATTGGTTGGTAGCACATACACGTGACCATCAAGGGACCTCATTCTTAATACAACTTTTCTACTACTGAGAACTATTTAGAGGAACAATGTCTTCATTTTCCTTACTATGTCTGCTACTTGGCTTCCCATCTATAAATTCCATATATCTGCCTTAACATCTCACAAGTGATTAGCAGAAGCCAGGCTTCTTAGGGGTTAGAGATGGATGGAAGATTTCCCTACCTCCTATTGCTTCACATATTGTATCAGTGTCCCTTCTTCTCCTCCTGCTCCTTCTTCTCCTTCTCCTCCTCCTACTTCTTCTCCTCCTTCTCTCCCTCCTTTTCTTCCTCCTCTTCCTCTTCTTCTTCCCCTCCCTCCTCCTCCTTCTTTTTCTTCTTCTTTATGCAAGAAAATATTCTTTGACTACTATAATATATTAATTAACCTTCTTTGAGCTGTGAGTGGAGAAAACCCTAGACAAATCTAAACAATAAAAAAATTCACACACCAAGAATCCTAAGTAGGCGGACTTTATGGCTAAGTAATTCAACAACTAGTTGATGTATTTTTTTTCTCTACTGTCTTTTAAGGAAGCATTTTTATTTATGTGGTTGGAGCAAATCCAGGTATCATCTCATAGAAATAATGTCCAGGAAAATAGAGGTGTTTCTCCTTGTGTCTCTTTTTCATCAATGAAGAAATCCAGTCCTGTGAGTCCATGTGTTCAGAGTAAGTAAGAACAGGGGTGCTCTATCAGGTTCAGCTGTCTGCTCCAGCTTGCTGCTGCCAGTGTTTCATCAAAGGACTGGAGGAAGGAATGTGAAGGAGGCCGATGAGGGAGGGGGGGGCAAGAACCTTGGGCAGAACTAGGTTCACTGTTATTTTGTGAAGCTGCACAGAGCCCAGCCCCTCGCTCAGCAGTCATGAAACTGATCAACTGTGAATAATAGTAAGTGGTGTGTCAGTTACCTCCACCAAAGCATTGCGGGGTGTCATCTGCACCTTTCCCTTTTCTGTCTTTGGAGAAAGGCAAGATAAGATTTAGCTTTGCAGGCATGAGGGAAAAGAAACCAAGAGAAGGTGGAGATGGGAAAGGAGCCACCCATGCAGGTCTGAGCAGTGGAAGAGAGCAAGACACAGAGAATAGAGCGCAGGAATGGGAAAAGGAAAGCACGAAGTGGGTGTCACCCCCGCCCAAGGCAACATTTGTCTCATCACCAGAAGAAGCTGTCCTCCATAAGAACCGGCCCACCAAACACGGTTGGCCTCACAGCTGCTGAACAACTCTTTCATTTGCTTACAGCTATTTTGGGTTTGTAGTTAGAAAAATAGGGAATCACAAATAAAACCTCCCCTTGGGATGGTGCCCTCTGTGTGTTCAGGATTAATCACGAGAGGTAGAGTCAACCCATAAGAACTGATGGATCCTGGTCATCAGACGACAAGAGGGGAGGGAGCCACTGGCCTAAACAAGTTAGCAAAATGTGTGGAGACAGTAGTGAAAGTAAGATGACAACCCATTTGCCCAAGCCAGAGCATGCCTTAGAAAAGTCTGCTTCCTAAATTTAGGACTTACACATTTGAAGTGCTGAGATCTGGGAATTTGATGAAAATATAGTAGATACAATTTATAAACATATTTAACTATTAATATAAATATGTATCTACTCAATATCATTAGCTACAGACCTGGCAGAAATGACTGCAATCAGTAGAGAAGACAAAAAGGCATAGAGAATTTCAATCATGTTACAAAAATAAAATCTCAACAAGGAGGCAAATTAGAAGATTTGAACTTCTAACTCGGACTTGTACATGCCCTGCACTTAACCTGGCCTCTCCCTGTAAGAATATGTAACATTAGGCAGGGACAAAGAGCTGCCACTAATAATCACCAATGAGACTAAAGCCTGTGTTTCCACAATGAATATAAGTGTGCCCATGTCACATAATCTAAGGTTTCTTTTTGCAAAGACCTATATGTATTGTGAGCAGAAAGAATATAAACATTTTATGTTGCTCTGAACCAACTATAGTCACTGAAACTTTCCCTAAAGGTGGTGATTGCTTGTCTATTAGAAGGCAATTAATATGAGCTTGGGATGAGTTTCCCTGACATTGCAAGAAAATTTTCCCTGGAAACCGAGCTATGTCAGCATCAGCATGCAGAGCCTTTCTGAAGACAAGTTCAGTATCACAGGGAACATGAGCCCTGTTCATCTGAGATTCTGAATCAAGAGACGGCAGATGGGCTTTCTGATTCCAAATGACAGACCTGTGGAATCAGTCTCTGCCAGGAGCCATTCACAGGCAGCCATGTTTTCAGTTCAGTCCTTTCACTGTCCCTGAATAGGGTGCTTAATGTACCAGTTCCGTCAAAGGACTGTCAAGTTAAAAAATCATGTGCTAAACACCCCAGCCCTGTGGATGAAGTCATAGCTCCATCAAAGTCTGTAGTTATGGTAAATGATAAAGGACTGAGATACCAGGAAGATAGACACATATGGAAATTTTAAAAGAGGAGGCTTGAGAGTCTTTTGAGAATTAAAGGTGCCAGTTAAAACACAGAAATAGTATGCTCTGTGTCCAAACCATTTTGGCAATTATTCCTTCATTCTCCTTGGATCAAGATGATTTTTTTAAATGCACCCTTTTAAATGTCAAAGTGCTATTGAATAGACTTTAGATTGCTTATTTCTTCACATAACCTTGTCTGTGCTCAATTCGTCAATTACTGGCATTGATGTTTTTATAATGCAAATCTGAAAGTATTAATCAACTCAGCTAAAATGGTAGTTTAACTTACAGTGGAGAACAAAAATGTTGAGCTTACATTCTATGAGAAAAGTAAAAGACAATGAAAAACAAGATGTTGATTTTGAAGTCGGTGATATTCAGGAAATAATTATTGCATGATGACAATGCTAACAATATATATAACTAATAATTAACCAATCCTGCCACAGGCTGGCACTATCTGTTACATGCAATCATAAAGGGGAGACAATATGTGTTTGCGTGTTTTTTGGGGAGTAGGGCTGTGTTCATGTGTGCTGATGCTCATGTACAAAGGTCACAGAACAACTTCAGTTGTTGGTCCTCTGGCTCCTTCTACTTTTGCTTGAGACAGGCTCTCTTATTGGCTTGGAGCTTCGCCAAGTAGACTAGGCTACATGGCCACTGAGCTTCCAGGGATCAATAATACCATGTCTCCACACCCACGATGGAATTATAATCTCCCACTACCATGCCTGCCTTTTCACAGGAGGTCTAGGAATCCAAACTTACACTTGTAAGGCAAGCACCTTATCCACTGAGCCATCTCCCCAGTCTGTGTGGGTGCTAGCTTTACTGTCTCTTTACAGAGGGGAAACTGAGGACAAAGTGCCCAAAGCCACATAGCTACATATTAGTAAACTGTGGATTTGAAGTGAAGCTCTTTCCTCTGTATTTGAATCAATGTCTTTGCTGAAAATAGTGAAAATATATAATATGAGAAAATACAATATATGAGAAGTATGCCCAGGGAAACACAACCAGAAGTAAAACAATACCAAAAAAAATTAAACCCTGGATTTAATTGTTAGCTCAAGTCTTATGCTTAGTTTAAAGTAGAAACTCAGCTGAAGCAAAAAACAAACAAAAAATAGATGTCTTTCATCTTTATGCCTCAGATTGTTTCCCCTAACAAATCTTCAAACACACATCTTAGTCAAAGAGAACCAGGAACTGGAAAAGTAGACTTAAGTAAGACTGGTCTCCTTCAGAAACGATAAACAATCAGACCCCAAAAGGTATCTAAGCAAGCAACAAGAGAATGCTGAGTCAGATACAGCAACTGATGCTCTTAGTACTGGGTGTAAGAGAGGCAGGCAGGAGGTCTCTCCAACCTGGAACAAGGCCAGCTCTGGGGAAAGGCAATGATCTGGTCTTGAACAACAAAGAAACAAACTAGCGAGAAATTGCACTGATTCTGTTGGGGCGAGTGAAAGATAAGCTTGCAGACATCTGTAGGAAGCAACAAACCATGAAGCTTGACAAAGCTGATTTTAAAAATACAACTTGTAAAACTTAAAACAAATTGAACAAGAATCAATGCATGAATCTGATACCAGATTAAGCTGAAAAGTGAATTAATGATGATATAAAATAAGGGTTGGGAAAAATTAGTGGCTTACATGGGAATACATTGGGCTGAAAAATGCATAGGAAAAATGATTCTAAGAAATGTTAAAAAGCAATCCCAAACTACCAGTGAATACCCAGAAATCTGCTTCCAGATAAGTCAGAGCAAAACATCAGAATAAAACAAACTTCAGGGCTGGGTACCTGGAATACACCTATAATTCCAGCCCTTGGGAAGCTGAGACAGCAGGATTATGAGTTCAAGGCACCTCGTCTACATAGTAACAGTCTTTAAAGTGAAGCAAGGAAGAAGAGAAATCCTTAAAAGTCCACCAGGGGGAACAGTCAAATTATCTTCAAAGAAATAGCACCCCTTCGTGTGAACTCCTAACTGTTAGTGAGCAGCTGATCCTCAGGGTGCTGGGAAGTGCGCAGCCCTGTAAACTGCGATAAGAAAATTTCATTCTAATGAGTCAATGCCATTAAAAAATTGTAAGCAGAGGGATGACAGACTATGATTTAAGTTTTAAAATCTTAAATAGCTCTGGCTGCTTTGTAAAGGAGGAACTTAAAAGGAAAACAAGAGACAGTAATTTTAAAAAGGTCACTTCTGTAATCTATAAAGGATGATACTTTAGACATATTAGCATATGAATGGACAGCAATGGAGAAGGGTTTGTCTTCGCTCCTTTCTAGTTTTAGAAAAAAAAAAAACAAAACATTGAAATCTACAAGCAATACTATAATGAGTTTTGATTAACCCCACCCCTACTCTCTCCCCTCCAACTCCTCCTATCCCCTAACTGCTTTTTCCTCTCGATTTCACATACTTGAACAACAACAATTGAGTGTACTGTGTTATCTGTGTGTGCATGAGTGTGACCATCTGCTTGAACACGGGAGCCTCTCAGGGGCCTCATTAGGAGGTAACTGACTCTCTATCCTGTAGCACCTATCGAATGTCCATAGCTCCCCAGCTATGGGTGGGACTTTGTAGATTCCTCCACCATCCACACCAGGGTTTTGACTGGCTTGAGTTTATTTGGGTCTTGTGCATGCAGTCACAACCATCATGAGTTATGTGTTTAATGTCACTGTCATAACCAGAACTGGGTCCTCTTCTACTTCTGGCTCTTACAGTATTTTTACTCCTATTCCACAGTGATCCTTGAGGCCTTGGAGGAGGAGATGTGACACACATGTCCCACTTAAGATCAGGCTGAGCCTCCTATTCTCTGCATCTTGATCAGTTGTGAGCCTTGTTATCCATTGCCAACTGCTGCAAAAAAGAAACTTCTTATATTTAGGGTGCAGCTTAATGCTATGTCCATTTAGCTGAGTGGTACATTGTGTGAAATTCTTAGATCTTAATGTCATTATTCTTATAGTTCAACTATGAAATGTCCTTAATAGGTTTCTAGTTTGAATGCTTAATCTGGTGGTGGCACAGTTTTGGAAGGTTGTGAAGGCTTGAGGAGGAGGGGTCAGTGGGAGGACGTGGACCAGTGGGGGCAACCCTTTATCTCTACCTTGTCTTGGGTATCCTCCCTGTCTTGTTCCCTCCTTCCTGGCTGCCACAATGTGAACTGCACTGTCTGTCATTCCTTCCCCAACATGGTGGGCTGAAACTACAAATCACAAGAAAACTTCCCTCTTTAATTTGTCCCCATCACGTAGCTGGTTGCCACAATAAAAGCAGCTAATACAAGTATCCAAGATACAGACACACCATATAAACAATTTTATCAGGGCCCTGAGAGATGGCTCAGCACTTGAAAGCACTGGCTGCTGTAGCAGAGGACTCAGATTCAAGGCCCAGCAACCACATAGCTGTAATTCTCATTCCAGGGAATAAAAAGCCTTCTTCTGGACTCCAGAAGTACCAGGCATGCATGCAATGCATGGATATATAAGCAGGCAAAACACCTAGGTACATAAAATAAACTAACAATAATTTTAAAGTCTTATCTCTGTACATTATGTGCAGTTGGGAATAAGAAACATGATTTTAGATGATAAAAATGGGCCTCCCAAAAGACCTTAGCTTCTTGGTATAGGAAGTATGGAATGGTTTGAAACTGAGCAGGATAAACTTAATATGGGAAGGGCAGGACTTACTATAGTGTGTATAAAAAAGAGGGGGCAGATCAGGTATGGGAGGAGACAGGGATGATATACAGAGGGTCAGGAAATTGATCAGAGGTATGTAGCAACAATGAGAGATGACGAACTAGGGATAGCCACCAGAAAGTCCCAGGTACCAGGACAGGAAGAGGCTCCCAAGACCCAACGGTGATGACCCAACAAAGAGGAGGGAGAACCTGTTGAGACTATATCCAGAAGTTAGGCAAGGCCTCTGGTTGGCCACCCACTCATCTCCAAAATTTTAACCCAGAATTGCTCCTGTCTAAAGGAAATACGGGGACAAAGAGTGGAGCAGAGACTGAAGGAAAGGCCATATAGAGACTTCTCCACCTGAGGATCCATCTTATTTACAGACACCAAACCCAGACACTATTGCTGATGCCTTCTTGCTGACAGGAGCCTGATACAGCTCCTGAGAGGCTCTGCCAGAGCCTGACCAATACAGATGCATATGCTAGAAGTCAACCATTGGACTGAGCACGGGGACCCCAATGGAGGAGTTAGGGCAAGGACTAGAGGAGCTGAAGGGGTTTGCAACCCCATAGGAAAAACAACAATATCAACCAACCAGACCCCCCAGAGCTCCCAGGGACTAAACCACTAACCAAAGAGAACACATGGAGGGAGCCATGGCTCCAGACAAATATGTAGCACAGGATGGCCTTATCTGGCATCAGTGGGAGTGGAGGCCCTTGGTCCTGTGAAGGCCCAATGCCCCAGTGTAGGGTAATGCTAGGGCAGTGAGGTGGAAGTGTGTGGGTGGGTGAGGGACCACCCTCATAGAAGCAGGGGGAGTGGGGATGGGATAGAGGGTTTGCAGAGGGGAAACCAGGAAAGGAGATAACAGTTGAAATGTAAATAAATAAAATATCCAATAAAAAAAAAAGGAAGGATTTTTTGGCAATGAGTCCAAGGTGAATAAACAGTGATTTCAATTTTGTGCTTACCGTTGTTATTCTAAAAGTACACAGCTATCTGTACCACTTACACTGAACCTTGTTAATGCCATATCTAGGTGTCTTGACAAGAAAATAAGAATGATGAGGAGATCTTTTTTTGTTTTTATTTTTCGAGACAGGGTTTCTCTGTGTAGTCCTGGCTGTCCTGGCACTCACTCTGTAGACAAGGCTGGTCTCGAACTCAGAAATCCGCCTGCCTCTGCCTCCCAAGTGCTGGGATTAAAAGCGTGTGCCACCACTGCTTGGTGATGAGGAGATCTTAAGATCATATGAGGTAAGGGATTTGGGGAGTACCAGGATGGTCTATTAATGGTTTTATATCACCAAAACTTGATAAACATTTCTTTTATATCAGGCTGCCATGGTGATCAGCATAGTATGGCAAGTTATACATATGTGTGTGTATGTGTATATACATATACATATATATATATATATGTGTGTGTGTGTGTGTATGTGTATGTATGAATATATGCATATGTGTGTGCATAGTATATATATGGTTTCCATCTCATTCATGATAAACATAGTTGTCATCAAATAATTTCAGGCTTATTATTTGAAAAAAGAAGGCATTTTACCTATATAGGTAAAATTAATAACCTGTGAAAATTTTAAAATATTATAACATTTATTATAATTATTAAATATTTAACTTATCTAAGCGAACTACTGTCTAAAAATTATAGTGTACCCAACAAATGCTCTTTTTTGTATTAATGAATTTTCCATCATTTAAGATTGGTCATATTATAGTAGGAGGTTAAACTACGTGGATATTTTGGATTCTTCTCATCCTGATATTCTTCACTTTGAAGTGTATTGGTTATTATGATGGTTTGTATATGCTTGGCTGGGGGGAGTGGCACTACTAGGAGGTGTGGCTTTGTTGGAGTAGGTGTGTCACTGTGGGCATGGGCTTAAGACCCTCACCCTAGGTGCCTGGAAGCCAACCTTCCACTAACAGCCTTCAGATGAAGATGTAGAACTCTCAGCTCCTCCTGTACCATGCCTGCCTAGATGCTGCCATGCTCCTGCCTTGATGATAATGGACTGAACCTCTGAACTTGTAAGCCAGCCCCAATTAAGTGTTGTCCTTTTAAGGACATTGCATTGGTTGGTGGTATCTGTTCACAGCAATAAAACCCTAACTAAGACAGTTATCTATCACCAAGTAAGAAATTGTCTCTAGGTCAGTGGCCTGGAACAATAGACAAAGTATAATCAGGGCAAGGGTGTCATCTGGAGGCTAGACGGGAAGATATTTACTAGTGGAATTCCAATTCTAAGAGGGCCTTAGTTGCTGGAGGATGGCTACTACTGACTCTCAGCAACTCTGGCTCCTGAGCCATGTCTGTCTCTCCAATATGGCAACTGAATTCATCTAAGGTACAAGGAACAGAATCTGTTGATAATACAGAAGTCACTCTCATATCAGTCCCAAGTCGCAGAAATTATATTCTTTTATTCTTTCATTTTGTCATATTCTGTTAGAAACAAGTTACAAGTGGGTCCTATCCTCTCTCCCTCCCTTCCTCCTTCCCTCCCTTTCTTCTTTCTTTCCTTCCTTTATTTCATTTTTGAGACAAGATCTCACCATATATCTCTGGCTGGCCTTGGACTAATTATGTAGTCCAGGCTAGCCTTGAACTCACAGAGATCCACCTGCCTGTGCATCCCCAGTGCAAAGATTAAAGACATGTGGCACTGTGGCCTGAGTTGCCATGCCTTAATATTAGATAGCCTTATAGATCAACTCTACCACTATAGATCTATAGATTTCTTCTATAGATCGGGTGTCTCTGCCAACTAAGAGTCACATTTAAGGTAAGGAATTGCCCAGGGTCATAAGGAAAAGGATGCAGGGGCCATTTATAATCTTGTCAAAAGCTTCTTGATACTCTATAGCTGTTTTAAAAGACGTACTTAGAATCTTAAAGAAGTTGGAAGAATTAGAGGAACCAGACTGGGCCTAGTGAATAGTAAGGTGATTATAAAACAAATCTTAAACCCAGTGAGGTATTAGGGAACTAGAGTATAATGTTCTTTAAGAGAACATCTATTTTATCAGAAATTTTGCTCTGATGGAGAGTTATAACTCTAATAACAAAATCCTACAAATATAGTATAAAAATAACTGCCAACCATCCATAAAGAGATTTTAAAAATGTAATACTAGCGAAGATACTAGTCAGTGCAGAACAGTGTTCACCAAGGGGAGGGGAGGACCTTTCCACACATGTATAAAGGTCCAATATCAGTAAACATGTCAGGACAAAATGCCGGTCCCTGCCATTTCACACAAATCAAAAAAGACAATAAAAGTCAATGTTCATCTATTCCTGGATAAAAAGTCTTAGTTAAATAGAGGTGAAGGGAAAAGTACTTTTTAATAACTGTTTTCAAGTGTTAGAGAAGCCTGGCATGTGGTAGCTGACCAGTCAATGTTCCAGTTAACAGGCTCCTTGTGTTTAGGACTTAAGAGCACCCTTCAATCAAGAGGGAGGATCCACTTCTCAAGGTCTTGAATCTGAACTGGCTTGCTTGCTTGCTTTAGCTAATAGGCAACTGGTGTGAACCTCATGGCAGTTTTGAATCTAGCCCTCAAGCACCCTGTAAGCTTCCTTCTCTGCCTTGGGTCTGCTTCCGCTATAAGCAAGCTCCAGAAGGCGAGCTGGTAAGGGTTGAGGGACCTGGAGGAGAGCCAAGTAATCTGGGCTAACAACCACCCAGGCCCTGGGAGCAAAGCTACTCAGGAATCATAGAGTGTAGATCCCTGAGTCCAGGTCAGGCTAGCCTCAACTACCAACTCATTTGCTGTGTCACCAGCTAAGTAAATGGTTCCTTTAAACCATTAATTTGGGATTATTTGTTATGTAGCAGTAACAAATAAAGACAGCTAGCAAATCTGTGAACCTCCAGAATCAATTTCTACAAATGATAACTTCGGATTTTCTGTTAAATTAATGTGTTACACATTACTACTATTAATTGTTAACTAAAGTACAAATAATGATCACTTAATATATGTAAGAGATTTTGTCATTGTTTTATGTAAGTGATAAGTTGCCATTCTTCTCGTAAGAAAGTCATTCCTAAGAGTGCTTTGATACACTTAAGAGACGATTGTCAGCAACATCCAGTGGTGTGTGCCTGTACTACCGTCACTCACACGGCTGCGGCAGGAAGAGTACTTGAGCCCAGGAGTTCCAGGCTAGCCTGGAGAACATAATGATACCCCATTTTAAAAATAAGTTAATGAATTCTGTAAAAGACAATCTTTCTGATTAAGAATTTTAGCTGGTTGTCTTTTCCCCTTACACCTTGAGATATAGATTTGTGGTAAGTACTTGGTCTTTGTGTCCATTCTTGTGTGTTTGCTAATATGTTTGTTATTTGTTACACTGTGGATCATAGTGGAGACACTGAATTTCTAGAGGTGGAGCACACCAACGACCAGACGCTTCTCACCCAGAGGAGATGGAGCACTCTAGCTCACTACTGCCTGGGGGAGCACTCCAGCTCACTACTGCCTGGGGGAGCACTCCAGCTCACTAC
>NW_021604564.1:20783131-20826634 GCF_004785775.1 Grammomys surdaster | reverse complement strand
GAGCACTCCAGCTCACTACTGCCTGGGGGAGCACTCCAGCTCACTACCGCCTGGGGCTTTTCATCTAATACCCTGTGTTCTTTTTTTGTTCCTATTCAGAGTTTTTTGTATGAAAAATTATAACTCAAACATTCCTGATTGTGCTTTTAGTCTTAATCATTATTCTAATTATTCTCTTTCCTAAAAACAGACTCCTGGATTACTTTACACAAAGCATTGCAAATTTGAGTAAATAAATGGTCTGTGGAATAGCTAGCATCACAATTAAGAAGCTGGGGCAGTCTCTAGACAATCTTTGTGTTCCTTGGAACACCCAAAGCATCTTTACCCAAGAAGCTGAACAGTGTCAAACCCACTTACAATCTCTAGAACTGAGAGTTTCCTTCCAAATTTTGGGATGTGTGAACCATTTATCTGGAATAGAAAGTCTTTCTTCTTAGTTTTTTTTCTCCTGAAAAATCTGATTTTTCAATTTACAGAGAGTAAATAGGGGTTTCATAGAATTATGTCAATTGAGAGTTTTTCCATCTTGAACCTTTTCATTAGAAATTTTTTTTTCTTGATATCTATATTCTAGATGCTTATAAGGCAACTAACATGGTCAAGATGCTAGACCCATGAGAAAGAGCATATGGTTTTCCTCTAGGATGAAAAGATATTTAATTACTCGCCTTGAATCCAACACTCTATCTAGGAGGTAGAGGCAGGTAGACTCTGAGTTGAAGGACAGCCTGGGCTACATATTGAGTTACAAGCCAGCCAGGGCTACCTAGTGAGATCCTATTTCAAAAAAAAAAAAATACACCACTACCTTTAAAGATATAATTACCTGTATCATCAAGAAGGTCTAGGGCATCTGGAACAAAGGACACTTTCACAACACCTTTTCTTGAACAATAAAGACAATTATGTGGCAGAGAGAAGTTCCAAGCTCACTTTTGTTTCTTAGATTGGAAAATGAATGCTCTCTGATTGATAAGCTGAATCCTGGAAACCGTCCTGAGCTGCCTGGCGGCACCTGTCCTGGCTGCTCTGATAATAAGCTGGAGGATGTCGATGGAAAGTAAGGTTCATGCATGCCTTGCTGTGCATCACAATCTCTGGGATGTGCAGTGTGTCCCCTGCCTGGGCTGTGCTCCTGTTACCCCTGCGAGAGAAAGGAGTGTGCTCCAGGCAACCCCACCCACTCCCTTCCTTTCTTTTATATATAATACCCTTTTGTTGTCTGCTTCATTTTCCTACACACATATTCCCTAAACAGCCTGCAAATTGGAAATCACTTCACTACCAAGATGATTGTGTAGAAAATGTAACATGATGTGAAAATTATGGAGCTCTGGGACTGGATTTTGTGACGTTGATTTTAATCACAGCAGACTGGCACCCAGCCTGCTGTCAAGTCTGCATCAGGCTCATATCCAGGAATTCTGTCTCCCTGGCTGTGTACAGCCCTGACTCCAGCCTCACAGTTTCCTCTCTTCTAGGTCTTTCCCTCTGGCTCCCCCCACTTCTTGTCTCTCTGCCCCTGTTAAAGTTGATGCTAATTTAAGCCATCTTGAGGCAGCTGCACTCACCCCACTGACAAGCTTCAGGTCCTTTCCTTTCTATGTGTCCTACAGGACAACAGACACCTGCAGCCCTCACCTGACTAGATACAATGTCTTCAAACAACTTCTCTCTTGTTCAGGAACCTCACACATCCTGTATCAAAAGAAGTGTAACTTTCCAGGTGCCCTCTGCCCTTTTCACCCCTTCAGCCTGTGCACTTTCAGCTACTTAGTGTCAGCACCCTCCCCTTCACACCTCCTCCCCCATACCCCCAGGTCAAATCAGATACTATCCTCTGGAGTCTCCCTACAACACAAGCCCCAAACTGCTCTGTTCTGCTTCCCTCCTATGCAGCACAAGGAGCCATTTCCCCTCCAAATCCACCCCAGATACTTTCAGTTCTGACTCACATGATGCAGAATGGCTTTTCTGCCAGGAGAGTGCTCATGGAGGCAACCCTAGTGCTCTGAGCATGCCTCCTTAACCCCAGTGGGCAAAGTAATTACTCATGTCCAGGAAAAGGGAGGAAGGGAAGGATGGAGGAAAGGAAAGAGCAAGGGTGAGCATGAATGTACCCAGAGACACCCACTCCACCTCATGGCTCTTCCTCCCGTTAGCCAATAATTCTCGTTCTTACTCTATTTCAAGCAAATGGTTCTAGTCCGGGTATCCCTGTGTAGCGCTTCATGTTCAGTATTTGAGAACCTTTGTCACCCTGTATCCACTGTCAAAATCCAGTCACCTGCTGTGCTGTGCTGTGCAATCCTTGTCCTCTGAAGAAGATCCCAGGGCCACCCATGTTGCGGGATCCTCTCTTCCCTGGGGAACAAGAGGCAAAGTGTCTCGCTTACTGGTTCAGCAGAAGTCTTCACTCCAAACCCTTGTAACGTGCTCTTGGGTTGCTGTGAGCCCAGTGGTGCAGGTGCCTCCCCAATCCAGACACTGCTTCCTTCCTTCCTTCCCTCCTTCCCTGCCCCACCCAAATCTCATTCATCACCAAACTTCATATCCTCCTGCTCTCTGGTAGCTGTCACTATGGGGGAGGGGGGCCACCTAAACAAAGTGGCCCTGGCAGGAGTGAGAGGCAGTCACCACATCCATGGAGAAGAATTTTACTCATGCCTTACACTAGCTGCTCTTTCTGAGCTGATGATATGGAAACATCTCATATACATTGATTACGATCTCAGACAGTGCTGCAGCATCGCTCATTTTGAGAAAAGCTTTCAAAGCTCACAAACACAATACCCAGCAGAAGCAGCCGACACAAAAGAGGACATGTATTGCATGATCCCATTTATATAAAGTTCAAAAACACTCTATTGTATTAAAAATAGGAGGAGTAAGGACTGGAAAGGCATAGACAGGGATTCTGGGGTAAGGTCTGGTCCTTGATCTGCGCAACTCATAGATCCAACACGTGTGATCCACACATCATTGAAGAGTTTTGTCCTGCTTTGATTAAAAATATGAAAATAAAAATTAGTATAAAGCATTCTGTAGGCTGCCCAGTTACTAAGAGAAATGACACACAGTCTTTTTTTTTTTTTTTTGGATTCAAGGAACTTTTACTGTGAGTAGAATTATCAGCTTGGTTATTATCAGCTAAGTTAATAACCCACTACTGCACTGTACCTACAGGGGTGCACCAGGATCCTAGGTAGAGCATCAAACAAAGCTGGGCCTGGGTGTGGTAGGCCACTCTCATAGTTCAGCACTCAGATGACTGAAGTAGGGAGACTGTGGTTTTGAAACGAGCCTGGGTTACATGGTGAGATCCTATATAAAGAGCAAACAACAAAACCCAGGTGGAGTGGCTTGCACCTGCAGCCTGGCTTTGCTTGGAAAGGAAATCCAGTGAAGTAGCAGACCTGAGAGAAGTTCCCTATGACTGAGTGCTGAGGGGATTCCTGAATCTCTCTTTAAGCCCTTCCTCATGGTTTCTTATTTAGATTATGCTCAGGAAGTGGCAAAGAACAATCACAGATACTTCTCTGTGTCAAGACACTAGAAACAGCATCCTTGAAGATACTGAGGCACCAGGGCCTGGTTGAGAGAGACCAGAGAGGAACTAACTGTGGCCCAAGGTGGACGCCCAACTCCTCCTGTGTCTCACTGAGAATATCAAAGCCCCGACTCTCTGAGGCTTGACTTTCCTCACTTAGGTAGTGAAGTGTTTGTCCTGGAATCTGCCAAGGTCCTGTCAGGCTCCTTCCAAGATCCTGCACTATAATTAGGGTGCAGATCCCCCACATAGAGATTAAATGGAGACAATGCCTTTGCTACAATCATTTGTAAATTGAGCCATAAGCTATAAACTGCCTTCACTGATGTTTATAAACAAAAGGACAGACTTTCTGAATTTTGTTTCTAACTTTTACAGGAAAGTAAACATTATTTAAGTAGTATTTAGGGAGACCAAGGATTGTTTTTTTTTTTTTCAAGCCAGACCTCTGTATGTATTTTAAATGCTAATATTAATTTCAATAAAATATCAATAAAAATCATTGCAAGCTGACAGATTAACTTCTATAAACACTTAAGTATGATATATTACTGTGTTTTGGGTCATTAGAATAGCTATCAGTTTCTCATTCTTCCCTAACTCTTGTGAACTGTGCAAACCCATTCCATCATGCTCTATTCCAGTGAAAACTGAAACCACTACTGGCAGTCCAAGCATCTGGGTGGGTATAGGGTTGGACTTGGGATGGGCTTCCTTGTTTTGCTGTTGGTGACATTGAATGAATACTCAATGACCATGTGATGGCTATTCCTGGTTGTCAACTTGACTACATCCAGAATTGGAGGGCTCACCTGTGATCCAGATTTTGAGGCTTGAAGAAATAAGTTTCTGACCTGGATATTGGCTTGGAGATCTTGAGGCATAGTGGCCATGAAAAGCTTAGGCCCAGGCAAGGTAGTACATGACTTTAATTCCAGGAGACTGAGGCAAGGAGGTCTCTGAGTTCAAGGTCAGCCTAGGACAAAACAAGTCCCAGATCCAGGTGTGGTGGTGTACACCTTTAATCTGGGCCATACCTTCTGCTGGAGACCTACATAAGTATACCGAAGAAGAAAGATTCGCTCTTCTTCACCTGCTTGCACTTACTTGCCAGCACATCTGTTGGAATCTACTTCTACAGAAGGCCAGCTGAAATAACTTGCCTCATGGGACTGAGCAACTACTAGATTCTTGGACTTCCCATTCACAGTTCACCATTGTTGTGGAGTTGGACTATAGACTGTAAGTCATCACAATAAATAAAAGGGTTGAGGTCTCATACTCTTTCCTCTGTCCTCTTTAGCTTGTCATTTGTTGGCCTTATTCAGTTCATGTTGGTGAGACCATGGGTGTGGCTTCTGCTGCTGAAAACACTGTGAACTTCAGACGTAGGGCCCAGAGGCACCTGAGCTGGAGACTGACCTGAATGCATCCTCCTTAAGGATTAACTCTCATGGTGCCCAAAGGTGCCATGCAAGCTTCCAGATTCAGGAAGCAACTAACAGTTCTGTCAAGCAATGATGCCAGTGAACCACAGCCACCAGCAGAAGGGCACTGTAACCTCAGGGGTGCAGAAGTGGCATTCATACCTTACTGGTAACCAACAGCTCTCTAATTGGACTTCAGGCTCAGCGAGAGGGAGGCCATGTCCAGTACTGGAAACCTGGCGAACTACCCAGGACTAGTGAAGTCACAGGTCTTGGAGGAGAACCTACAACCACCACTTTACTAAAGCAGCATAGTCTCTAACAGCATTTACCCTTATACCCACAGGTAAGTGTAGTTCTCAACCCTTATCAAAGAAACTTCTCTTTCCAACAGATGGAGACTATTTCACAAAACCACAACCTATCAAAACACAGAGAACAAGGTATCATATGGTGCCTGCTCCCAACAGCTATGTACACAACACAATTCCTGCACCTGAGGCTTGGGGGTCATTTTGAAAGAAAGAGCAGAAAGATTATGCTAGAGTAACAACAGGAAGCTTTCTGTGAGATTGTGTCCCCTAGAAATGTCAGAGAAGCTAGACCTGTGACATTTCATGAACATGGATACCTAAACAAGACATGTAAGTTAGACCCATGGCATTTCATGAACAAGGCCTGAACAGTCAAGGGACATGCTAACACGAAAGGGGACATTTCATAAGGCCTTGACTTCAGAAGAATAGCTATGGGCAACAGGGAAACGCTGAGAGTAGGTGAACTGTTCTTTCCCAGAGAAGAGCCACCAATTCATTATCCGATACCAAGTGGTCAGCCCTGTGTTCGACACATATGGGTGATGTTATAGATGAGTGGGTTGTATATGTGTGCTACATAATTATCATTATCATTAGTTGTAGTAGTATAGAAAAGGAGGCAGTGAATTTGGGAAGGACAGGGAGACCAAGGAAGGCTACACGGGAAGGATTAGAAGGAAGAAAGGGATGGGGAGAAATTATCTAATTATATAATACTTTAAAAAATAATGATTATATAAAAACATTTTTAAAAAAGAAAGATAATTGTTGGGTTCTTCATGGCCACTCTTGCCATAATATTGTTTGTGATGAAGATTTTATTTTTTTTAAGATTTTAAATACCATGGCTGAGGTGTGTAATGGAGAAAACAATTCTATTAGAATAAGACAAAAAGCTCTCATGCCTGAAGTCAAGAATTCCTCCCAGGAGATAAGCAGCATTATCAGAAACCGTGATCACCAGAGAGGAGGGATGGGTTGGACAGCCAGCACTACAATCGTGACTCCCGAATTCGACGCCACTCTCAGGGCTTTCTGAACCTTCACGCTATGACTGAAGGCACATAGATGGATGCAATATGGTCCTGTCAGTTCAAATGGTCAGTCTGGTCTCTACCCAAGCAGCCACACCCACTGTCAGGAGTGAAGTGACCACTGTATAAAGGAAGGAGTGATTAATTTCACCCAGGAGAGGTACAATGCAGTGCTTGAGTGAGATTTTCAAAGCAGGACCCTTTAAAATAGTTTAAAGAAGTTTCCCTACACAGAGATGAGGGTGAGGAAATTCATTTCTCGGGCAAAGGGAAAAGTAGACATGATAAACATGAAGACCCCAGCACAAAGCACACGGGTACCAGGGACAGGAACAAGATGAACAGACACAGAAGTGGGAGTGGGATGGGAGAAGGATGCTGAGTTAGCGAGCTGCAACAGGTCCCAGCATCCCCTAGACACTCAATATTGTGACCATTGATTGCAGACTAGAGTGTCACTATGAGTGAATGATATATTTGACAGTAAAAAGTACACCTTTATTTATTTATCTATTTATTTACTATTGACTTATTTACTATTGATTTACTTATTTTTAGATTTTCCTATGTTCCCCAAGCTAGTCTCAAACTTGTGATTCTCCTGCCTTGGTCTTAGCGGGTACTGGTATTACAATTTGAGTCATGAGCCATCATGCTCAGCAAAAGATAAAAACTTTTAAAAGATAAATGGATTTATTCTAGTTTTTAACTTACTTATTCACTGTGTGTGTGAGTGTGTGTGTATGCATGTGTCACGGCATGTATGTAGATTAAAGAACAACTGTGGAAGCTGGGTCTCTCCTTCTACTGTGTGGCTTCCAGAAACAGAACTCGGGTTGTCAGAGAGTGCGTCTATACTAGATGAACCATTGTGTCGGCCTAAGAAACATAAACAGAAAGGTTTAAAAATAATCAGGTAGAACATTCACAAACAAAAAGTTTACCTGACTCTACTTCTAACCATTTTAATTTCTTTTTCTTTTCCCCATTCTACACTCAATACACTTTCTCACTTATTTTATATACATGGATATCCATGTATATAAACTTATTGTATATTTCCCAACTTTGTCTCTTTAAATTGAAGTTCCTCCTCGAGAGGGTGGAAGGGCTCGTGGGAGTGACGGTGGTAATCATATGTAATACGGGGGTAAAGGATGATACTGGCAGCAGGAAGTGCCGTGAAATAGCAGTTGGAAAGAGATCTAAAACCTGGGCGTCAGAACAATTCAGAACCACAGCAGTAACGAGGTCTGGATCTGTCGCATGCTGTGGGAGAGAAGAGCAGCCAGGAACCTGGAGGCAGTTCAGAGCCACAGCTGATAGGTGACTGGGGAGGGAGGAGAGGGTCAGGGTGACCTGCTCTCTCTCTCAGACAAGTAGGAGGACAAGAGTGAGGGAGAGGAAGGAGGCAGGTCACAGGTCAGCAAGGGATTCTGCAACCGTTGGCTTTGACAGATCCCTCGGTCTTTCATATCTTTCTCCTTCCCGTCCTCTGGAACAGGGGTTGCGTAAGAAACACCCTAACAAACCAGCTCCTCTGTGACTCTAAAGCCTCAGCGGCATCCCTCCAAGCCCCCAGCTACATCATGGCACCGGCTTTTCAGATCTGTGTGAGGTGCAAGGACCCCTGCCCATGTCCTAGAACTTCCCTTTTCGTCTAATGAAATTACTCAGGACTTCACATTTTCTTCAGATTAAAAAACAAAAGGAACAACTTTAAAGACTATTCAGTTGGTCAACAATAGCAGAGAACAAGTGGCTGCCATCTTAATAAAACTCTTTAATTCACTTCAGAGCCCTGACTGTGTTTTACAGTGCACAGGAACGACTCCCACTGTGTGTAATGTGGCGCACAGGAACAAGTCTGACTGTAAGCGTGTAATACAGCTCACAGGAACGACTAAGGAGCGAGACAGGGGTTATGTCTTATGGAATGTTTATTTTTATTCTATCAATAAATTGAGGAGTAGCATTTCTAGCTTTGAGTACATTTTTCTTTTTACTTTATATACTTTATTACTAAAAGACTTGCTAATAACTATAAGTATCAACCCACCATTAACTAGACCCCCAAGTCTGTGCAGGTCAACAAACCTCTCTACAGCTAAAGTAGACATTTGAAAAGAAGGTGTAGAGTTTCACATTAAGTTTTATACTTTCACTGTTGAATATTTTTATGCATTTATCCACCAACAAAAACAAATCTATGGCAGAACCAGAACTAGAAAAACAATTAGCCTTATATCTTCTTTCATAACTTATGTCCATTATGCGCTGGCCTTCAGTCCTTCTCCTTCCTCTTATATCTAGCCTGTTTTGTTCCTTTTCCTTTGTGTTATATTGTCTCACATACATTTTTACTCATACATTATTGCTACTCATTTTACATTAGTGAATAATTACTAATTCATGTAAATTTAACAGACTTGTTATTATTTAGGACAGAGTATGATATTATAAAGTTATCCTTTTAGATTTTATTTCAATAGATTGTGAGAAAAAACATGATCTGGAATATTTTTCACAAAAAAAAAATGCCTGACAAAATCATTTATTGGTTATAGTATAGTTGTGTTTATTTTAAATTAAAAAAAAAAACTCTGAGGAACAGGGACTCAGTTATTAGACTGCTTGCTTTGTATGTATGCAGTCCTGACTTTAATCCCCAGCACCACGTAAAACTAGGTGCAGTGGTGCACATCTGTAATCACAGCACTCAGGAGATGTAGCTAGGAGAACCAGAAGTTCAAGGTCATCCTCAGCTACATAGAGTGTGAGGCCAGCCTGGGCTCATGAGACTCTGTCTCATAATGGGTCTATTGCATAGCACAGACTGGCTTTGAACTCATAATCTTCAAACTCCGAGTGCTGGGACTACACCACCCTGCCTGGCTTTCATATAAATTATTTTTATGTTTTCTGGAGGATCTGATGTTGGGTATGGTATATGTGTGCTGTATGCTCATATGTATGGGTGTGCTTGCCTATGTGCGTATAGAGGCCAAAGGAGAATATCAGATGTCCTGATCTATCACTGTCTGCCTCCCTGAACCTGTGGATAGGCTTATGGGCTGTAAGGCCCAGTGATTCTCCTATGCCCACCCTTATCCCCACAGCCCCTGCATCTCAGGCCCTGTAGGTACTGGGCTCCATCCCGATGCTTGTGAAATAAGGGTCTTTACCCACTGTGCTGGCTATTTTTATATTTTGACACAAGCTAGAGTTGTCTGAAAGGAGGGAACCTCAATTAAGAAAATATCTCCATTAAACTTGGCTAAATGACAATTTCTTAATTGGTGAAAAAAGAACAACCCATTGTGGGTGGTGTCATTCCTGGGCTGGTAGTCTTGGGTTCTATAAGAAAGCAGACTGAGCAAGCCATGGGGAGCAAGCCAGTAAGCAGCACCCCTCTATGACCTCTGCATCAGCTGCTGCCTCCAGGTTCCTGTCTTGAGTTCCTGCCCTGACTTCTTCAATGATGAACTATGGAAATACAAGCCAAATAAATCTTTTCCTCCAGAACTTGCTTTTTGGTCATAATGTTTCATCATAGAAATAGAACCCTAAGACACCCACTAAGTCTTCTCTCCAGCCCCAGTTTTAGTTATTTCTTAAAAACAGATTTTTTTTGTTTCAGTGTACAGCCGCTACTGTTTTTCTTTGAGCAACCTTATTTGTTTCTCTCCATAAATAATGATTTGTAACTTTTTGGTTAAATCAATGAGAGAAGACACACTTCAGCAGTCTTTGTAGGGATCTAGTTTCTCATACGGATATGTCATTTACTGGAAGAAACAAATAGAATTTTCATCAAAACTCACATTTCTCCACAGCCCTTGTGAATTAAATAAGTATGTGGGGAAATATTTACCCTGCCTCATTCTCACTTCTGGCCTGAGGAAGCATCACAAAGACCCTGTTATCACTCTTACTGAACCACTTTTTAAATTTATCCTGTGCTTAAGCCACCTCTGGGGGAAAATGTACATTTTCACATGCGGTTTTGAAAATCATTTTGAAGGAAATGTGTGAAAATCTATATAGCATAATGGGGTAATATGATTCAACAATTATTCTGTTACCTACGCACAGATGATACTTAGGGGAAATTAAGCCATCATTTTCTGATATTAAATATAGTAAACATGGTTTTTTCATTGTTGTTGACTCAGTGAACAAATGTTAAGTTGAGAGGGAGATCAATCAATGATTGTCCTTATTTAAATTTAGGGGAACCCCCCTTATGTGCAATCCTCTTTATTTTCCCCTTCACAGGCTGGCATGAAGCACTGCACTCTGATGCCCACGCATATCTGTGTAGCTCTTGAGAAATATCCATGGGCAAAATAAATTCACTTTACTCTCTCCCATAACTGAGTTCCAGATGAAAACAACTTCCCCTCTCCCATCATCCAGCCCCCATGAGGAGTTAGGTAAAGAAGGGAGATTTATACCCTATGTCTATATTAAAGTCTCAGGGTTTAAACAGCTGAGGCACTATGAGAATCACTTTCATGTTAGTCAGGTGGTTTGTCATCAAAGCCAGGAGGCTCCAAAACCAATGCTTTACTAAGATACTGACACTGAGCCCAGGAATGGAACTATCCATAAATGATGAGGTCACTACAGAAACAGGGTTTAGTATAAACAGGAAAGCATGGGCCTGTTGGGTCCTTCTGGATAAGATTAAAAGCGATTCCCCGGGATAACTGTCCATTAAATTAATTGTTTGCTGCTCTTTGCAGCTTCTCCTTCTGGCTCCTTGTGTTGTTACTGCCTTTTTGATGTTTTAACTTTCTTTTCTTTTCTCTGTCCCCCCTCCACTTCTTTTAAAAGACAGGGTCTCATGCAGCCCAGGCCCAATACATAGATGGAGATGGCCTTAAACTTCTGATCCTCTGGCCTTCACTCCTGAGTTCTGGAATTATAAGTACACACCAGTATGGCGAGTTTTAGGCAATGTTGGGGAGCATACTTGGGGATTCATGCAGGAAATGAGGTTATAGGCAGACATGAGCCTCCAGCTATGAGGGCTAGGAACCAAACCAGTGTTCCACAAGGAGCCAGGTACGCTCTTAACTGCTAAGCCACCTCCCCAATCATTAACATTTTTTAGTTATATTTTGTATACAATTTTTCTGAAATGTACCTGGAAGCTTCATGATAGGAGACATTGTTCTTTTAAAATATCTTCCTGGAGCCTGGTGAGATTGCTCAGTCAATAATGTGCTTGCTTGACAACCATGAGGACCTGAGTTCGATCCCCAGAGTCTATGTAAAATAGCCAAGCATGGAAGCAAGCATTGGTAATGTACATACTACTGCCTAGCCAACCTAGCCTGCCTGTGAGCTTCTGGCCAGTGAGAGACCCTGTCTCAAAGAATGAGATACACAGCATCCTGAGGAGACAGTTGAGGCTGTCCTTTGGCCTCCATGGTAAAAAACACCCATGTGCGTAGACACACACAAGAACATGGGCACATAAATTAAAAAATAAACTATTTTCCTATATATCTCTCACTAGGTGGATATCAAATAAATACAGTAACAAAATCAAACAAAAGCTCATTGTAATTTGAGACACTCAACTTCAAAAGTATTCTATTTACAGAAACAACAGATGACCAGTGTAAAAACTTTGTAAATAACAGAAAAACTATAGGAAACTTCATTAAGTCTTCAAAAACCCTGACATCCCTCCTCTTTCTGGCTCCCAGAAGAATGTAGGTGTCCTTTTGTTTGTATATAGTCATAGTTTTCAATCCATGGGTCATGACCCCACAGGGGTTACATGTCCAACATCCTTCCTATCAGATATTTTATTACAGTTCTCAACAGCAGTAAAATTACAGTTATGAAGTTACAACAAAACAATTTTATGGTTGGGGTCACCACAACATGAAGAACTGTATTAAGGGGTCACAGTGTTAGGACGGTTGAGAACCGTTGGTTTATGGGAAATGACAAAGCTTTCCATGAAACCCGTACTGTTGTGCATATTGACGTCATGACCTCCTACCCTGAGAACTTCTGTAGTGTGGCTTCTTTGTCAGCCGAGCGTCCCACTGTGTGCGAACACAGGAATCCCTCCAACCGCCATCATATCGCTTCTATTCCCCTATTATAAATTATTCTTCTGTGAATATCCATGGCTGTATCATATCCAATATGCATCACAATTAATAATTCATCAAGTATTTTCTCTGAGAACAGAAGATATTCGATTAACAAGAAGCAGAAAGTAGAACTAATATTTCTTACAGTCATGTATCACATGTGTTGCATTTTCTCATAGAAAAATTACTAGCCCCCTCAGCTGTGAAGTATGTCTGAGAAATAAGATACTGAAATTTTATAGGGGCAAATATATGCACTAGTCAACTGACTGAATTATTTTCTGAGCGTATAACACTGTTCTAGAAAATCACAGTCTTAAATCACTTCACGGTGGAGTAAACAAAAAGCTTAGCATTTATTAGCTGCATAATTTAACATATCTCACTGAGTTACTAGCCAAAAGTAAGGGAAGAATTTTTGATGACTCCAGAAAGTTTGCAAGTGTGTTCTAGACAAATCGTATAAATGCTTGATCCTCCAATACGTAATCACTGATGAGCTTCTGTCTCAGCTCTGCCGTGTGCTGAAGTCTAGGTGGCTTTTCAAGCTCAAGCAATACAGGTCGTGGTTATATACTTAATTGTGAAGTGCAAGACTGTGACCATCTGTCACAGTCAGCATCAGCTTTCCATAATTCCCCCACCAAAGCAAAAGATGAAAAATCTCAAAACTAGCTCAGAATCTGCCACTAAATGAATCAGGTCACAGGCTAAATGTTTCTGCTACTTTTCATTGGTGAGGCGTTTTCGGTAGCTAGTGATATATTTTGTGAACACCAAATGTTTTATAGGTGATAATACATCAAATGTATTATAATGAAATGCTGAGGAAGGCAGCCAACAGCGTCATCTGCCTGACCCAATCTGATCCCTAGCTCCCGGAGTAGCTCTGCAGGGCACATCGAGCAACAAATATGGATAATTAAGAAAACAGTCAGAGAAATAAGGTGAATTTAGACAATGGGGTGGAGAGACTGACAAGAAATCTGAGATTTCTGCTCTAAAAAAAATCACTGTGTTCTCAGAATTTAAAACTATAATCCAGACCGGGCCTGTGGTGAGCGCCTTCAGGTGGATCTCTGAGTTCAAAATGAGCCTGGACTACATAGTAAGTTCCAGGCTACCCAATACTTCATAGTCAGACTCTGTCTCAAAAAGAAGCAGATAAAACACAACTCTAATAAGTCTGCCTATAAATACATCCAGCTCTTACTTTACAAGGCCATAAAGACTATCTGTTCAAAAGGGATGATGTTTAAATAAAAGCATTTACAAAACACAATATGTCATGACAGTAACATCAATCCACTACAGTGTTTACCAGTTTATCCCATTTCCTACAGTAAAGCAGCATTTTAAATTAATTCTCAAATAACTTTTGAATACTAGTGTTTATCCTTAAAAGATGATGCCTAAAAGAAAAACTGTTCTATAAAAACATAGTGGTTGCCTATAAAGAACACACACCTGTTTGTCCATCTCCATCTGTCATCATATACAGCTAACCTGCTTATGCCCCATCACCCTTCCCTTTATTCTCTGTGTCACACAGGCCAGGCAGCATAAGGCCACTTGCTGTCTTACTGTACTATTAGACAAAGCAATATCATCTTGGGTTTTCCTCTGGGCGCTGCTGTACACAGAGAGCATGGTACACTGCTCTGTAAATTAATTTTGTTAGGTGAATATAAAGAAGAGAAGTGAGACACAAGAGGGACCGTACTATCTAGAGAACACTTGTGATGATTTGGAATTTGATCTGGGTAAGAGCATGTGGGACAGAAGGGCAAAGTGACAGATTGGAGAGTCTGGGAAGATGGAGTCATTGATAGAATTATGCTAGAAGAGGAAGTGACTGTGGCTGTGTGGGATGGTAAGGTCATAGCCCCAGGATATGATCAGAAAGTAACGGCTGAGGTGCAGTACAGGGTGAGGTGGAGAGCAAGGATTCAGGACACAGAGCTGGGGGGATGGAAGACCATCTGCATTTGGGAGCACCAGGGGTTGTCTGCACATTGACCAAGTCTTCCTCCATGAGCAACAATGTAACAAAGAGAGGGAGAGAATCAGCGGTTGACATCAGAGAGTTAAAATGTCTGGAGATGAACTGATAATGGTAGCAAAGTGAATTTGTGAGGTCAGTGGGCACTGACGTCAAAGACGGAGACAGAGAAGAGGGGCGTCTGAAGGGAGAAGACCAAGAAAGTGTAAGGAACTTTCAAAAGAGAGACTGGAGATGAGGCAGATTTGCTGATAATGGATGTTGAACTCCAGAGGAGATCCAGATGTTTTGTAAAGAACATGGGGGAGGTGGAAGGTGGGACAGTTAATCCTCACTGTCAGTTCGATCAGGTAGAGATCCCTAGGAGGTCAATAATAAGCACCCTCGGGCTATTTATTTATTTATTTATTTATTTCCAGAGATGACTTGGTCGTGAGGGAACTAGTGTAACGAATGATCAGTCTTTTGATGGATTCACAGTCTGGAATTGTTGAGCCTGTCAAGAGGTAAGAGGAAGGAGACAGTCACACTGGTTTGTGTGCTTGGGTTCATTGTAGATTCCTAGGGCATCATCCTAACCCACATTCCACAATAAACAATGGTAGAAGAGGATCTGGTGCTACCAGTGATGGTGGTGATGGAGATGGTGGTGATAGTGATGAAGATGATGGCAGCTGTGATGATGGTGGTGATGATGGTGGTGATGATGGTGGTGATCATGATGATGATTACAGAAAGGATGACTTAGTGGTGGGTAATGATTATGTTGCTGCTGCTGCTGCTGCTTCCGATAAAGATGAAAACAGCAGTGGCTTGAGACTCTGTGACACAGAACACACAGACTCTGATCAGGTCTTCCTAGAACGATACCCTAGACTTAGATTTCCTGTAGTCGGATCCTTTAATTCTTGACCGTATTTACGGTCTTGGATTTTTAATTCCTATAGGTACTGGTAATGTTTTTCTCTCTGTGTTTAACTCATTTTGTAATCTGCATCTATAGAAGATTGGCTCTGAATGCAGATCTAAATTCACAAATAAAATCTTCTCATAAGTTCTCCCAAGAAGTTCCTCCAACTGAACACCCTCAATTCTTTTTGGCTGTCCCAGTCCATAAATCTTCAGCCCACGCTGCTTTTCACAGCCCGCTTTTATTATTTCTTCTATGTCAAATCACGTCTAGATATTGGCTTGTTGCTGAGTTATCTCCAGAGCTGTCTAGGTTTTAATGTATTTGGCCGGAGTATGCATAATGTTTCTAGCCAAGGGTGAGCTGATTATTTTGAATGAGGTATTATTGGTGGCGGAGGCCCTTCAATTCGGTTTTTGGTTAAAATCCACCTGTGATTCACTAATCTGACTTTGCATGAAAATTGGAGCCATTTATGGCTTGGGAGCCTGCCACTTTCTTGCAGTTGTGTGTGTATGAAGCTTCTCTCCCTTTTGGGACGATGGAAATGTAAGCTTCTGGCTAATGAGATGAGGGGAGGATCTTCATAAAGCAAACAAAACCCCCTACTGAATTGGTGGGTTTGCTGCTGCGAGAGCCAAGGCTGATATACCTTGTATAAGAAGTGCTTTGGTGCATAAGATTTGCTTGATTGACTTGGATACCAGGGCTTTATTGTCCCTGGCTCTGCAGAAGTGCTGTCTTCCCCTGGTGTCAACAGAGTCCACCAGACACAGCTCCTTCTCCGTGATGAATCATTGAGCTAAGATTCAAACACCTATTCTCCTGTTGTTGTAGGCAAAGATAGGTCTATTGCATACGTAAATAGATAGCCTGTCTCCTTTCTGGTTTACTGTAACAGATTCTTATTAATGGCTCCCATTTCCCTCCACACTCGTAAATACAATGGACTCTTTGATGGAGGTATAGCCCAAGCTTGAGTTTAAGAAGCACAAGTTTCTGTGAGGACTGGAGTGTTTATTAAACTGGCTCCTCGTGCCTCCAGTTGGAGGTCCTCAGTTCTCACACATACAGGTGGTACTGCAGGTCCAAGCTTTCCAGGGAACATGCAATTTAATCACTAATTCCACCTAGGACAGATACCACAAGTCCTTTAAAAGACAGTTACAGACTACCCATGAGTTACCATGGATGCCATCCTGAGAATTTTCATCTTGTCATCTAAACATCTTCTAAGAAAGTATTTAATGCATTTTATAGCTTAGAAAGTAAATTTATTTGTTTGTTTGCTTGTTTATATACTATGAATGTGTAGAGATTAAACCAGACTAGCCCAGAGATTCAAATGCTATCAGGTGAAGAAACTGAATGTTCTTAAAAACATTTCAGCCTCACACAATTCATAATTTTCTACATTCTATCGTCTTCTCTAACTTTTTTTATCCATAAAACATTTAAAAGCATTATGATTTCATAGTAATGCATTATTCATTGAGTTACATCTTTGTATGTTGTGTGAGTATGTGACTTTAATAAGATTCAAGTTCTTTTTAATTGCATGGGGTGGGTATTGCACACGTGTGAGGGGGCCCTTGGATGTCAGAAGAGAGTGTCAGATCTCTTGGATCTGGAGTTTCAGGCGGTTGTGAGCTGCCCAACAGAAGCACTGGGAAGTGAATTCAGGACTTCATAGGTGTGTGTTCCTAATCACTCGATCATCTCTTCCAGCCCCTGTGACTTTAATTTTTAAACAAAATTGGCATTAAAGGAACCACCAAGACCCAGTGTGGGTCTCATATATCTTTAAGATAATTTATTCCATATAAGTACAGGGAGAAGTAGAAAATGGTTTTTGTTTTCTGTCCTGTATGTCCTTTTGCTTTACTTTGCCCTCAAGTTAAGAATTACAGGATAAAGGAGTAACCTAGGAAGAACAGAGATAGTAGGAAAGAAACAGCAGTATCCTTGTGTATCCTAAGTGAGGCTGCCTCCACCCCTTCCCAAATCTGCCTGCTCAGACTGGTGCCTACAGTGAGTGGCTACTCATGCTTTTTAGCCCAGTAAGGTAATGATGTAATCACTTACCTGGCCATATAGAGACAGCAGTGCCACCAGAATTCTATTGTGGAGCAATTCAGGGCTAAGACCATGGTTGTGTTGTTTGGGGGTTATAAGAGAAATCTGTGAAACATGGAATGAATGCAGCACAAAGGGGCTGCATAGGTAATGAAAAGAGATTGCATGATTTTAAAGTGGAATTTCTGGTATTAGGAGAATGGGGCTTGAATAAGCTGAATGACGATTTCATAGGACTGAAAAGCCTGAGCCCATCTGTCTTCCCAGTCTCTCCTCCCAACAGGTGACTTACAGGGTCTGCCTCTGCCAGTTCCCTGTGTGTAAGTGACTGGAAGGTTCCCTCACCCTCAAGGAAGGACAAATATAACTTTGAGGAACGTATCTTTAAATAACTTTTGGGAGAAGGTCGGCAAGGATCGCAGGGATTAGGATAAAGTAGAGTTGTTTTTAACCTTTCCAAAAATAAAGGTTGGCAAGATTTGTTTTCCGAATGTTCACACTGAGTGAGGTCAAGAAATGAATGCGAGGGCTTTACCCACTTTTTCTTACATCTCCAAGCACAATAGCTTTAGCACGCCTGGCTTAGTGAACGGCTTTCCAGTTGGAATGCTTCAGATCATCAGTAAAACGCCATGATGCTCATCAGGTCTATCTTACTAGGGGGGAGCATTGATTCTTTTGAGCACTGGTTTCATATTTTCAAGAATGTATTACTATGTGGACTATATGTATGTGGACGAACCCCTGGGTGTGGAGAAATGGATTAATGATGGGCCTAACCGTGTGGGAAAGTTATGGCAAAGTCCTTTATGAACCTCATTTACTCTTGCACACTCCACTTTGTAGAGAGCAATGGTTTTTTTCGTTTTTTGTTTTGTTGGTTTTTTTTGCTATAAAATTCAATAATCCTCCAAAGCTATGAAGTGTCTGGATTCCCCATTGCTTGTAAGCTAATGAGGGAAACACTCACAATTTCTCAGATGGTGGCACATGGATCAAAGCTCCCAGGCCAGAGATGAAGGACAATTGTCACAGCAACAGCATCAGCAAGGATAGGTGAGGACTGGAAGAGCTCTGCACATAAAGCGGATAACCCTTTACTTCCTTTATCATACAGCCAGGATTTCTACCCCATAGAGAAAAAATGTAAACCCTTAGGCATTTATACATGAGTGTGTATCTGTGGAAGATGTCTTCCTTTTAACCACTAAGAATGGCCTGCACTAATGGGGCTACACAGGCCACTGAGAAGCATGATGCTTTTGTGGGATAAAGTCTGCCTGAGACACAACTCTGTGGGAGGATTCAAGTATCGTGACATCAGGGAAAGCGGTTACCAGAGATGGAGAGGAAGAGTAGAGGCACGCCCTGGAGAAGAGTTTGCCCCATTCTCAGACAGCACCTGTAGTTGGCACCGTGCTGCCTCCCCCTAGTCAGGGCAAGAGGGTCTCTCCCTGCGCCTCACTCCTGGAGCTCTTTTCTTCACATTCGTCAATCAAGTATCTGCCATTCCTGTGCTTGCTTGACAGCTTCTGACTCCCCGGGTCTCCTTGGCCTGCAAGGACTTGGAACCTAGTGTGGACAACAGAGAAGTGGACAGTAATCCGACATGGAAATGCACCGAGCTGTGGCTGGAGCTCAGGCAGAAAGCTCCTGCCTAGCACACACAATGGCCTCTCAGCTAAACTGAGCAGTTCCCAGCTAAACTGAGCAGAGAAACTGAGCCAGCACAAGTAAAAAAAAATGGGGAATTTTGATATTTGTTTTTTGAAACAACATCTTACTACACTCCTGGCTTACCTGGAACTTCCTATGTAGACCAAGCTGACTTCAAAGGTCTACCGACCTCAGCCTCCCAAATTCTCGGATAAAACACAGGTGCTTGTTTCCAACTTCTGGCTACTATAAATAAGGCTGCTATGAACATAGTGGAACATGTGTCCTTGCTATATGTTGGAGCATCTTTTGGGTATATGCCCAGGAGTGGTATAGCTGGGTCCTGAGGTAGAACTATTTCCAGTTTTCTGAGGAACCACCAGACTGCTTTCCAAAGTGATTGTACCAGCTTACAATCCCACCAGCAATGGAGGAGTGTTCCTCTTTCTCCACATCCTCGCCAGCATCTGCTGTCATCTGAGTTTTTGATCTTAGCCATTCTGACTGTTGTGAGGTGGAATCTCAAGGTTGTTTTGATTAGCATTTCCCTGATACCTAAGGATGTCGAACATTTCTTTAAGTGCTTCTCAGCCATTTGAGATTCTGCAGTTCAGAATTCTCTGTTTAGCTCTGTACCCCATTTTTTGATAGGATTATTTGGTTCTCTGGAGTCTAACTTCTTGAGTTCTTTGTATATTTTGGATGTTAGTCCTCTATCAGATGTAGAGTTGGTAAAGATCTTTTCCTAATCTGTGGACACCATTGCTGATGCCAAGAAGTACTTACCAACAGGAGCCTGGTACAGTTGTCCCCTGAGAGGCTCTGCCAGAGCCAGACCAATACAGATACAGATGTGGATGTACGCAGTCAAATGTTGGACTGAGCACTGTGACCCCAATGGAGAAGTTAGGGCAAGGACTGTAGGAGCTGAAGGAGTTTGCAACCCCATAGGAAGAACAACAATATCTGTCAACCAGACTCCCCAAAGCTCCCAGTGACTAAACCATCAACCAAAGAGAACACATGTGGGGCAGGACCCCTGGCTCCAGCTGCCTATGTAGCAGAGCATTATCTTATCAGGCATCACTGGGAGGGAAGCCCCTTGGTCCTGTGGAGGCTCAATAACCCAGGGTAGGGGAATGCTAGGGTGTTGAAGCAGGAGGGGGGTGGGGGAGCACCCTCATAGAGGCAGGGGAGGAGGAGGGGATAGAGGGCTTGTGGAAGGGAAACTGGGAAGGGGGATAACATTTAAAATGTAAATAAATAAAATAAACAATAAAAATGAAAAAAAAAACAGGTGCTACCACACACACACTGGTTTTTGTTGTTGTCTTTAAGCCAAACATGATAGCACGTACAAACAATCCACTGTTTAAGAAGCATCGGTAGGAGAGTCAGGTGTTCAGCATCCTCCTTGATTCCACAGTGAGTGTGAAGCCAGCCTGAACTACATGAGATACTGTTCTCAAATATAGCCCTAAAACAAACTACAGGGTTTAAACTTCCCAATGTAAGTCATGCCTTTAGAACCCAGACTTTGCAACTCTGTTGTTTGTCAGGTCACAATAGTGGGTGGAGAATAGCTAAAGTTTATATAGAGCCTACTGTGTGCCAGGCAGAATTGGAAGTACAGTCAGTATAATATTCTCACGGTGCCCACTGTGAGAACTACTCCTGGGCAGAGGCTTCCAGAGGTTCAGTAGTCCTTCAGTAGTGGACCCGCTGAGCCTTGAAACAGTGGAGATGGGATTGGACTCCAATCCCCTGGCCTATTCTATATGCTATTCTATAGTTTTCTCATACAGTTACTGAAAGAAGTTAGCCAAGTGTCCTGGAAGTATAACCATCATTCATAACTTACTTCTATAATAAAGTGAAGTTTAAGTTCCAGACTTCTGTCTCATGGAGAAATTTTTGAAAGACACTTTAAGTTTGTGACTGGCTAGCACCCGATTGACTCATAAGAACTCTAAGTATTAGTGACGTGCAGTTTACAAGTCACTGTAAATTCTGCATAAAAGACAGTCCAACATTAACTAGTATCTTAGTTAGGGTTTCTAGTACTACAATGAAGTACCATGACCAAAAAGCAGATAGGGAAGGAAGGGATTTATTTGGCTTATGTTCCTACATCACTGTTCACCACTGAAGGAAGTCAGGACAGGAACTCAAGTAGGGCAGGAACCTGAAGACAGGAGCTCATGCAGAGGCCATGGAGGAGCGCTGCTTACTGGCTTGCTCCTCATGGTTTACTCAGCCTGCTTTCATACAGAACCCAGGACCACCAGCCCAAAGACAGCACCACCCACAATGGGTTGGATCCTCCCACATCAATTACCAATCAAGAAAATGCCCTACAGGCTTTTGGACAGCCTGATCTTATGTAGGTATTTTCTTAATTGAGGTTCCATCCCCTCAGATGACTTTAACTTGTGTCAAGTTGACATAAAACTATCCAGTACAGTTAGTATATAGTAAGTTTCAAAGATTCTGTGTTAGGGGCTAATAGTTCTAATATATAGCATTTCCTAGTTTAATAGTTTGGCTTGCTTTAAAGACTAGTAATATGGAGGCCTGGAGAGTAGCGGGCTGGACTGTGCTGTGTTCATGCTGATGGGGGGTGGGGAAAGTTGGGGGGATCTCCCTGGGCTTCAGCCCAGTTGCTGTCCTTCTGTGACACTCCGAAGTGCACACAGTGATTAGGTGCTATGACCAGTGAAGAAGGAGCTGAGTGTGCAGCCCAGCCCGGGAGTGGTGCTGCCGATCTCGGCTTTGAGGCCTAACGGACAGCAGTTGCTATGGGCTGGGCGCGAGCTCCCTAGGCCCGTGGGGCTGCAGGCCTGCTGCTCATCCACAAGCAGATAAGATTCCTGACCAGACCGGGGCTGCAAGCTCTCACCTCATCGCCTGTTGGACACTCCTGAGGATGTTTCCAAAGGCTTCCTGAATGTGAAGAACCTACCTGAGGTGAACTGAGCTCTGCACCTGACCTCCATGCTCTGCTTGACCTCGGGCACCCTGAATGCCTTCCTGGATAGTCCTGGCCTCAACAAGACTGTGGTTACCGCCTCATCTCTGTGTGCCCTGCAGCCCTTCAAGGGCTGGGGGGCTGCAGGGAAGGCTGCCTGAGACACAGTGTACCAGGTCCTGGCTGTTGAAGAATCCAGTGTGAGGGTGCTGAGCTATGCCCAGAGTCAGTGGGTGGTACTGTCATTGCTGTCCCCATACATAGCTGTACCTTTCTGGGGGCTGGGCAAGAAGGGGAGACTTATCTATATTCTTAGTAAAGAATCCAAAGACTATATTGTCCCTCCCTCAAGTCTTGACTCTCCACTCTGAAAAAAAAAAAAGATACAGACTCCCAAGAAGTTGGAGCTGTCAAGGGCAGAGGTACTCAGCCTTAGGAATTGCCTGATTAACATGTGACATAAAACACCCATACACATAAAAATGAATTAAAATTAAAAATATAAAACAAAATACCCTTTAAAAAAAGTAATGGTGTCAGCTAACCACTGAACTGATCAAGGGGTTCCTAATGGAGGAGTTAGAGTGAAGACTGAAGGAGCTGAAAGGGTTTGTGGCCCCATGAGGAGAGCAACAATACCAACCAACCAGAGCTCCCAGGGTCTAAACCACCAGCACGTAGGGAAGGATCCGTGGCTCCAGCTGTATATGTAGGGGAGGATGGCCTTGTCAGATATAGGTGGGAGAGGAAGTCCTGGGTCCCATGAAGGCTGGAGTGTGGAGGAATTCGAAGGTGGGGAGGTGGGAGTTGGAGGGTAGGTAGGGGCACATCTGCAGAGAAGCAGGAGGAGGGGCAATGGGATGGGGGTTCCTGGTGGGGGATGGGGTAAGAAGACAACATCTGAAATGTAAACAAAATATCCAATAAAAAAAAGTAGTGATGTGAAGTTACTTAAAAGAAAAGAAAGAGGGAAGGAAAGAAAGAAAGAAAGAAAGAAAGAAAGAAAGAAAGAAAGAAAGAAAGGTAGGTCAATTAGTGAGATGTCTATTTTTATGAATGTAGAAAGACATATGTGTTTGAAACCTTATCCCTGACTGATCCCTGTTCCTTGGTGAAATTGCCAGATCTAACCTTCATGGTGTGGTACCACGAAGTAACCGTTAGAGCGTCTTTAGATGTGTTATAAACAACCATGCAAAGAAAGGGCTGAGTTGGGGAGAAGGAATGGAAGACTTCCACAGAGATTTAAAAATATATACGTTTTAACAAAGATAGAATTACCTCACATTCTCCCTTTCTTTCTTTCTTCCCTCCAAATCATTTGCCACCTCACTCTCCAATTGACTGACTCTGTTCCTTTGATTACTATTGTTACTTAAAATATATATTTACATTACACTATATATATACTTACAATATATTGTATATACTTACAACTTATATATGTGTAAATATATAAGCACTGCCTCCTGAGTCAATTTCCATAGTTTGTGTGTACATGGGTTCAGGGCTGACACTTCGTATCAATCAGTGAGGGAGCTCATCCTTGGGAGAGGCTAACTCTTTCTCTCCCAGCAGTCCTTGGTTGCCTGTATTTCTTTGTCCCCGTAGGACTGTGAAACTTGCCCACTTTCACACTGTAGCACAGATCTTAAGACAAGGATAGGGTGTTCTGCCATTGGAGTCCTTTCGACTTGGCAATTCTTTCACACGTTTCCTTAGTAAACCTGTTTGCTCGACTCATAAAGGGGTGCGGGGAGAAGTACAAAATGTTATTAGAAATCACACCTTAAACCTGGGAACCGTCATCTGCTACTGTTTTTTTTAATCACTACTTTATTTGAAATTACCATTAAAGTTATGTTTTACTTATTCCTCAGTGGCTAAGTCTCTATTTGAAACCTCTGCAGGTTTTGAATATTGATTTTTGGTTCCTCAAAGAAGTAACAGGTTTTGAATGTACCTCCAGCAAATACGTACTTTACAGAATCCCTGGGCAGCTAACAGCACTCACAATGCAGTGAGAAAACCCTCTTCTGCAGATAAAAGGAACAGGACAAAGCTGGCTTGTGCCAAGAAAGAACCTCATTTCCTCTTTTCTAGGAACTGTTTTCTTTGAGTTCTCCTCTCCTCTGAGTTTTCTTTAAGCTAAGGTCTCAGCCCTTTAGAATAAGAAGATGTCAGATTGACTGTGGGTGAAGCTCAGTTAGTCTATGCTTGCTTAGCATGCACCCAGCCATGGGGTTGGTTCCATTACCTCCTAATCCAGCTGTGGTGGCAGCCACCCACAATCACAGATCTCAGGAGGTTGAAGTAGGAGGGTCATAAAATCAATATCAATTAGGAGGCCAGACTGGGCTACATAGACCCTGTGTCAAAAACAGGATTGTTAGCCTTTGGTGGAATAGGTCCCTTGGCCCACAAGAGTCAGCATATATCGCAGGCTAAATTGTGTCTGTGTTCCAAACTCACATGCTCAAGCCCTAACCCCAGGATCTCAGAATATGAAGGTATTTAGAGATGTTTTTTCAAAGACAGAAAGAAGCTAAAATGTGGTGGCATTTATTTTGATCCCTAATCTAACATGAATGAAGTCTCAATAATAAGAAGAGAACAGTAGACAGGCCAGAGGGAAGGACATGTGAGAACACAGGGCAAAGACTTCCCTCACCCCACCACCTCCCCCACAAGCCAGGAAGAGAAGACACAGAAGATGATAACTCTGCTCACACTTAGAACTCACACTTCCAGCCCCTGGAATATGAGATGATACGTTTTGGTGAAGCCACTCCTTCTTTGAAATGTTGCTATGGAAAACCTTGTAAACAAATGCTGGAGACTCCTGCACCCCCAGAGCCTTAGAAAGCCAGGTCATGGATTTGATATGTAAATTTTAGGAACCTGAAAACATGTCAACGCATACAACATGTTCTGTCTTAATCCTGTGCACAATGGACTCAGTTAAATGACAAAGACAGAAGATGGGTTTTCAAATAGCAAACACAAGAAGGAATTCAAAGTTCAAACAGGAGATCAGCACATAAGAAGTTAACTTCAAGGGATCAGCTCTCATTCTCAGTAGACACTCAGATCTCCTGGATCTCTGGAGACTCCGGATGGACATCAGAGACTGTCGGACTAGAGGCCATCTCTCTCCAGCTCCTTAGGGGAGAATGGAAGATGGGTAAAAATAAGAGAGTTCAGTGTAGGCAAATGACAGAGAGATGGGAATGTAAAGTGACCTTGATGTTGGGTGGTACAGGAAAGGAGTTACATACAGACATGCCCATTATGCAGGGCAAGAAGAGAGGCTGAAGAATTAGGGTCAGGTCACAGAAGGCTTGCATGACAAAGTTGGATTTTTAAAATGAAAACAGGAGTCACCAGTGGTTGTTTGTGTGTTTTAATGGAGAAAGTCATCATCAGACTTGCTTTGAACAAAATCTCCATCTTAGGGAAGAGGTATGCTACCGAAGCCGGGAGGACCATGAGAGCCTGGCTAGAGGCAGAGCTACTGAAATGCACAGGGAAGTCTGCTTTGAAGTCTTTCAAAGATGGAATCAAAGGGGATCTGGTAACTCAGCTGTGGAAATTAACACGGTCATATGAAGTAACACATGAAGGGATTTGCAAACATTCCTATCTTCCTGAAGCGGAGGTCAAACTAAGTGCCATTGCTTTCTTAAACATACACTTGCTGACTAGCAACACATGCTTGCTGACTAGCAACGCAAGGCATCCACAGTACATTAGGTGCTTTTGCAGAGCTAAGCAAAAGGGATCCACAGTTCTGTACTTCTGTGTCTTGAGTTTGGAAAGAGTCGTTTGTCCATGAAGCACAAGAGCCGCTAAATAACATCAGAAGTGAGCAAACCTCACTTGTCTCATCGTAGCTTAGCTGGTCTTTCTGTGATTCTTCCAGGATGCACTGCAGAAGGCATCGGCCTGACTGAAGTAACAGAAAGTCTTGAATATTCTTTGTGTCTGAGGGAGCTTTCTCAGTACCTGCTTACCTGGGGGTAATTCACTCAGTCTATCTCGGCCATAGCATAGCACTCACATCTGTAAAAGGTATGCATGATGGTGAATAGAGGTACATAAGCCTGTGGCTCTGGGTTCCAGTATCAGCTTCCTGCATAAACAAATATGATTAAAATAACAAGATACCTAGGTTCTCTGGTACCTAAAATTCTCACTGATCATACTCTGTAGCTCTTCATCCCCAAAATTTGAGTGGTCTTGAATTTTAAAGTGCATTCCTTTAAGTTTTAAAAATAATTGCTGGGAGGGGAAAGTTCCATTCCTTGAACCCTCTTTAAAGCCTGCGGTGGTGGCACAAGCTAGGGAGGTAGAGATAAGCAGATCCTTGGCTTGCTGACCTACAAGCAAGCCTGGCCTAATCCAGAAGTCCAAGGTCCCAGTGAGAAATTCTGTCTCAAAAAACCAAGGTGGATGGCCCTAAGGAAGGATAGGGTACCAGAGTTTGACCTCTGGCCTCACACACCCCAGCATACTTATATGCACCTGCCGCTGGACCTGAAGGATTGCGGGTGAGGTGTAGACCAGCCTGTGCCAGATGCTGACTTCCATGCCATCCTGGGCCACAGAGTGAGACCTGTCTCAAAAAAAAAAAAAGAACAATTTTCTCCCTTGAGAATGCTTCTTGAAAAGTACAGAACTCGAGTTAGCATCCCACACGCTTAGAAATTGACCTGCTGTGAAGCACAGGGACCCAGGAAACGCACTTAAACCCCTGTGGATTCTGCTAAGCCTGACAACAGGGGACTAGCAATGCTTTGCTTTAGAAATCTGGATAGAACAGCGCGCATTAAAAAACAAAACAAAAAACCTAACAAGTCGAGGATTCCTTTCCCTTCCCTAGGACACTTGTGTCTGCAGATGCAAGAGGCTTCTGGGTCTCTGGTAAAAAGGAGGGTGGAGAGAAGTTTCTGCTGTTTCTCAGCTCCCCACCTGCTGGTCTGTCTGATTCCTGCGCAGCGCTGTCTGCGAGGGACTGGTCTCCCCTCCTCCCCTCCCTCCTCCCTCCCCCCTCCTCCCTCTCCTCGCAGGGAAACCGCGCCGTCTCGCCGCGATGCTGTCGGGCCGGCAGACCGCGCACAGCCGGCAACGCGGCCGCGGACCCCGAGCTCCGCTGCAGGTCGCGCGCTCGGCCCGGGTGTCCCCGGCGCCGCGGCCCGGGTGCTTGACCCGGGGTGGCCGGGCTGCTGACTGCGGGCGGCAAGGAGCTCGGCCGCTATGTCCACCAAGGTCAAGAAGTGCCGGGAGCCCGCGAGGGTGACCTTGCCCGCGCCAGAGGAGGAGGATGGCGAGGCCGAGGGAACCGAGGCGCAGCGCCGCCGCCGGGGCTGGAGGGGCGTCAACGGCGGGCTGGAGCCGCCCTGCCCGCGCGCGCCGCCGTCCCCGGGGCCCGACGCGTGAGTACCGGAGGGCGGCCGAGCGGGGCGGGTGGGACCGGGATCCGGACGGGCTAAGCGCGGCGCCGCTGCTCTTCCCAGGCGGATTCGGGCTCCGCACCGGGGTCCTGCTGAGCCGGGCCCAGCCGGGCTCATGTGCACGCACTGCCCACGGACCATCACCGACGGCGGGGCTCAGGGAAAGAGAGTGAGGCCACCCAGGCTAGGATCTCGGGACTCGAACCCGGAGCTGCCCGGAGGTCGTGGACCGTACTATGTGCACAGGACCCGTAGCTGCCCCGCGGCGGGTCCCCCTACGCCTCTCCAGCTCGCCGGGGTGGAGGACGGGGAGCGGGGCTTGGTGGGGCACTGTGAGGTGCGGAGCGCACTGAGTGGGGTGAAGGCTTCCCTGTTCGGTGTGCGTGCTCACACCCAAACCCGAGGGCAGCGGCTCTGACAGTAGTCACTCGCTTAGGGCCAACTAGGGCGATGGATCTCAGAAGGCTCAGGGCCGGTGACTCTTCCCCCTTTCCTCCAGTTCTGACTTTTTCCTTCTCCACGTCTCTGCTTGTTTCTTTTTTTTCCCTCTCTGCAAAAGTAGCAGTTAGCAACCAAAATGATTGAGAAAAGAACCTGTTCATTTGAACAATGCAGCGCCCGGCCAGCCTCCAGAGGCAAAGATGCAGTGGGTACTGCTCTTTTCCTCAGCGCTGCGCAGTGCGTGCGGGGAAAGAGTGTCTGAGAGCAAGAGATTCGGGCGTGGGGAGACCCGTGTGGGTCGTGGCTACTCGGCCAGAGGGCTGGTGGCTTTCCTGTCGGGGGGACAGGCTCTGCAGCGCCGCCTGCTGCCCGAAGTCTGTCCGCTGCCGGGTCCGTGGCTTGCGGAGGTTGGACCGGTGGAGAACTCGGGCAGGCCAGGCTGGACTTAACTGGCTGGTAGGGAACGTAAACAGCAATCATTGAGGAAGGGTCCTGATTTAAAATCAGCTACGCATCCTGAGGAAGTCAATGCCTGTGAATGGACGTGGAAATGGCCCAGGAAATGAGAGAAGGCTCATCCTTTGGGATCACGTCCCTGTCGGCTCCCTTCCACCCTCTAAAGTTTCAGAAGATTAACCACTTTATGTTTCCGTAAGACCCATAAACTGGGTTTTATGAACTTGTATAGTTTCTTGATTTTTATGAAATTCTTCTTTTATCTTAAATAACTGGTACATAGGGAACTTAATTATCCGTGGACGTAGGGCGGATTTGAAATTATGGCTTTCCTTTCTGAAGTTTGAAGTCGGTTACACAAAGCCCGGGAGGGGTTCTACCAGAGACTCATTACCTGACTGCTGAGATCACTCCTATCCCACATCTGCTGACTTTACACCATGCAACAAGTGTGTGTCCCTTATTAAGGTCGAGAGGACTAATCATTTCACGGATCACTCTCGGCCCATGTATTTGACACTTGGTGACATCAGAGGCTGGCTTGCTACCTGTAGCGGAGAGTAGTTCCTCCTATTGTGCTGAGTAGGGTAAAGCCACAATGTCTGCTTCACTGTTTTAATGTGAGCAGAACAGCCTTGGAGTCAGAGTGGCATAGCTAGCCGACAACTTAGCAGAGCCACCTCAGGGTCACATTCAGTGACCACAGTGGCACAGCTGAGCTTAATACTCGGTATAATCCTAAGTATAGGACGAACTTTCTTTCAAAGTCCTGTTGTTAATGTTGTAAGTTAGCGTACAAGTAATGCTTTTCCTCATAGCATCTTACCTTCTTTTTTATCCTTCCTTTCCTCTCCTACTACTCTCTCCTGTGCCGGCCCCCTCCTCTGCTTCTCCTCCCTCCCCTAGTTTCCCCCTCTGTACTGAATGCATCTCATTACTATCTTCCCCTCTTCCAAGAAGATTTATTTCTTCCTCTCCACTCCTAATCCCTCTTCTAGTTTAGTAACAGAATCACACTCATGAGTGTGCACACACACACACACACACATACACCACATAACATACACACACACACACACACACACACACACACACACACACTCTCTTGCTTATTTGTTTGGCCCATGTTCCAGCTTTCACTTGGGAATCTGAATAGGCTGATGAGGGAGGAATGCCCTCTGTTAAGCCACACATGAGATGTCTCCATCCTTTGATAGGACTCTTGACTCAACCATTGTCTCAAACAAAGCAGTTCTATCTCTATTGCTTGCAGACTAGGACCAAATAGCATCATCAGAGAGAACCTCATTCAGGAAGCTTTCAATTATTAAGTATATCATAATTATGGAAAGTTCTAGAACTGTGTTCTCATGAGTTCCAGCTCAAAGACAATTCTCAAGGAGACTTGTGCACAGAACAAGCATGATACAACAACCCACAAAGATGAGGGACAAAGCTTTCCTCTGGGAGGGAGAGAGAGTGACAAAGATGCTGGGGTGGACAATAATGCCATCAATCTGAAGAAAATGAGGATTACTCAAAACATAGCGTGAAAATGGAGATGTGGAGAGCCACATACAACAGGAGACAAGGTTGTTTTGCTTGTGAAGAAATTAAAGAAACCAACATCGGCTGGAGGGACTCTTAGGATGACACGACATGGGTAATTATTTCAAGCTCCGTCCCTCAAAGTACCAGGTATGTTTGAGGAACATGGCAGCTGAATCTGGTTGGAACATAGGGTGTGAGAAGGAAAGTGGTGGGGTTTGGAGGCATTTTTATTTTAAGCATCAATGTGAAAGATCTTATTGTCAAGATATGGAAGTAGGAAGCCTTTGGTTGTTTAAAAGTGGAAGCGATGTGATCAAAGTCACTCTGCATAGCGTGGCAGTTGACAGAATAGAAGGGACAAATTAGGAGGCGGCTGTGGCTGTCAGGGTTGGGCTTGAGGTAGAAGGAGACTGGGAGAGAGAACTTGCAAATGAAATCTACGGAGCTGGGTTTGTTTGGGATTTAGTGCACTTTGCATGAATAGTTTTTAGAAGAAGCTGCATTAGGGAGAGTCGGTGTATTCTAACCAGGACCACTGAGGCCGTTGTTGAGAGGAAAGGGGCTGTGAGAAGATACTGAGTTGTCAGGTGATTCTCATTAAGGTGTCCACCCAGAGACGGAAATGCCAGGCTGGAACTCGGGAGAAGGTGCGACCTTGCTGTCTGGTGGATTTGTTAAGTTGTATGCTGACATTAGATTCTCCAAAAGACCATTCAAGAGAAACAGAGGGGTCCTTGAGGGGAAAGTGTTTTGATGAAAAGAAGGGGAAAGCGGAGCGAGGGCAGGGTGGTGCTCTCTGGGCTGCCTAGAGAATTTCAGGAAAATGGAAAATTGACAGAATCGTGGCAAAATCTTGAGACAACAGACATTTGTGAGTCTACTGTAAAGGCAAGTCAATCCTGGTATATGTGAACGAATACTGGCAAAGGTATTGCAAGTCTCAGAATGCTTTGTTTAACAGAGGCAGTCTTCTAGAAAAAGAGAGCTCGCTCTGTGCCAAACGTTAGTTATAATGAAAACAACAGTTTCTGTTTATGTATACTCTGCTTGAATCACAGCTCCATAGAACAGGGTTTGTCACTGTCATTGACAAATGAGGAAATCCGCACACACAGCAATATAATTTCCAAAAGTTACTAAGCAAGGCACAGTCAGCTGTTGAAGCTCGGCTGTTTGAAAGGGTGGTCTGAGGACACAGTGTTTCATATCCCAAGCTGTCTAACTGGATGTAGGTTTCTGGGGTTGGTTTGGATATGGGATAAGGACTCATCATATGGATGAGTTTAGATATCAGATTGTAAGTAATACCTCCTTTCCACCCCTAGAGGAGAACTAAGTTCTCAACTGACTGTTGAATCTCTCTAGACTGGCAGGAAAAATTGACTGATTTTACAAAGGAAAAGGCAGGTTTCCTTGCAAGGAAAATTCCTTGTTTAATTTTCAAGTAAAGCACAGAGTGGCATAAAACTTGAGATCCTTAGTAATTTGACACTTTTCATTATATCATCAGATTCTTGCCCCAGGGGCACAATTTCATCGTGTGAGACAGAGTTGTCATTTTGTTAGTTTGTTTCAAATTATTTTTTTAATACAGTGTCAAAGTAACACACAAACATAGCTTTGGATATTAGAACACTAAATGCTTTTATGAGCGCTAGGCCCCACCTGTCCCATCAGACCTCATCTCCTCCTGTGCACTCTGTTTCAGCTTCGTCATGCGATAACACTTTGATACACATATCATTGAGGGACCATCAGAAGTCTTGAGAATTTTTGCTCACATTTTCCTCTGACTCTCCCCTCATCTCCCACACCGTGATTTGTTACAATTTCTGGCCAACATCTGAAGATCTTCATTATTTAACCATGTGACCATATTACTTATAGCTAACAAATAGTCTAATAACACTACATTTCTTTTACAATTATGTAGTTTTCTTGAAATAACTATTTGTCAGATTTGGGTTTTGGTTCTTTAGCTAAGTCTTCTACAGTCTCCAACTGAGAATGTTTTCCTGAAGCTATCCCTTCTGATTTCTTGGACTTTGCATGCTGCCTTCAAGGTTTTCTTTCCTTAGGAAGCTTTTAGAATGGTCCCTTTATCTGTTCTCTTCTGGGGCTGAGTATTGGGGGAGGGGAGCTGTTTTCACTCCTGAACAGAATACTTGGTGACACCCTTGACCTGGAGTTGTTATCCCTTTGGGATATTTTCTTGCACTACTTCCTGAAATGATTCATTTGTCCTTGCCATGTTTCTTCATCACTCTTTTCAATCTTCCTTCTCTAATTCTTTTGAGAATTCCTATGATTTTAACTTAGATCTCTGAGTCTGATCAAGTTTTTCTATCTCTTCTGCCTTTCCATACTTATCTTTTACATGAGAAATCCCAGGTATAGGATCTGGGGAATAAATTAAGGGTCCCGTGCATGCTAAGGACATGCATCTGCATCAGGCTTCATCCCCAAGGCCTAACTAGCCGCTTTAAATCAATCAATCAACCAGTCAATCAGTCAGTCAAACAATCACCTTTATCTCTAAGGCCTCTTTTTTTAGGCATGTTCCTCTTTTTCTTTTTTTCTTTTTCCTTTTTTCTTTTTTTATTTTTTGACACGTTCCTTTTTTGTAGCATATTTTTTCTTATTTGGAGGTGTATTTTTTAAAAATTATATTTCTTAGGGTCAGGGGTGGGGGTACTAGAAAATTATAAAACTCCTGTTACTGTTGTAGAAGTGGGCCAAAATTCCTAATGGCTGGTGCCTGCTCTGGAATACCCACGTCTAGTTGTCTGTTTCTGTGTCTCCAGAGAGGCCATATTCCCTCTTTTATAGAAGAGAGGAAGGCTTGTCATTTGATTGTGTTGGGGTTCAGGGTCTGGGGGAGCACTTCTACATGCTTCTTATCTAGACTTCAGCAAGTCACTAGTTTTAAGACAGCCTGATTTTTAGTTTCCTTAACTTCCAGACCTTCTCTGCCAGTGGACATGGTGGACCAACCTGCTCCCTGGCATGCTCTGTCTGGACACCTGCTTTTCGTCTAAGTAATGAGCCACTCTCTGACCTCTCTCCTTACCACCTTCATATATCTTGTCTTGGGCTACAAATGTCTCTTGTTTTTTTAATGGGTTTTGCATTACTATTTTTTATTCTCCTGACCACAAAGGAACTTTGGGATAAAGGGGGATAAGAAAGTGTTTTATTCCTTTACTTGAAACTAAACATCTCCGTGGTTGTGTTTTGTTTATTTGCATTCTGATGGTATCATTTAAAACAGAACTGAGACTGAAGAAGAAAGACTGTTTATAGTTCTGACTGATGATTTAAGCAAACAGGTAAATAATCATTTTCACAGTGATATAGGACCCCCAAGTCCTCACCCCTACAACCTCAGAACTGCACAACACAGAGTATTCTGAAGAGGAGTCTCATGTTTGAGATGGAAGCCTTGCCCCTTGCCTTCTTTCACAAACTAAGAAACCGAAGCTACAACTAGATATGTAAGTCACATCAGTCCCAGGTCATCTGAAATAGGTCCCCAGAGCTTGCTGTTTGTGCTATGGCCTCCTTTAGTTAACAGATTTATCTCCTTCTCAAAGACATTTTAAAATAAATTTACTCCAGGGAAGTACAATATAGGAAACTATTAATTAGTATTAACTCGTTTATGAGATCCAATTAAGTCATCATCACAGCTCAGCTGCTGATGGCAGATTGACTTAAGAGCGCTTGTGAGGTAATAGGAGGACCACAGCCAGGGCAAAGGAAAGAAGAGGGCCTCTCCAAACGAAAGTGACCCTGCCAAGAGTTACTGCCAGCCCTTACCTGGGTACCACAGCAGTGGTGGGTCCCAGTCCGACTCTGCCCATCCTTTGAGGATGGGGATGTAGGGATTTTCATTCCTGTGATGGGACATCAAGGATTTCATTCTCTCCTCTTGTCATTAAAGTTGTTCTTAGCCATTAAGCTTTCCCATAAACCATAACCGTGGTTTAGAATTAGACAATAAAACATTATGGGAAATGTGTTGGGGGAAGAAAACTGTTGTCAGAACTCCTGCACCCTTGGCAGGAAGAAGCCCTAACCATCCTGGCTCTGCAGGGAGCATATTCACCTTGCATGGGAGTGAGGTCCACACAAGCATCTGAGGAGAAGGCTCTGGCTTCTCATCCAATCTCATATTGCATTTAACATATGACGGTATTACTGGAGTCCAACCAGTGTCTGTGCAGGGTGAACTCCAGGAAGTCTAGCCTTTCACAGAGTGGCTGAGGGGTGGACGGGGGGTGGCTAACTTCGCACTTGTACAGAAGGAAAGCAACAACGACATTAGGAGAATAATTAGGCCTCTCATAGCACTCTGCCTTTAATTTAGCATCTAGGTCAGGGATGTTTAACCACAGTTATCTAGTTAGAAATTCTCCTCTTAAGAGCTTGACATAGTGACTTATACCTGTAATTTCAGCTTTCAGGAGGTTGAGGCAGGAGAATCACTATGAGTTTGAAGCTGGGGTATATTGAAAATACCATGTCTCAAAAATAAAACCAACCAATCAACCAACAAACAAGATATCTGGACAATCCTCTCCTACCCTCTGCATTCTAAGGGATACTTGATACTAGAGGGATTTTAATGATTTTTAAATGCCCACAGATGTGCATACTGTTAAGACCTTGACCTCAGTGTTTTTTTTTTAACTCCAATTTTGCATCTCTAGATTGTATTTCATAAAATAAAGATGGTGGTCTGAATTCTCTGATGAAGCGCAGGCTGATGAGATAGACTGGAACAGATCTCTGAAAATACCAGGCTTCAGGTTTTGGACATGGACATTCATGAGAGAAAGCCAGGCTTCTCTGCTTCTCATAAGAGGCTACGCATGCAGAATTATTTGGTGACAATTAATGTTTAAGTAGCCAAATATGAGATTCTATTTAGTCAGTAGATTTTTGTCCTTTGAGCTCATTTTGTCTCTGTCCCTACTCCATTTATACTGAATTCACAAGAATTTTTCCTTTATTATCTTGAGTCTATCTCAAATGCTATCCTGAAAATAAATTTATTTTATAAGGAAGTTAAATTACTAATTAATCATGAGAAATTCTTAATCTTATGATCTATCCCCTATTTGCACTCAGATTTTCCTAGTAAGACATACTTTATGTAAGATCAAAATCAAAAGGCATCTAACCTGCAAATACTTCTGGGCTGGGTTGTATCTAAGGACCAAATATAATTAAGAAGAAATCTAAAATTGAAAAGTTGGTTGAGAAAGTTGATGTTTATATGACTTTAATGACCGATTATTAGTTTTCATTAATGCATTCATTATATCTTTTTTATTGAAAACTTACCATTACCTGTACATGCCATCATATGTGACTAAGGGCATTCTTTGATCTAAGGAAAAAGTCTCTGTTCCTTGAGTCCTCAGACGTAGCACCCATTTTTTTCAGCAGATACTCTCCATGGTATGTGACAGCCAGGCATACGGGTAAAGAGGCAGTCTGTGCTACGAGGTAAGTTACTGACTCCTTGAGACAGGCGTGAAAATGGACAGACACGCGGTATTACAAAAGTTGGCTTAATGGCCTTAGGCACAGATGCATTCTCGGAAACAAATATGTACATTCTAGAATGTGTTGCCTGATGCTTTCATGAGCATACATATTTGAGAAATATCCCCAAGAACCAGCGGGAGATGGCTGGAACATCCCATTCTGCTCCCTGGGGGTTTGGAGGGAACAGAAGACTGCTCAGTTTCTTTTTGCTTTGTCTAGTTTTAGCTGCTAAGAATCTGGATGAACAGCATCATGCTTTTAGAAGATGAAGGGGAAGCGAAGGCAGGAGACTTGAGCCTCCCTCTCCACTATCCAATACGTTCTTGTCTCTTACAGTTAGCATACACCTAACAGGTTTGTTATGCATTACTAATTCTGAATGTAGACCAGGTATGCACCTTTAATCCCGGGGCTTGGGAGTTAAAGGCAGGTGGCTCTATGTTATTTCAAAGCCAGGCAGGTCTATTCAGTGAGCTCTAGACCAGCCAAGGTTACACAGTAAGACCATGTCAAAAAATAATCTGATGTAATTCAGACTAGCAGAGACTTGAGGACCCACCACTGTAGAGACCCAACTATCTTTCGGGCCTGGTAAGTGTAGAAATCGCTACATCTTAATTTTGTGGCACAGGAAATTTTTTTATAACATTTATGTATTTGGGGGAAGGGACTATGGAGTCGAGAAAACGACTCACCAGAGCCGGTTCTCTTCCTTCACTGCATGGGTCCAGAGACTCAAAACTTGTTAACTTGTCAGCAAGCACCTTTACCTGCTAAGCCATCTCTTCAGCACTACATGGGAATCTCTGTAGATGAAAACTACGCCCTTTTCTTTGTTGCATGAAGAATCTTCTATCGCTGGTCTGTTTGATACGGTGTTGATGGGCTGTGATGTATGGTGTGTGTAGGTGCTTGTAGACTCACATGTAGTGGTATTGATACACTTAGGTGTGGCTCTTCTCCCTCCATGATCACATCTATGAAGAGACACAAGTTTGGTGTAACACTGTTGAGCTCTTTCTTTTCTTCTACGTATATGTAGGCATGCTGGAAAAAGAAAATATGTTAGATATTCCAGCAGTGGCTAAATTGATTGACAGGTACTGCTTGCTAGGCGGACTATAGGTCATCTGTTTCTTGACCTTTCATTGCTGATGTGTAGTTCCTTTGTCAGAGCCTGAAGCTTCCCACACCACTGCCTCTAGTACCACAGATAGCCTAGTGGCTGCTTCATGATGCATTTTTGTGTTGATTGTTGAATAATGTCTAGTGTTGAATATTGACTGGACCATTCTAGGCCTTTAGAGATGGCATAAGAAGTTGAAAATAAGTGTTGAACACACTATCTCTATCAAACATGTGGGCACACATGCCACGCAAGAGAATGATCCAAGAGACAGAAATAAAGGAAGAAAACAAAGTCATCTCAGTTTATGAAGTTTTCCATATTATAGAGGTTCAGTCTTCGGTAGTCAAGAATAATTGTAGAAGGAGTCAAAGACGTCACATCTCAGAATGAACAGAATCTTGCTGATCACAGAGGCTCTACCCTCTATCTTAAGATATAAAGTCAGCTGGACCGTAGCAGGGAAAAAGATCTAAATTGATAAATGACAGAGTGAAGATGTTTAGGGATGGAAGCAACAACAGGAGAAACATTCCAGAAGCTAGTATAGTAGAGTCAAGAAATGACTCCACAGCTTAGATGAGCAGGGCTTTTCCTTGTGTCTTCAACCAGCTGAATACAAGAGAGAAAATAACCCAATATCCAATATGTGGTGTAAATTAGTTTTAAAGTTGTTTTGGTTTGGTTTTGTTGCTTACTAAACAGATATTTATTTGGCAAGTGAATTAAGCAATCAATAAATTAAGCAATTAAGTTAATTAAGCAATTAAGCAGTTACATGAGCTGACAGGGAGAGATCTGCTCTATATCACACAGGAATTTGGCCAACTAGGGCAGTGTCTTTCTGTATTCTGAGCCAGAGCATAAGTGCTTTTACTTCCCGAGTTTACCTCCAGTCTCTGGAGAGGTTCAAACCTGCATGGCCCTTCTGTGTCTCATCTATGAGCAAGCGTGGAAGATGCTGGAAATCTGGCCTCATTTAGCTGTTTGATGCTATAGTGAAAACGTTCTTTGGATGATATTCAATACTCCCAGGAAGTCATCTCTTCCTCTGCTCTCGTGTAGACACCAGGGGTGGACTTTTCTGTCTCTGGGGACCCCCTCCAGATTCCCTTAGATAGATGAAAACTATGACCTCCACTTTGTTAAATGAAGCATCTTCTCTTTCTGGTTTGGCTGTTATTGTGGCGGTGGGCTTTGATGTCCAATGCCAAGAAGCTGATGTGAGTGTTGATATCCTTTGACTCTTTCTGCTCTCTGTTCAGTACTCACTTGGATGTTTCTTAGCAGTGGAAGTCCTTAGTCTTGGCTGATTTGCTTTGTAAGGAAAAAGTGCTCCCTCACTGTTGGAATCTAGCTGATGTCCCTGGTGTCTGCAGCATTCTTTGTCTCAGCAGGAGCGGTCCTGCCCTCTTGGCACACCATCCTGACTTTGATGTAGGCTCCCTGGTTCTAGTCTTACAGTGCATACCACATGGGAGTCAGGAGAAAGCGCCCACTGTGCATCGTCCTCGATATGGAATCTGGGAGGAGCCCCCCACCCATTCTGACCCTCCTGAATCCACATGTCACTTGTGATTCCCGTCAGTCCCTTTGTCTTCACTGCTGTGGCAGTGGGAGAACTGTCCATATGGCGAGATCATTCTGTGGTGACAGTCCTGCAGAATGCATAGATAGGGAACTGAGAAGGTCCAGCCAAGAACACCTACTCTTTCCCCCAAATTCTTCTCATAAATCCTACTTTTTCTTGTAAAGCCCAGAATGTTCCCTTGATCTTTTTCTGTGTGGCATACTCACTGTCCTGTAGGCAGGAAAGGCAATCACTCAACAGCGGCAAAAACCCTGCATTCGGAAACACAAAATAAAAAAAAAGTATCTTAACATGTCTTTAGAAAATAGCCTTGGTAGTATAGGAGGAAGAGGGGTTGTATGTTAACAGGATGGAGAAGGAGAGATTTGAAAGCAAGATTAGCTAGGCTGGGCACAGGTAGCTGTGAACATTCCTGAAGGTGAGTTAAAGGAATATTAACTCAGAGGGGGGCTGTGAAAATGTGGCTTGATAGAGCAGTTGTCTGCAAATGATGCCATTCTGGGAGTGACTATGGGTGTAAAGAGGATTGGGGGTCCCAGGAAACACCAAAGAAAATAGAGTTCACTGGCTCCCAAACCTGCACTTGGCTGGATATGTGACCTTGAGGATTTTTTTAGGTTAATTTTCATATTTATGAGGCAGAGAAAACAAGTTTGCTTCATAACACTGTTGGGGAGAATTAAGTCTGATGGTATCTTGAAAACCCAGCATGTGTCTCAGATGCTCAGTAAGGCTGACCTTCTTTGCCTCCCCTTCACTTGCAAAGCACTGAGAAAACCCAGTGGTGATTTGATAAAGTCCTGGGGGCTGGCACAGCCAAGGATGGAGAGACAGATTGAGCATGAGGACATTCCTGAAGGGAGGTGTCAGGGCTTTTTGGCTGGCAAGATCAAATCTTGGCTATCGATGACTTTGAGTTTCCCAGCCTAACTGGTACTTTGAGATATGCATTAGGAATGCTGGTTTGATTTGGGTATTCCAGAGTAACAAGATGGATAGTTATACTGGGAACCTTAGGTCACATGGGAAGACAAGTTCCATTGCAGACACTTAGCAAGCGTCTCTTCTCCTCAGGCACTGAGATGTGCTCCTCCACAGATAATGATCAGTAAGAAACGATCTCACTACTCGGGAATGTGTGCAGTAGTGGCACTAAAGAGGTGTTTGTTAATATACTGCTTTCAAATTTAAATAACTTTAATAGTCTTTAAAATACACGGAGCATAAGAAGACAAAGTTCATGCATAAAGAAGCTCCTCGATACAGAGGAGTCACTTGGCCTTAGCACTTGAATCCTCATAAGAGGCCTAATGGATGCTATAACAAACAATATCTTCAGCTGCTTAATTCAGTTACCCGTTTAAAAGCTTCCCTTCTTGATAAAGCAAAAGCATGTCATTAAATGGTCAAAGGTAAAGATGCTTTGTAGGCTGCTCTGGCAGAAACCTTATGGTGATTCAATTTTAAATAGTAACAACAATAAAAAACTAAATGAATGTCAGGTTTTATGTTCCTTAGCCTTTGCCACTCAAACACATCATTTCAACGTTACTTTTGTCAGGGCCAGTGTAACAAGTGCTGCAAAGCCCAACAACCCAGGGTCATTGATACAGAGTAGTTCTGCTGGTTTATGGTGCAGGCTCCCATATTTTAGCCTACACAGAAGTTGCCAGTGGTGTTCATTTAAAATGCATATTGCGAGGTTCCACCCAAGGGAGGTGTACAATCAGCTCCACTGGAGTAAGATTGGAAATCTGCATTTTAGCACACACTTCAGGTAGATCTCAGTCACAGTTGTGGAAACGCTATTAGAGAGGTCAGATGACTCCATGGAAAGTTCTGACAGCTAGGGAGTTTGCTTGTATTTTTGCCTCTGAGTGGAGCAGAGCAGAAGGTTCCCAATGGCTGTATAAAAATAGTTTCCAGAAGAAATTTTCATCCTCTTAAATGTTTGTACAAATACAAAGATCCTAAGAAGCATTAACAAATGCTTTAAACAAATGCAAAGTGTCTTATTCAATTCTGGCTGTCCCAATAAGATCTTATAGACTTCAACAGACATCTGTTTTTGACTGTTGTAGAGCCTGGAATTCTGAGGTCAGGTTGGTGACATGGTCAGGTTCTGGTGGGGACTCTTCCTGGCTTACAAATAGATAGCTGCTTTCCCCACATGACCTCCCATGGTCCCAGAGGCAAAATTGAGAGGGAGAGAGTTTAGTCTGTAGTAGTGAAAGTCTCTGGTTGTCCACTGCAGTGCTAGTGAAGGAGCCTAAACACAGCCTACAGATCAGTTAGCACTGCTGTGTGTTTTTGTGAGAATGGAGTTTCTTCAGAGTGTCTCTGAGCGCTGGCTGCGTACAACTGTTGGATGAGTGTCAGAAGAGAGGGAAAAAACTAAAAATATATTTAGTTAACATTCTCAGAGTTTGGCATCTTCCTTCCTTATTTCAAAAGCTGGAAGTAAGAGGTCAAGGGCATCCGACACTAGAGACCTTCTTACCCACTGGGACTGACTTCTCCGCCCATTTCTGCTCTGTAGGAAAAGTTAGAGACTGCTTCTACTGTGAGTCACGTGACATAAGTAGCACTCATCTCTTTTTTCTCAAGTGACAATGTAAGGTAAATAGTTTGCTTTGAGTTTGTTTGTATTGGGAGATCAAGCCTCACAGTTAGGTCACTAGTATGCCAGCCACTATCCTATTGCTGTGAAGAGACACCATGACCAAGGGCAGCTCTTATAAAAGAGAGTTTAACTGGGGGCTTGCTTTCAGACAGTTAACCCATGACCATCATGGTGGGGAACACGGCTGTTTAGAAGCAGGCATAGCTGCAACAGTAACAGAGAGCTTAGCATCTTCATCCATAGGCAGCAATTGGGTGGGTGAGGGGTTTTGAAACCTCAAAGACAAGTCCTCAGGAACACACCTCCTCCAACAAGGCCACACATATTCTAGCAAGGTTTACCTCCAAATCCTTCCCAAACAGTTCCGCTAACCATGCATTCAAACATTTGATCCTATGGGGGCATTCTCATTCAAACCACCACAGTACTGAAATCAAACAGCTTAGCTCCAGTATATACTGTGGAGGTAAAGGTTCTGGGAAAATAAATATTAATAAAAACTTTGAAATACTAAGATATGCAACGTCTAACACAAGGACTCTAGGTGATAAAAATTGTACAGTAAATGAAATTCTTGACAGGTGAGTAGATTTTAGCTGCTCTTATCAAACAACAGAGCGGCAGTAAACTGGACAACTTCGTGATGGTATGTGTGTCCTTGAGTATCACATCCTACAACTTACATTACAACGATTAAAGCACTAACCAGGCATGGTGTTCATGCTTGTAATTCCAGTACTTGGGAGACCAAGGCAGGCAGATAACCATGGATTCAGGGCCAACCTGGACTACATAGTGAGTTCTAGAACAGCTGAGGCTGTTCTAGATTGAGAAAGGTTGTTCACGATTGAGAGAGACAGAGATGTTTTTTTAAAAGAGGCAAAACCTAAAAAAAAACCCTAAGAAATACCAAGAGAAAGTTCATGAAATAGTAATTTCCTATTATTCTCAAATCTGTCTCTTTTGTTAAATACCGTAGGGTTCTTTATTACTAGTTTCTTCACAGGCAAGTCATTAAATTAAAAATCTTGTTCACTAATATGTGATACTTCAGTGATAATTCATTCCCCAAATGTAACTCGTGTAAGTTGGAGTTCTGTAGACATACTCTGGTTATGTATTCTGCTAGCCTTAGACAGTATCGACAAATGATCAATGGCAGAAACAAGGTCTTTTAAGCAACATGGAAATTTGAGCTGTTCAAAGCCTAGTTTATAACTCAGCAGTAAGTTAACAGACCCAATGAAATGAATACCATTAGTATCAATAAATCATCCTCAGTAATGTAAGATTTTCCTAGAGTCCTTATTATAGAGTTTGACATTCTCTACTGTATTTTTTCAGTGAATGAGTGCTGCTTTCTGCTTTGTAGCCATCTGAAAACCATCTACCAGCCTTGAGTCCCTCCCTTGTCTCCTCTAACACCCTACACACCACAGACCAAAGATACCTGTTTCTTAAAGTAGTTGTCAATAGCAGGGTTAAAACACACAAATATTTATGAATTCTAAACTATGCATACAACTCTCCCAACTGTCATGAGGACAGCAGTGTGAGGCAGAGGTCCCCTCCCTCTTCTTCAGCCCCATGCCGAGCTTCAGAGAAACTGCAGCTGAGAATTCCTTGTCTTTTTTTTTTTTTTTTCCAAGTACAGTCCTTGACCTTCCACACCAGCTAGGCAGTTGAAGTGGGATGTCCCAGAAGTGTGACCTGTGCTGAGGTACATTAACACCTTTACTCTGATTTTCTTCTCCACTGGATCCAGGTCTGCTTGCAGGGACTGCCTGCTCTCAGTTGGGAAGCTGCCCAGGGCTCCTGTGTTGCCCTCTGGGTCTGGAGCCTACAGAGCTGAGAAGAGCTGGCTGCTAGCACCCCCACTTCCTCTGCTGGGGAAGCTCCCTCATTTAGCCAGGCCCCCAGGGAAGCTGGTGTCCTCTCTAGTGAATTTTCATATCCTGACTCTGTGAATACATTTTCAGTGCAGGGGATGCTTCTGAAACAGATATAAAGCAACCGCCTTCCCAGCCATTCACTTTTAAGTTTGGTTTATTTGCTTCAAAAGTAATGTGGAAAAAAGCTTAGCTGGTCCCTTTTGATACAGCTCATGCTCAAAAAAAAAAAAAAGTTCTACAGATTTTTTAAAAAATAAAGTTATTGAGCATTTGAATCAGAAAAAACAAACAAACAAACTCGGAACTGGGTAAAGTTAAAGATACAGATTTGTGTAATATTTGTACAACATTTGGCCATTAAAATATATAAATCATTGAGCTGTTCCAGATAACCGCAATGTTTGAATTATATAATTTACTTTGCAATGTTTTTCAAAGACTCTGAATATTTGCAAAAGCCTTTATATATATATATATATATATACTCATACAATGCCTGGAACTTTTCACTTTACTTACTATTTTTTGAGGACTGGGGGTTGAAACCAGGACCACATGCGTGCTAGCCAACACTTGACAGCTCCTTTGTATCTACAGACTTTGTTTTAGTTTTTGTTTTGAGGCAAAGTTGCCCTTGAATTTCAAAGTCCTCCTGCTTTAGGATTCCCCAGTACCCTAAGCCACCAAGCCTGACATTATTTATTATTTTAAAGGTTTTGGTGTGTGTGTGTGTGTGTGTGTGTGTGTGTGTG